>NC_136912.1:75672799-76124719 GCF_949606895.1 Notothenia rossii
TATGTAATTTATTTCAGAAAACACTTTTTGTTATATTCCATGGAATGCTCTTAACGTCCCGATAGCAATGAATATATTAAATGCTTTGACAATAAATACATACAAAAATTCATCTCTGGAAGCCGTAGCGCTGTAAAAAGCACCACCAATCATTTTAGCCGACCCGGCTAAAATAACTGGATGGCCTACCTGCCTGTCAGCCTTCCATCTGTGCACAAACTTATCTCGTGGCTTCATTGATAATGCGCGTTCGTATGTGTTGGAGGAGGGACTCTGTAAGAAAGTCTGAAGGAAGAGGCCTATTTCTTCCGGTTGTGTATTTTCAAATTCTAGCGCACTCGAGCTGGTTTCTCCATTCTTACCTACCCTACCTTTAACTCTTTTTAGGGTGCAGCTATATGTTTTATTTATTTCAAAGTGGGCACATTTTAAAAATATTTTTTTTTCCTTCAAATGTTCAGAGGACTCCGCAAGTGCTGTGTTTAATTTATTTTAAAGTAGGCCTGTGTATTATTTGTAATTCTCCTTATAGGAGTTCTTTGTTTCTTATTAGAGGTTAACAGTTGTATATAATGTAATAAATAGCCTAATAAATGCAAAAAAACTGTAGTTTTTGTCTGATATAAAAATAAATACAACTTTATTAGCTATCAAGCTATGAAATATGTTTTGCGGCTCCAGACAAAAATTGTTGGGGGAAAAAGGAGCAAAATGGCTCTTTTGGTCAAAAAGGTTGCAGACCCCTGACTTAGACAGTGAGAGGGAGGGCATGATCGGGTTTTGTCCCACATGGCTCTAAACAGCTCAATAGGCCCACACTGTAGACACTAATTAGAAGAACACAGACTAAAACAGCAATGTACAGACGAATCAGATGATTAAACATGATCTTAAAATATATTTTATATACATATATTTTTTTTTTTTGCATTTTTTTGTAATCATTATTTTTAATACTTTCTGCTGACCCTAGGTGGGCTTTGCCCCACCTGCCCCTAATGACCAGCACCACTGCTTCTGTGTCTCCTGTGCTCATCAGTGTCAATCCCGCCCCTGATTGTTCCCACCTGTGTCTTGTTACCCTGTGTTTAAATTCCCCTGTCTCCCAGTGTTCAGTGTCAGTTCGTTTTCGTCTATTGCCTTGGCCAGGTCTATGCGCTTGTTTCTTGTCATGGTCAGGTCTATGCTCCTTGTCTTTTGCCTTATTCAGGTCTATGCTCTTTTTTGTACTCGTGAAAAGTTTTGTTCCTCACCACGTGAGCCATTTTCTTTTTGTTCTCATTTTTTGTCATCTCATCCTAAGATTAGTTAGTGACCATTTTTTGCTGTATTTTGAGAAATAAAGTATCCTACCAATACTTTACCTCTGTCTCCCGGGTCGTGCAATTGGGTCCTACCTCCTAAGTACCTGAGTTCTTAACAAAATGTGTGTATCATTTGAAATATTTAGTAATTCCCTTCTTCGCAAAGACTGGACCTGTTCTGTAGAGGTTGCCTGGACATATCTCTTTTGCAAGTAAAAACAGAAAAATAAGTTGTAAGTCTTTCTCCAGTGTCATTATTTCTGTATGAGACCCACCCAACACAAATTCCTCAACTATGAATCCTGTAGCACTTTCACCGTTAGCATAAATACCTTCACAGCATTGAGGGATTATAAAAATGCACATTTGGATCTTTCATGGGCTTTGACAGGAAGTTAGCAGATCCGCAGTAACCAGGCAGAGGTACACTGTGAGCTGCTGACATTTTTAATGCAGCTCGTTCTTCACACTTCCACAGAGGGTGTGTTTCTGTGCTTGTGACATTTTTCTTTCAAGTTTATCAGTCACTGTATTGTTTTGCCTCGGTTAAAGTGTGTTCACACAACCATAACATCTAAAAACAAACAGTGAGGTAACTCAAACTACTGATTAACACGCCATTTGGATAAATCATTTTTCACGAAAGGGAAGCATTCAGGTCATTATAAATGGACCTGAATGTTTTGGTACGCACGTTTCACTTCACCTTCAACCATGAACAGTATACCATTTAAAATAAACCCTCCTCCAACACCAAAGAAAGAAACTGATATGAATAGTATCCATTTCTTCCCTTTCAGTAGTATTACGCCAGCAAGAAGTGGCAGGAGCTCAAGACAAACAAATGTATATGTATGAGCCCATATATATTCGAAACAGTATAAGATTCAATTTGTTCAAATGTAAATTACCTTTTTGTTGAAACTGGGTCATCAAAGCGAGTTAAGGAATGAAGGGAAAATAGACAAATGGTTATTTTTGTATGTGAAGGACCACATAACACACGGCACCTTGATTAATGAAATTAGAGCCTCAATAGAGAGTATCACATTTTATTTACAACTCATTACAATAAAAGAGAGTTATCTTGGATTTAAATACATCTGCAGCTGTTTCATTACCAGATTTACAGATTTAAAGCAGATGTGCAGGGGAGCCTCACTCACATTATCATATTTCCAGATGGAGCCCACATATGGACTTACAAAAATGGGAACAATTTGTGTCTGTCACCTTGTAAAATGCATAGTAAGGTGGTTGCACATCACAATGGTTCAGCAGGATTTTTTTTAAAAGGCAAGAAGGAAAAAGTGATAATTGTAGCCTGCTGTCTCTTCGTGATACTTGACCAGTTGCAGGCTTGTTTGTCACATAGCTTTTCCTTAAGACCAACTATCCATTGTTATGTACAGTGCGACACGTGTTGTTATTTCCCTACTTCTAAAAGACTTAGCAAGGCCTTCACATCTTGCAAACAGAAGGGGCCGTGACCTCAGAAGCGTCCCCCACCACTTCACTCAGAGGACACATAGTAAACATCCCATTGTAGAACGAGTGGGGAAAGACCCTGGTCTCCTCGAAAAAATCTTATTAAGGATCTGAGAAACATATGCACCACTACCACTAATGACCTCGACCTTTTTATATGTTTAGCAATATAATCGACTGAAGACATTAATTTCAAAACGTTTCATTTGACTTTTTTCCCAAAGCTGCATCTTCACCGTTTAGGAAAATCTGAACTTAAATATCTTCCTGTGCACAAGTTCCCACCTAATACAAAGTATTTATTTAAGGCTACTTATTTTAGTACAATTACTTTACTTACTATCTGTACATTTTACCATAAGATGGGGAACCATCCATATTTTACTTTTGATTCTTTAGAGTACAGTGTGCTCCCAGAAATATTTTACATAGTGGAGCATTTAGAATTTTAATAGCAAAATATTTCCTCATGAACTTTGCATAAACTCGGTCTGTAAATAAGCAAGTCTTTGCTAACAAAATCATAGGTGATAAAGTAACAAACCAATGAACTTGCTCTCATCCCAAAAAAAATCTATACCTCTGCTGGAATGAGCAAACTTTCCCACAATTATCAAATCAATGATCAGAGCATTTTCAAAGAAACGTCATAGATAAAGCATCAAATTACCATAATATTCAAACCACCCAAGTGGCCGTGGGAAACATTTCAGCTGATGCTGAATTATCATTTTACTGTCCCAACCCTTCCTCGTCCCTGCCATCTGCCCAAAGAAATGCAGCTGAGGCATCCTGGAACATGCAGAGGGAGGGAGGGAGGGAGGAAGAGTAAAGGAGGGAGATGTAAAGATGCAGAGTGGCCAGGAAGTGGCCCTATTGTTTTCAGGGTAACCTCGCTTTTCCTTTCGGGGCCACCAGAGATCTGTTCTCTACTCTTGGGCTGTACGTCTTAAACAAACAAAACTCCTTGACGACTCGCCACAAACTGTATCTTGTCTGATTTCCTCCCGTCTCTGGAAAGGACAGAGGGAAGGGTTTACACTGTAGATTAACACAACAAGGCGTGGCACGTAGCAGGCATACTAACTAAACTACACTCAAGCACACTACAAGAAGGGAAGGCCACACAAAGCTGATAATAAAGGTTATTTTAGTATTCACTGGAGCAGTCTACACAATGTCTGTTTGCACTCAAGCAGGTTTTACTGGTTGCTCACTTTTTCAATGGTAGTTAACATTTGAAATATTGATTTTGGCCTCTTCCTGGTTTGGCTCTGCTGAGTGACAGCGCTGGCTCTGACCAGGTCTACTGTGCCACTGGGCGGAGCGAGCCATAGTAGGCGGGAGGGAGCACACCTTAGTTACATAGTAACTCATTAACTTGTCCTTCTGGGAAGCAGTTGCAGAGCAAACCTTGGTCAACCTTTGCACACCCACTCTCCATTTTACATACAAAGCAAAACAAAATGTAGTGTAGGTTGATGTGTACTGTGAGAGTGGACAGACACAAGGTGAACTCGCTGAAGCTCGAGGAAAACTACACAGACAGGTGAACAGGTAAGATTGTAAATCAACAGCTAAAAGTGGGAGCTTTGACAGTGCCGTCTGCTGACTGTGTTGTACTATGTAAAGATCACATGACAATCTTGACTTGCTTGTTAATAAATAGCTTATCATGTGGGACTCATAATGAAATAATTTCTAATTATTGGACCAAAAATGTCCCATTGTGCTAAAACAAGGGATACAGAAATAGTTCCCAAACCATACATTCTCAGATGTTGTGATTGACTGAATTATTGCCAGTAAAATTAATTTGACTTTTATGTCTTTGCAGTAAAAGTTCAGTTCAAAAAAGTGTATTCTTTCTCAATACAGAATAGTCAACGTCACAGTGTTTTCATTTCAGTGACCGGGTAGCCGAACATGTTTCTGCACCTGTTGTGTTGCATGGTGGCCAATTGCTGTTTTCACCCAAAACAGTAACGCATCATTAGCATCTTCACTTTATTTCACTACATTTGTTCATTGTCTTTTCAATTTCTAAGTAGATCAAATTCAGATCAGTATTTGTTTAATGCAAGGAGCTAAGGCTATCTTTAAATATTAAATATCATTGTTTGTGATGATGCAGGTCATTTAGTTTGATGTATTGTGAGTTTAACGTTACTGGATTTTAGTTGTTAAGTCTCTCTGTTGGCCGCCGTTATTACAGGGGTGAAGAGCAAAAACAAAACATAACATTTGAGGGAACTTCTCTTGAATTAACTAGAAACAGAAAACAGATTTGCAATAGCTGAAATGTTATTCAGATATTTTACACAGACACTGACCCTGATTTAACGCATGAGTTATGATCGTGCTCACACAACGTCCAGCTGGTTTTTAACTCACTATCAGACCTTTTGCCATTATCGTTGATAAACAATGGCACAGCCAGACTCCTCCACACTTTTCAAAGCAAGACAGAAATAGGCCTAGAGATCTTGGCAAAGGGATAAGAGGGAGGCCTGTTGCATGTTTGTTGGGGCTAGGGTCAACAGAAAGGACTTCTCTTTGGTGTAGGAAAATCTATGATAATCTTAGCCAGGGATAGAGGTGTGTGCTTATTAGAATTTGTCTGATTTGCTATATCAATCCAAACTTTTGTGTGCAGTTTTTCTTCCTTTTAAAGTCAAGCTCTTTGTTATAAACTAAGTAAATACAGTTTGGTAGTTTAGTCAAGTGAGCGCTAACTAGCTAAGGTTTCTGGCCACCTGCAGCAGAACACAAGAAATCTGATGTGTTACAAGATGATTATTAGGATAGGAAAGAACTAAAGAGAATGTTCTGCTTTACAAATGTGTATTTGGCACTTTTTAGGTTAAATACTGGACCCTTTGGCCGTGAAACTATAGTTGTTGTGACAATGCTAACAACTTAAGCATCTAACATGTGAAAAGGGTCTACAAGGTCCCAACTATAGCTGTCTAAGATAGAACAATTTAAAAGCATGTTTTAAATAGGTTAGTATGAAACTGTATAAAGTAGTTCAAAGTTGACATCTGCACCATCATTATCAAATTCTAAATCCATTAATTGCTTACAGTTAGTTATGTTCAAAGGAATGTGATCACACCCCACAATGGGATTAATGTTGATGTTTTATTCAGTTTGATAGCAGAAAGAACATTTCACACCCTCTGGCATTAGTGTCTAAAATGACACAACTCACTATTTGGGGCACTGTAACAAAGAATGACTAAGACAAATTGATTGATATTCAAACACGGATTAATGCAGACAAAGATGCAAATGTAGCCTCTTACACTTGCATGTTCTCCTACAAACAGTCACTGCGGAGCACATACTGTAGAGCACACACACACTAATGACACACGTAGACTTCAGGCTCCCAGGCTTCTCTCTCGTAACTCCCAGTCCTGTGCTGCTTGGTGTGTGTGTATTTGGTTGTGCTTTGCCTGTGTGAGGACTGAACAGGAAGAGATAAAGGCAGCCCTGATGGTGTGTTTACAGCCAACACTGCCGAAGAGAATGGCTGTAGAAGACGAAAGGGAAGAGGACTAATGGCTGGTGCTAAGCAGCCGGATCCCTCTTTCTGTGAAAAATCACTTCAGAGCCAAGAAGGAGAGAGAGGCCAACACAACTCTTAATCATGACTTCAACACATGTAACAACCACATTTTGGAGAAAGAGTAGATTGTAGGAGTGTAGATTTTAAATGACTTAGTTAATAATATTGTGTTTATTAGTGAGCTTTAAATGGAAAGCCTATCCTATAGCTTCATATTTAATGTACAGACATTAGAGCGGAATTTATTTATTTGAACATAAATCCGAGCTTACATCCTATACCTTTAACAACTTTTGGCATTAAAATAAGACCCTTTGTTTCTGTTCATTGCAAACCATCTTATCAAATGTGCAAAGCCCTTCAAATGAAAGAAGAAATAGAGCTTTTATCATCATTAATACCGCTCTTTTAGATTGTGATTGTTTGGAAAACATCTGGGATGATTGAAAATATCGAAAACACTAAAAGAGGCAGAAAAAATATGGTATGACCGAGGGAAGGTCCTGCAGTATGTGGGACCCTATAGCATGACCTTGCCAATATTAAAATGAACACCAGGTTAAAAAACTCAAACATACAGGCGCCAGCAAGGCATGTGAAACACAAACTGTACAAACTGTGAAGTCCACTGAGACAAATGTAACATTTGCGATATTGGGCTATATAAATAAGCCCCAAGATTGATTGATTGAAACTGCAGTTAGTGGCATGGATAAGATCCGAACTTGTCTGACTGCATCTTTGCTGCCTTAAAAACACAGGAAGTCAACACAGAGGCTCATGCATGCAAATATCTGGCAAAATTGCAAATAGCTGTATACAAAGGTCTTCTCTCTTTGAAACAAAACTACAGTGTAATGCGTATAGTTCGACACGATTTGACTTTTCCACTTTCTTGCAGGGAGTAACATGGAAAGATTAACAGGGATCTGTACTGTAACTTAATATAGAGTTATACAGCAAGCAGCTGGTACGGGTAGCTATCCGCAAAGACTGTAAATAGGGTTTTACAGCTAGCCTAAATCTGTCCTAATGTTCCAAAATCAACCGCTAAAACCCATCACTTTTTAATGTAATATCTCGTTCTATCACTCAGTAAAAAACAGTGTGAAAATGACAACATGCAATGTTATGGAGGGCGCTGTTTAAGACTAGGAACCGTTGCCATGCAACCAGCAAAGTAACAGTACTTGATTTTTTGTATGCATTAAGAAACACGATGCAGAATGTGTGTTGTTATCTTTTGACAGAGCAAGCTGTTTCCCCATGTTTCCTGCCATTATGCTAAGCTAAACTTATCGGGCTTCTGGTTCAAGCTTCTCATCTAAAGTTGTATTAAGTGTCAAATTTTCCTTTAAAATCTAATGTTGGTTATATTCAGTGTAATTTTCTATCTGCATGTCCTGTATTTTTTGGCCATGTTATATGTCGGTTGTCTTTTGAGGATCATTGGATATGTCTCCTAGTGAAGTGGATACGTAGTCACACACTCAGATTAGTGATTTCACCAGTGAGCTAGCCAGTCAGCTACAGTAGGCATACGGGGGAATTCCTGTTTGCGACACACTTTTCCTGTTGTGGATGACATCCTCCTTTCCTGACAGCTTGTCCTCAATTATGACTTCTGGATTTAGAGGAACCAAGCAGTGTCTCCTTTTTATGATGTCACTCTCTCTTTTCATAAATGAAATATTTAGGTAATTTGTTTCTTCATGTTCACTTTGTGTAGTTCAGTCATAAAATATGCATTTGCTCGCACAAAGAGTCCAAAACAAATTCAAAGCAACAAGGCACTCGGGATAAAGGGGCTTGGGAGTTTACTCATATTCATAGTTTTGTTTCTTTTTTACCTGATGCCTTTGTAGAAATATATGTGTTATCCACACTGATTTAATCCACTTTTGTCTTCCAACATTTCTTTAGAGCCTCATTTGACTGCAACAAAGGGACATGGGTTCTATTTCAACTCTAACATAGGAGGATGATGCTGCCAATACCTTTCACTTGTTAGTGAAGCAAGGAGTCCCCCGTCACTCAACCTTGCCACCTAGTGGAACTTTGAAAGTTAAACATCCTCCTGGTCAACAGAAATCTTCCAGATAACTATCTCCCTCATCTGGGGAGATGCCTGCCCTACAATAATTTTCTCAGATACCATTTATGTTGTACCTGCTGAAGAACACCCAAAATTAAGCAGCTCTTCACTGCCAGGTTGCTTAATGACTTAAAACCTCCTTTCCAGCTACAGTTAAGAGGCACTTAATAAGCAGGTCATACAAAAATGATATTTGACTGACGTATGTGTGATATGCTCCCATGATCCATTGCTACATGGTAAAGTGGATGCTGCCCCAAAGCAAGAGCATCCAACAAAAAGTATATTGAGCAACTTAGGAGAACTGCACAAACAAAGAAAAGCCAGATGGAACCATCATCACATACCGTGCTCGCTACAGTCACACCAACAGCAACGCAAAATGGTAAGAATGTGCACACCTGCAATAACAAACTGAAATAATAAATGTTTTGATAGAACTTAAGTAAGGGCATCTTGTCTGTTGTTAATGTTAAATTGAATGATTGAAGGCATTAATATTTGCAACAACTGGTTTTAGGTGAGACCGAGATTAAATGTGGTTATTTAGGTGCTTTCCACTAAACAAGGATGTGATTCACTTTCGTTTTTTGCAGTCACTTTGGCAGGCCAGACAGATAAATATAAATCTCACAACTGGGAGTTCCTGGTGGCCGTTGTGGTCACAGCCATCTCCATCTCCGTTCTCATCGGCCTCCTGGCTAAATGCCAGGTGGTCCGGCGTTACCTGGCAAGCTACAGGCACACACGGCTGAGGGAGGTGGACACCATCAGTCAGTGTGAACCGTCAGGTTTGTTTTTTAACGCATCAAACATACAGTACCTTATTTAACAAACCTTGAATTTTATTTGTGCAGCAGGTAAAATGCTGCTATATTATAGCTTGTTTGCATCCCGCACACACAGCCATCCAAAAGCCTTAACACCTGTGTTTTACTTCCAGTTCATAAACGCTTTTACAAATAAGTCTGGATTAGAAGCTTAGCACATGGTACATTTCACTAGCTTTCAGCTCATTGCCAAAAATGTTGATAAACTGACATTTTAAGACACAATATCTGCTTTTGCGCAACAAAAAACAACACAATCAGTAACAGCTCATTTGCAAGAATATCAAACTTCTTCAGGTGGCACCAGTTTATTAGTAGGACAGAAAGTGAGTGAATCTTCTTTCCTGAAACTTTCAGAATCTCTTAACACAGACATGTTTATGTTTAAAGACATGAAAAAGTGAATTGTGCATAATAGGTGACCTTTAAGACTTACCTTTACATGATTGTAATGCAGTACAACTCTGGTGCTTCTATTGCTGCTGCCAGGCCTGGAGGTGGAATTTGACATGCATGGAGGACGTGCCATTAACCCCCACTGCATCCCCCCTGTGGGCGAGGAAGATGATGACGGCTTCATCGAGGACAACTACATCCCGGCCAGTGAGAGAGCGAGGGCTGAAAGAGCTGCAGAGAACATGGAGGACACGGAGGACACAGAAGAAGAGATGGATGAAATTGAATTTACCATCGGTTAGCAGGTCTGTCTCTGCATCTCCTCGGCTGTATAAACCCTGAAAAACCAATTCAACTCCCACCTTTCTCTATTTCTGAGTAAAATTCATATAGTCAAAGTAAAAAAGGGTTTTAAAAAATGTTAGGAAAGCATAACAATTTAAATTCCAGTTTTTAAGAGCATTCTAATTTCAGGAAGCACAAAATGCATTGATGTGAAATGCTTTTTTGTGGCATTATTAGACAATTCCTAATATAAGGAACCATAAAAGTCCCAATACAAATATAAATATGTAATTTATGCCAACCCTTTCTGCCATGATACTGACAACAATAGCTGTTACAGTATAGGCATGTTTTTTGTTTTGTTATAAGTGATATTGACAGGAATGAAAATTATGAAACAGCAAAGCTGTCTACGAAAGGACTGAAAAATAGGTATTCTGTAAATATGATCATAAACCAATCACCTTTGTATCAGTTTTTGAACGATTCGATTAACTGATTGATTTTTAATTTGACAGCACAGGTTAAGAAAGACAAAGTATGGTTTAATCAACAAAAAAACTGTTGTGTTGAATGTGAACAGGAACATTTCACTTTGCACTGTCCATTTCACTACTACTATATATTTCATAGCACTTGGAGTAGCAACACAAGGACATTGGGATGGTCTGAGGTGATGATATGTTCTTCATAACAAAGTTTCAAGATGTATATCTTTTTTAATTATATTACAACATCAAAGTAAATGGTTATGTTTGCTTATTTAGGACTACAGCGTGCCTTTTACAGATGTTTGAATGTTTGCACAAAAGGTACAACTACTGCTAGAAAAATATGTAGGCCGGCTCAATTATAGTAAGCATTAGCCTAGGGCCTAGGCCTTCAAGTAATGACTTACCCTCCCCTTGGCTTCTATATTTATAATGGAAAACGTTGGGCTACTGACTGATGTGCAGGAAATCAATGAATTCACTCTGTATAGGCTATTTATTGTATTGGACAGTGTGACTTCAATACAAATAAAAAGTGTCAGAACTTAGAAGTGTCTACATGGGTAATTTTTGAATCCATACCATTTGACTCCAAACTTCTGAGGACTAGTGTCACCAGCTATGAGTTTAAAAGAAAAAAAAACTGAGTCAAGCAAAATAAAATAAAATTCAAAAATAAAACTATAAGTTGCAAACAAATCATTTGTGTAATCATGTAAACTGTAAGTCGTTTTTCTATGTTTTAACATATATTTTTGTTTGCAATTCGTGTTTCTTCTTTCTCAATGATCAGACTTTTGCTCTCGCTGCAGCACTCTCATTTGCGCTACTTCACTTTTTGTTTGAGATTCTGACACAAACCTCCCAGGTGGGCGGGACTTTCAGGGGTGCGTCCCCATTGGCTACTCAGTTTTTGAGTGACAGCCCAGTCCTTCAGCGATTGTACAGTGCAGGCAGCTGCGGTGCGCCAACAACACCTCCAGAAGAACCAGCATTTCAATTATTATAATACTAAAAGTGAAAATATATGTAAGTATTGATCATTTCTGTTGTTTGTGCTGTACTATACGGTCTGTTTCTTTATTGTGTTAAGTGAGAAGTAAAGAAAAGCTGTGCTATGAAAGTTAGCTTTTGCTACCTTTAGATCCATAACAATGCAAGCTAAGTAGCCTAACAGTTAGCTACATAGCTAGCAGTGAGTGAGCGTTCAGACACCGGTGTCGGCATAGATATATATAAACACTGTGTTTATATATATCTATGCCGACACCGGTGTCTATCTATGGGTGTCGGTACCATGGCCCTCTCTCATTTCTCTAACTCCCCTCCTCGACTCCTATCCTCGAGACTTAGTCCCGCCCACAGGAGATGCGAGCCGAGGAGACGAGGAGGGGAACCGAGGAAAGAGGAGGGGAAGCAGCAGGCGGTTAGAGAAATGAGAACTCCTCTCCTGTGAGCGGTCATTTTAAAGAGACGTCCATTAATGATGACAGGAGGCACAGCAGCACTCTGTCTGATGGACAGATGTGTTCATGACGATCTTATATATTTACTTTTTTAATTCATTCACAGTGCGGTATAATGAGACAATAACAGGCTACAGATGCGGACACACACACACACACACACACATATATATATTTATATAAATATATATACAATTTCAGAATCAAACAGAGCACTCAATAATAACGAAACACTATCAGAGACTGGATATACTCCCCCCTCTCTGGTCGCTACAATGAGGAAAATAAATTACGGGCCAAAAGTTTTATTTACAAGTATTAAAAGTAAGCAGAGGACACTAAACCAACTGAGACCTGTCTGTCCGCTGCATCTATGCACACACTGTAACACACACACCTACACACTGTACCACACACACGCACAGCTAACAGCCTAACAGCCGTTGTGTATTTTATTATGTGAACAGAGACTGTATATATAAATGGACGTAGTGTCCGTGACATCACCCATAGGATTCTGCAGAGTTGCCGAGAAGCCCTTAGTAGGCGGAGTCGGCCACTCACGGCTCGACAGCGACGTCAGAGTCTAATCCCGCCTGCTCCAAATAAGGGCAAAGAGGCGGAGCCGAGGCGGAGCCGAGGCGGGACCTGCTGCCTCCGAACTCGAAGTAAACAGAGCTAGCTCAGGCTAAAAAGCTAAGCTAACATGAAATACATGCATACCAAGTTACTGCTAACAGTGTAGTTCCCCTATATAAACGTTACATTCATAATCAAATGAGACAATCTGCAAGAGAGTTATATTGTTATTAGCTATATTTTGTTATTCTTAATGCTTGTCATTCACACGTTAAGAAAATAAGTACCGATACATAGCACAACAATTGTGGCGATGTTCAGCTTAATAAGCCTTGTTCAACATAATTTATTTAGCTAATACTACAGCAGGCGAACCAAATCTGCGTTTCGCTGCATTCCTTGATCTCAAGTTATAACGACGGACTCCATCGCCCCCGGACCTAAAGGAGCCGCAGTGGGCTAGCTCCGGGACGCCGGCTGGAGCTAGCCCCCTGCGTCTCCCTTAGCTCCGGCGACCACCACTGGGATAATTGGGTCCCCTATTAACATTTGCTCCCGTTTAGCATTATGGGCATCATAGCCATAGACTATACTAGACTAAGTCTTACCCAAGGCTGAATCATAAACTAAAATGTATATGTATGTATAAAGGGTTACGTCCTTAGCTGGCTAATAAGTAACAAGCTAAGCTACCAAGCACACAAACACCTGCGAACGGGATTAACATGTATAATATTATCATTTTAGACTTCTTGGAAGTTCTGTTAGTACATTCAAGCGCACAGCACGACATTTTAATTGTCTGGTATTTGTAACAATATTCCCTAAAAGGGACAATCACCACGAACACGGCTAAAGCTAAAGGGTCAAGTACAGTACTATGACTAACTAACATTGTAGCCTCTATGGTTGTAGCCTAGCAGAGTGGACAAGTTGCTGTTAGCTGACAGTGAGGCATGTACATGTCCATCAAAGTGACCACGCCCTAATTTATGCAAACACTTTAAGACCTAATATAAATAAAAGGGTCGTGTTAGAAAACAATTCACTCACAGATTCATAATCATGAAGGTGGAATCTAACTATATCGATAATAATATTTATTGCATCCATGGGTAGAAACATGTTTTTTTCTGCTGTAAAGTTGGGCACTTTAACATGGGGGTCTATGGAAATTGCTCCTTTCTGCAGTCAGTCCCTAGCGGCCCATGTATGAACTGCAGTGTGTTGCACTTCCGTATTGGCGTCCCAGCTGTTTTTGATTGACAGCTGCCAGGAAGCTCGGAGTTGCCAGGTTTGATAAATGCCTGAACTACCAAGAGCCGAGGAGCAGTGTTGGGCAAGTTACTTCCAAAATGTAATATATTACATATTACTTATTACTCTCTTTTGAAAGTAATAAGTTACATTACAATATTACTGTCTCTGAAATGTAATGAGTTACACTACTTTAGTTACTTTTTAGTTACTTTCACCAAAATAACCGCAAAAGAATAGCTAGATATTTTAAATGCTAAAATGTAGTTTAGTGCAGCTCATTATGCATCCAGTGAAGGGCAATGTGGTATAGCATAACAACTGTGTAGGCCCTTAAGGCTACTAACAACTTGTATTGCACGGCTTAGTTGAATACTCGATTCTGATTGTAAATTCTTAACATGTGACACGTTGTTAATACAACAGTACAGACCGCTGTCAAGGACTATAATGAAGGATAACATATTGTAAATCAAGGCAAATATTATTTAAACCATGCTCATGGTTTGAAATGGCAAACATTGAAAGGCAAAAGTATTATTAAAACCATGTAGCCTACTACATCATCACCTTGTTCCCATCATATACGATGGGAAGAGAATATTTACTGTGCTTGAAAACTGGTATCACATCATTATGTGAGGTTGACTTTGTGACCTGGAGAACATTTCAGCTGCAACATCAGCTCGTTGATAATAAGCTTGGGATATGAGATATTTTTGTAGCCATTCGTGGTGAAGGCATCTGTGCTATTGTATGCATTATTTTTGACCCAACATTTCTACAGGCATTTCAGAATATGTTACTATTTTCACATGAATATTCTAGCCATTGTCTATTTTTATACCACAAGCTGCAAAATGAACGCCTTACCCCACTGTACAGGCGGGTAGTTGTTTAGATATACCTGGCACCTGCGGGCCGCAGAGGGGCGGCGTAGTTTCGGGCGACGAAGACTGCTGCTCCGGGGCCGGCGAGTCAGGCGGGAGTAAGCTAGTGTCCACAACGGAGGGTAACGTGATGTCCGCATCTGACCTGTTGCTACTGTCTACAGTAGATGCAGTGTTGCTGGCGTTTAGTGATGGTTGCTTTAACCATTTTCGTATAAATGATTATCCACAGATCAGATGTGTGTCACTGCTGTGGAAGTACTCTGGAAATGATGCACGCGCAGCGGAGGTCACGCGAACCTGACACAATTTGTTGTTTGTATTTTTCGCTACGTTCTCTTTTTTGAATAGTTGCATAACGTTCAACTTCCCCGAAGATCTCGACGCGAAGCCTGAAGGGTAAACACCAGGTTTACTAATCTACCCGCACAATTTGTCCGGTGTCGGAATGTCTCGCTATGTTAGTACATACTTAAAAAACAAAACACCATTTAATTTCGGGTTAAAATGTGTTGTAACTGCGTTACTGAGCATTGTAACGGGTAATATATTACCCACATTTCATTAGTAATGCGTTACATTACTTCGTTACAGCAAAAAGTAATATATTACTGTAACTCCGTTACTTTTGTAACGCGTTACACCCAACACTGCCGAGGAGTGACAGCAGAAAATCAGTTGGACGAGATTGAATGGTAAAATTGTCCATAAAAAACTATTATATTCGTAAAGTGTACAATATATATATTAGGGCCGGGACTCGATTAAAAAAATTAATCTAATTAATTAGAGGCTTTGTAATTAATTAATCGAAATTAATCGCATTTTAATTACATATAAATATTTGACCTGAGAACAGTGAGAAGCTATTTTTTTCACATGGATTTTAGTATACCATTGAATAATGACTGAATACATAATCTTAAGCAACAAAACATTGTTTATTTTTTTCAAGGCGGTACTTAACCAAGACCAACAGAGAAGTGCAATTTTTGCCATAAAGTGTAGCAATAGCATATTTAGGAATATAATACATTTCAGAGATTCAGGTAGCCTATAGGCAGGTAGACCTTCTGTAAACTATAACACTTTGTTTTTTAAGTAAAACACAATACTTTCAAGTACATTCAGAACATTGGAAGCCCTGACTATTAGAAAACATCTCTCTGTTGCTTCAGAGGCCATAACAGACTTTGTTGATTTACCAACAGTTGATTTAAAAAATCTAATCAATTTCAGTCCAACTCTCTCAATAACCTTGGCCAAAACAATAAACAGTTCAACATAAAGTGCCAGTTGCACCAACAACATAATAAATAGTTCAACATAAAGTGTACCATTTAAAATAAAATAAAAAAGTGCCAGTGATTGACCTCAATCCCTCCTATTCTTCCAATATCCTGATGAAAAATAAAATCTCTCCGTTGCATAGGCCACTGTTTGATCAACGCGAATTGGGTGTGGGTCCTTGTACTCCGAGTCGGGCTAACGTCCACGCTAGCTTCTACGCTAGCTGCTATATGTTTTGCATTGAGGTGATACTTGAGGCTTGATGTGCTGCCGTGATATGCGAATTCCTTTTTGCATAATTTGCAAACAACCGTGCTCTTATCGACGCTTCCATCCGTCCGTTTTTTAAAACAAAATGTCCCATCCACGGGGCCAACCAAAGCGGTCTCATCAGCTTCTTCGTTCATGTCTGACTATTGTTCACTGTGGTTTGTTGTTGTCTGAAGTCATGAACGTTAGTTGGTGCTCCAGTATAATCGGTACCCCTGAAACTCATCCGGTGAGAAACGTTCCGTGGTGCAAAAATAAGTGCGATTAAAATGCGTTAATTTTTTTAACGCTTTAATTTTTGTGTAATTAATTAATCTTAATTAACGCGTTAAAGTCCCGGCCCTAATATATATATATATTAATTAATATTATATAAAACAATATATTTTTGAGTGGGCTGTATCTTTCGTAAACTGCTAGCTACTGTCTGCTGTACGCACCTCCCTTACGAAATTAACTATGGTATTACTATAGTATACTATAAGAGTTGTATAGTGTCCTATAGTAAGTTTATAGTGTTCTGTAGTATATTTCACCAGCTATCGTATTACTATAGTTTTTTCTGTAGTGCCATTTTATTAGCTATAGTAGCCCTATAATATTTCAATAGTAATACTATGTATCTAGATCTTTGTAGTATTCCTATATTATTCTAAATAGTATAACTATAGTATTATATATAGTGTTTCTGTAGTTGTTTTTTGAACACACTATAGAACACTCCTATAGTAATAGTATGATATTATCATAATGAATGCATATTACGTGTTTGTAAAAGCATTACACTCCTAGAATTAATTTGTAACTTTTTTTATACAGTATCAAATTAATTGATTCATTTTCCGATCTTGAGTAGCTTGTTTTGCGCGCTAGAATATTGACCCAAATCTGACTCCATGGCAGCGAGAGCAAAAGTCTGATCATTGAGAAAGAAGAAACAAGAACTGCAAACAAAAACCTGTTAAAACAAAGAAAAAATACTTATAGTTTACATGATTACACAAATGATTTGTTTGCAATTTATAGTTTTATTTTTGACTCATTTTTTTTCTTTTAAACTCATAGTTTTGCTTTATCCTGAGAAAGTGTTGCTTTATCTTTATGATGCAAAACTAATCCCACAGTGATTAAGCCTGACACTGTGTCGTGCAAAGAGGACTGGCCTGGTGTGTTTGAGGAACCTCTGAGCCCATGCAGCTGATGAGAGCGGGCTGACAGGTCTGTGTGAGGCTGTCAGGCTACCCGGAAACATATGCTCACAGAGACGAGCACGAGCCAAAACGGGACAATACTTATCCTGCCTTCAAAATAAAAGTTCAGAATTGTTTCCCAAACTTCACTTGTTACATTCTACTGCTACAAACGCTTTTTTTTACTCCACTATTTCATTTCGTATGAGTACCTTTAAAGATACAGACAAATGAAATTAGGCCTACTTTTGCAAACAATTACATTGAGGTTTAGGTTGGCTGGCCCAGTTTGTAACACAAAACCACACACCCAAAGTGCAAAACACATAATTTATCTTGCTAAGTGAAGAACTGCACTTAAAACTACATAAATACTTACCAAATGCAAACTTTTGCACCAAATATAACACACTTCATTCATAATACTTGATAGTTTGAGCACCCAACTTCACAATGCTGAGCATAATCTAAAGCACTTTCATCTGTTATGAGCTATGTTCTATCTATGTTCTATGTTCTATCTATGTTCTATCCTCTTCCTCTTCCTCTTGCTTCCATGTTGGCTTCCATTGTTGCTGTAAGAAAGTACTCACCTGTGGTCTTTTTATAGTGCTAACATCCGTATTGATGAGCCAACAATTATCAGGTGTTTGGTCAGGTGGAACGTGTTTCTTGATCATTGGTCCATGTGTGAGGCATTTTTAATATCAGTGTTTTAAACCAGCTAACACGTGACCTTATGTCAGATGCCTGTGTCTTACGTGGAGAAACGTGTGCAGTGGTTTGCAAAAAGTGCCATGTTGATTTGCAAATTGTGTGAAAAGCTGAAAACGTGTTTAGAGTTTTGGAGATTTTAGCCGATGTTTTGCTCTTTGAGTGCCAGTTAAAATAATTGTGCTTTATGTATAATTTTTGTGTGTTAGCAATCGAGAAAAACTGTAATTTATTACGATGCTTTTTTTTTTTATAAACTGAATGCGTTTCAATCAATCAATCAATCAATCAATCAATGTTTATTTATATAGCCCAATATCACAAATGTTACATTTGTCTCAGTGGACTTCACAGTTTGTACAGAATATCAGTATGACAATACGACAACCTCTGTCCTTAGACCCTCACATCGTACAAGGAAAAACTTCCAGAGAAAACCCACAGTTTAAAGGGAAAAATGGGAGAAACCTCAGGGAGAGCAACAGAGGAGGGATGACTCTCCCAGGACGGACAGACGTGCAATAGATGCCGTGTATAAATTGAAAAGATAATACATTTGCAACATAGGTAGTCCAAATGTTTGGAAATGCATGTGTGTAGAATAGGAAGATGAATCCACGACTATATCCATCCAGGACTTATGATCCAGGACCACAGCCACGACTCAAGATCCAGGACTCGCAATCCATGACACAGGACCGCAGGATCATCCATGACTCCGGATCCCGGCGTATATAGACACCAAAAAGAAAGAAATTTGGGGAAGCTGGGTTAATCGGAACATGAGAGTACACAGGTATAGACAGAGAGAAGGAAGAAGTAAGATATCCCCCGACAAACTAAGCCTATATCAGTTTCGTTTTAACCAACTACCTACCACAGTATCTAGACCAGGGGTCTCAAACTCAAGGCCCGGGGGCCAAATCCGGCCCGCGACTTCATTTTATGTAGCCCCGCTTAGAGCTTGCAAGGAATATAATACGTTTATTATACGGTTACATGCCACTTTACAGAAGCAGGTTGCCCGTAAACTACATGTCCCACAATGCATCTCATTTTGTGACATGCGCACTGAAGAGACTTCCAATTATTTGCCCCCCTGGACTTGTGCTGCCTTTCAGACGTAGTTAATTACTAAGTTATTATCCTATCCGATAGTAATCCAATTCAGAGTTAATAATGTAATATAATACATTATATATATATACATATATATATAATATATTTATATATATATATATATATATAATATATTTATATAGTTACAACCGGCCCTTTGAGTGCAAACTTTATGCGAATGTGGCCCGCGATGAAATTGTGTTTGACACCCCTGATCTAAACTGTACATAAGCCTGTCTGTCTATGGCTGTGAAATAATAAACATGTAGAGTAAAAGGAACAATATCTCCACGCCCCTCCCCGTAAATGTGGCTAATGGGGGAAATATAATCAAATTGTATTCCTAAAATAAAATAGGCTACTTCAAAAACAACGCAAAAACAATGCTTGAGTAACTGTACTGGTCATAGTGGGTGAATTTAGGAAAAAACAACTCACTTAGCGCCGGAAGTTATATTTATGTCACTACATGTAGCTTGACGCTCCGTTCCGGAAAAGCAGCGAGTTGCAGTGAAACGCAGACTGAAGGGAGTGGAGGAGAGGAGGAAGCAGGATGATGGGAGCGAATACTACTCCCTTTAAGTGACCCATATTTTACAGTAGACCTACATATTATCTAGACTAGTTCCTGCTCTCGAGGATTATTCTCTATCCACCAAGATGTCGGCGTCGGCGATATTTATCCTCGACCTGAAGGGAAAGGTAAGTTTGTGGCGACTTGTTGTTGGCGAAGTTCACACTGTTGTCAATGAAGCACCTGCTGCAAGACAAGAGTAGGTACGCTTATAAAAAGTCCATAAATGTAAGGGTATTTGCATCATTGTCTGCATTATATGCCTGTATACTTAATTTGACATTTCCTGCTTAGGTATTCTTAAACTCAGAGACTGTATGAACGCAAACAGAGCAGTCAGGAAGAGGCTCAACTGGTCAAACCCGTTCAACAGTGTTATGTGTTCAGACGGGCTTGTTCTTGTGCGGCGATGCAGCCTTTATTGTAGCCTACGTGTTGTGGCCTATTTCAAAGTTTAAAACTTTCTTTCTTTCTTTTATATCTTATCTAATCAATGTGGCTTACCTTAGTTAATAGGATAGTGTTTTGTTTGTGTCTGGACCTGGTCTGGACATGAGGTTGATATTTAGTCATTCTACAGAAAAGGTGAAAGTACTGTCACTTACTTTTGCAGACACCAAAATACATGACGTTGACCTAATACTCACATTCATTATATATGTTGAATAAATAGAGATTGTCTGCAATGGTACTAAATCAAAACATTTAAATAATTGTTATACATAAATTGCAATTTATTTAAAATGCCAAGTTCAAGGAAATTCCTTGTCACTTTGATCATACATGGAAATGGAGCTTATAGTTTTCATTTAAAATATTTTTTTTTCAATAAATAAATCTCATTCATATGCAAATTATTATTAATAATATCCAATAAATGTCAGTCACCCAAAAGTACGTCATTGGTCTTACTGCTACAAAACGCTTTTATTTTGAAGTAATGTAGGCTACTGTCTCGTGCCTCCTGTAACAAGAGATCATTTGAGGCAGTGCAGTTGACAAAGACATAAGGAAAGTCAGATACTTCTTACTTTGTTTGTTAAAGGTGTCATTTTATCTTCAAATTTTACGCGCGTCTTTCAAGACTGTCATTAGTGTTACTCATTTCATAGCCCTAGGGGTGAACATTTGAATGGGAAAATGTATTGTATTGAAGAGTTAAACGATTTTGATATTGACTGAAGCCATATTTGGTCTGACTCCAAATTGTCACTGGTGTTACCTTCACTGGTGTTACCTTCACTGGTGTTACTCTTCTTCCTGGTAACACGTAACACCAGTGACGTTCCTACTGTATATAAATAAGCTAGTATAATGTATACAAATAATAAAAATAATAAAAATATGTTAAGCTCTACTTGTTGTGGATTCATCAAGTTAAGTGTTAGTTATTGCTATTTAACAGGTTTTAGATGTGTTTAGAAGGAATATATTTCAGCAGATTTGTATCACCCAGATTCCACCTTTTCTGTAGAATGAGCTCATTAAGGCACTTCTATGCTTCATTTTCTAGAGTTAAAGTTATGATCCTAGTTAATTTAGCAGTTGCTCGATTGGTAGATTAATCATTGCTTTAGATTGAATATCATTGTAAACTGAATATTTTTTAATTGTTGGTCATTCAACCCGGAAGCAATTTTAAAACCTAAAATTGATACTGTTTGAGCACATTTGTCTATTGTGTGGCCTTTATAGCCCAAACAATTAAAGGGGACATATCAAGCTAAATGCACTTTTGTACGTCTTTTATACATGAATATGTGTCCCCGGTGTGTCAGGGAACTCACCAAGTGTCAGAAAACACAACCCTTTCTCTTTTCCTCCATACCCAAATATCTAAAAACGGGGCTACAACGGATCTGATACAGACTGATACAGATTTGAAAATAGTGTGACGTCAGTGACGAGGAGTTCCGCCTATATGGCCAACTGTCCACCAATCAGGGGAATGAGAGGTTGCCGTGGCATGGTAACAGCATGGTAACATGACGCTCGTAACTCGGCCCCCTCCTTTGCAGGGGGGCATGGTCAGCTGCAGCGCATGCAAAGACAGGGTGGAGGAGAGGAAAATAGAGCAAAATGAGGCATGGCTAAAATGCATGATTTGTTTGGTATTTGATTTTTTAGATTTTTTTTTATAAATATACCTTATATAGGTATGGCCCGAGAATATATTATTCAAATATAGCATGATAGGTCTCCTTTGATTAGGAAAGTTATTGACCAATCATTTGAGGATTATTTTATTATTTACTAATGAAGTCATTCTCAAATCACTAGCAGTATCTAAAAATTGTTTATGAAATACATTTCTAATGAATCTCTTAATGCCTTGGAGTTTTATGTATATGCACTCTAGCATAGTATAAATAAAAGAGGACACAGATATTACTACTATTTTGATATCTGAACCTCACAGGGTTAATTAATTTGAGGGCTAGAAAAGGAATTGCTGAAGAAGTCTTATATGCTTGACAATACACATCAAGAACAAGGATCAGTCCCTCATAGCCTGGATGTCTTATTGTACAGATTAAAGGCTTGTTCTTTCCCTATCTATCTGTCTCTGCCCTGGGGCAACTCAGAATCTCTTCACCTTTAATCCCCCCCCCCCCCCCCCCCTCTTTCCTGACCAGGAGAGGGTCCTTTCTCCTCTGTAACTGTTGTTTTAACTCATCGTGGATAACAACAAAAACTAGACAGACATGTCATTCCAGTACATACATATCTAGACACGGTTGAAAACACACAGCTACTACAGAAGCCAGTGTCCGCCTCTGCCCTCCCCCCCCCCCCCCCACCCTCATGTCTCAAGTTGTAGCTCCTGGGCACTAGACCACACACTGCTGGCTGCTGGGACCCACTGTGTAGACTGAAATGTCACGCTATTGAAATCAGCACGGCATTATTTGTTCGGACTGAAGTTTTGGTTGAAATAGCAGCACATTTAATTAGCTAGAAGCATAAAAGTGTAAGGTTTTACAACAGTGCTTCCAAAAGAGCTATAGCTGCTATAGTTTCCCATTGTGTGTTTGGTTTTTGATCAGTGTACATTCATCCACATTAAAGTGTAAATGTATGAGTTATCTATATTTTCAGTCAGTTTTGCTCCTCACTTTTTAGGTGGCTGCCACTTTAGTACAGACTGAAATACCTCAACAACAACAACAACAACAACAACAACAACAACAACAACAACAACAGTATAATACATTTTTCTGTAACTCCATTTTTGATGCCCATCAGATAAATCCTCATGATTTGCTGATCTTTTGACTTGTATTTGAGCTTCACCCTAAGGCCAAATGTTAAAATGGTCCTATACTTTGATTTAAGACTGAATACCTGCAAAACTAATAGCATTGAAATCAGCCTGTAGTTCCCTCTGTTTATAAGTAAATATTACCATGCTTAAATGCTAAGCTTACATGATGAACATGGTAAACATAAATCTATCAACTGAAAGACAGCAATTTAACATCATCGCTGTGAGCTCAATGCACCGCTGTGCCTTACAGAGCTGCCAGCTTGCCTGTGTGTTGACTCTTGTTGAATTGGTAGTCTTAAGCAACAACAAACCTCTTGCTGTTCAGAAAAAGAAGCACTGTGAGCATACACAATGTTAACTGGTTGCAATTAATGGACCAATTCACTAGCCCTTTTTGCAGCCTTCAATGTGCCATTATTTCATCTATAAGTGAGCTGTATAGTTAACAGCCTCGTCACTCTAAAGCAGGGGTATTCAACTAAAATGCAACGAGGTCCAGTTAGAGAAAATCTCCCCATGCAAAGGTCCGGAACATCAAAATGTCTAACTTGCTTCATGAATTAGTGTGATATATATTGAAGTAGCCTGTAGCTGTATCAACGTCTGCATGTAATCAACAACTGACTGCCAATCAAATAAAGAAAGTACAATTCATAAATAACAATATTTATTGTCAATTAACATTGAACTATACAGATATACAGTAAAATACTGTGGATATGTGTAATGTTCCTCTCGGGCTGCATTTCAAAATAAAATAGAGAAAATAAATAAAATAGCTTTTGAAAATATGTGCATCTTAAAAGTGTTTAATTTTAGATAAATAAAATAAAGTGTAGCAGCAGCTTAAGCAGATTTTTATTTTGGGATATTTTACAAATCAATCCCCTTTTAAACTCTATTCTTGTTATTTTCAACAACTTTTTTGTTACTGTCATATAGTATTTTATACCTGTTTTTTATTTAGTCTCATTAATAACTAATGATCATATCAAGGTGTGCCTGAACCTCACTGAGCTGAGGTTATTTGAGCCTCTCAGGAGAGAGCTCTCTTCCACCTGGTTGTAGAAAAGCACTTTAAATTCGTTAGCATAGCAAGCTAACCAGATGCTAATAACAACAGATCGCCACTGTGCTTACAACTAAAGACACAGCCGCGCAAACACTGCGGTGTGTACTGCTCCTTATGGGTACTGCAATATTTGAAGAGCTGGAGCGGCGTTGGTGCTCTCCGTCAGCACTCATTTCAGACGAGACATATACCACGTGAAGACACGTTACGCTCGTGTTGTGTTCAAGGAACCTTGTTTAATTATTTTTGCGGTCTAGATTTCTTCTTCTTTTTTTTTGAAGAAGTCGGACTGACGGACGGACTCCCCCCGCCCCCAAAACGAAAACTCTTCGGTTCTCCACGAATTACACAAGTCATCCAAATCAGCGTTAAAAAAGCGGGAGGCGCCGAAAAATCCCCTATTAATGTATTGATATAACTCCGGGTCCGTATAGGTCTGCGTCTGGGTCCGGATGCGGACCGCGGTCCGCCAGTTGCCGACCCCTGCTCTAAAGTATCATCACAATTATCATTTTGTGAGGTTTCTCTCACAGTGTTGATAGAGTTATGCTTTAAGGTTTGTGTTGCAATTTTTCTCCAAACGTCCTGAAAATAGTTTTGTAGGACTTTGGTTGTTCCTGTTTGCTTTTCAGTGATACACTCCAGTGAGGTTGCCATTTACCTTTTAGACGTCAGAGCGAGTGGTTCCTATTGATTTCACACATTGTGAAAAGTCACTGATTGCCTTGTGTGTCCCAATAAAAAAAATACATGAAACGAGAATCCCTTTGGGACTTTTAAGGCCACCAGTTGTTTTAAAGAAAAATATGTTGTTACCAACAAAAATAGACTCACAGTTTTATCGGAAATGGATAACCTCAGTATGATATTCTGATGTAGAAAATGCAATTTTAAACAAGGTATCATCAGTAGCCTACAGTATAAATCCTTTTACTTTTTAACTATCTTCATTGCCTATTATCTTATAGTCCTATTTCCCTTCTACCTCTTTACATTTGTTATTTCTGCTAGAGTATGTTTTATATTAAAGCTGTATCTATGCTAACCTATTGTTATTTCAACCTGTTTAAGAAACATGCCAAATATAAATCATGTATTTATGGGAATGTGATTGAATTGATTTAGCAAGTATTTGTAAATGCCATCACAACTTCCCAGAAATGTTGTTATCAGACATTATCGTGCCTTCTCACAGTAGAATTTAATGAGACCTGGATTATGAAGTAGCTGCACTCTGCTTTGGGGCATGAAATATGCTAACTGTTTGTGTGAGGTGTTCTCTTTGATATACTCTGCCTCTGCTGAATATTCAACACTATCTGATGTTTTTCTTTTTCAAACTAAGTGTAACTGACACACATTCAAACCAACGTGACATCACAATGATATGTTGACTTTCAAATAACCTGAACAACTTAAAGGTACAAAAATAACTATTCTAAACCATCATTGTGATTGTGTTGTAGCAAAGACTTAATTTTCACAGTTTCAAGCCCCAAACAGTTTGTATTGTCAAAGGAGGAACCTTCAACATGCTGCTATCTCCGCATTCAGCTGACTGAAATAGCTCTCAAAAAGAAAATGCAATTTTTCAGAAAAAAGGCAAACACGCATCAATTTAACAACAATGTTAAATTACAGAAAGGGTAAAAGAGCAGTCAATAACAAATGTGTCACTACCTTACTTTAGAAATGTGTTGATTTAATCTCACAGGATTAGTGAAACACATTGATAGTGTTGTTCTGTGACTAATTTCTGTATTGCTTCAAGCAGAAATCAACCTTTTTATTTTACAAAAAACGAGAAATAACTCAAAGGTTTTATGCATTTTGCACAATGTGGAGGCCGGAATCTATGCAGTGTTTGCTTTTAACTCTCCATAAGTGCAGTGTGGGTCTGTGTAGGTTTTGGATGAGTGGGATTTACAATAATGGACTACTCCTGTTGTTTGAATAATTCCAGAAGAATGCAAAAAAAGCCATCACATTTTCACAAACCCGTCAAGATGATATCGTTAAAATTGCTTATTTTGCCCGGAAGTCTTTCCTAAACCCACAGACATTACATTTCCAAAAAACAAAAACTTAAAGGCAGCCAATCCTCACATATGAGATGCTAGGTATTAATTTAATAATTATGTGATTATTCATTTATTTTCATTTTTAAGTTGATTGAGTCACTTTTATATTGTTTCAGCACTAAAATAGCATGAACTCTTAACTTGTCGATGTGAAACACACTAGCTTTGAATCCATTGTAGATATGGATTCTGCATTTAGAAATGCTGTTAAAGTAAATCCTCTGATCTCATCCTTCATTTGCCGTTAAGACTAACCTTTCTTCAGTTGCCTCCAACATTCTTTCTGTAAAGTTTTTCCATCAAAGTTTACTTCCAGAACTACAAAGTGAACCTCTGGATTTCTTACAGCGGTCGTCAGTATTGCAATTTCTTTTGATGCAAAGATTTTTTATTATACTTTATACCTCACTCTCCGTCTCTGGTGACCTGTGACCTTTTTGCTTTGCGGATTCTGTCTCCTCTCTCAGAAGCCGAGCAGTGGCCTGTTCATATCCTTTATTCTCCCCCAGATTACTTTGCTTTTCAGGCATTTCCTTTTTGTTCATTTCTTATTTCCTCATGCCTTTGTTGTATGCGCTCCAGTGTGACCCTGTGCAACAGACTCTATTAAAGAAAGGGGGGACGTTGTGTCTGCGTGCGTGCATGTCCTCTAGATCAGTCAAACGTAGAAGCTTTGTATTCTTTCTTCATTTCACTGTGTCTGGACTCTAGCAGGACTGCTGACTCAGCGTGTTGTGTGCATGTGTGTTACTATGATAGGGAGATAAGGGGGTTTCATAAAATAAAGAGAATAGATAATGTTTAAAAAATCATCACAATATCAGGCTCTTAGATACAAAGAAAGATGTTTTTAATTTGCATTGACATTTGATGCTTCAAAGGCAGAAATACAAGTCTTACTGTAGGAGTCTCTGTTTTTAGTATAGGGAAAAGCTGCAATAATAGACGTGTCCAGGTCATTGACTTGCTAGCTAGCCTCATTTACAGTTGTTTGCCTACTAAATTAAAAAGCAGAACATTGCTATATTTGAAGGACTAAAAACTAACATTTTCTGCCATTTCTATTTTTATGTTGATTGAGTAATAATATAAATAATAATAATAACTAATTCATAGTCATACTGCTGGTGGACACATTTCTAATGTAAGGTAGTGACACATTTGTTATTGACTGCTCTTTTAAAACCTGAACATTTCTTGAGTTTTCGTAAAGTAGGCTTAGGCTTCTGTTTCAAGTTGAGAAGGTGGTCGTTCATCATTCATGATCAAAAGTTGGACCCACAGTTTGAACATTACATTTCGAGATAGTTTGGAAAATGGTGCAAACTCCATCCCTTAGGTTATTCAGTAAGCATGTTTAAGCTTGAGTGTTCAGGTTTCATATACATGCATATATGCACATTTAATGACAGTGTTGAGGCTCAACTATTATATCTTCGGACTTCATTTATTGTGTTTAACATTATGGTTTCAGGTGCTAATCTGCCGTAACTACATGGGGAACATGGACATGAATGAGATCGACCATTTTATGCCCATCCTGATGAAGAGAGAAGAGGAGGCGGAGATGACACCTATGGTCACCCATGGCTCCTCACACTTCCTGTGGATCAAACACAGCAACCTTTACTGTATCCTTCTGAGTTCATGTCTGCATATAAAATGTAGCAGCGATTAGGGTTGCTCCATTAATCGTATTTTAATCGCAATTACGATTTTGACTTGCAACGATTACGAAAACAACGTAATTGAAATAAAACGATTATTTTCTTCTTATTATTATTATTATTTTATTTTTTATTGGTTTTTCAGTTGAATTATACTTAAAGTTCAGGTTAATCAACTGTTAAAAACATACTGTTTCCATTTTTTTCAATAAATTGATGTTTTCAAAGTAAATGGATAATCGTTTTTAATAATCGTGATATCAATTATTGACTCAAATAATCGAGATTATAATTTTTGCCATAATCGAGCAGGCCTGGCAGCGATGTACAGTACAGCCTTTAACACACAGAGCTGAATGGCCTCTACCCTCAGCTGTCTCCAGCTTCACATCTCAGCAGCAGACGGCTTCTCAGCTTCTCTTTCATCCCATCATGTCGCACAGCCAATTATTTTTTTTAACACTGATTCACTGTGATGTGTAATTCACTATATATCCTCTCATAATGCAACATTGGGCAGTCACATTTCCTTACACATTATTAATTCAGCATGATATTGCAGTTGTGAGTAAGTGGTATTCCCAGTGCACTACATTAGACATGTGAGCTGTTTTACCTCCCTGTGGCCATGTTCTCAATTGCTTGCTACTGTGATGCATTCTTTTAGGATTTATTTCATTGCATTCATCTCACAACCACCCTCAGCACACTAATAGAGGTTCACTGCATGTCTCCGTCTCGACAGTTTCTAGTTTGTACAATTTAGTTTTTCAGCTCAAATACTGTCACTTGTAGATGTATAGTTGTTTCTTAACAGTCTGTCCAGTGGTGGCGATGACGAAGAAGAATGCCAACGCTGCTCTGGTGTACTCTTTTCTTTATAAAATCATCCAGGTAAGTTTGTTTGCATAAGTCCAAGTCTTCTACTTACTACTTGTGCTTAAAGTAGGTACAGTGGAATGAGAATAAGCTCATACAAGTAGAACATTACAGAAAATCTACAAGTTTAAGTCACATGTTTATCAACAAAAAAATATAAGATATGCTGGGACCGTCAATTTTGACCCTATATGGTCACTTCCCTGTCACATTCTTTAATGTTTATTTGTGGCTAGCATGAAAGGTGCCTTTTGTCATTATCCCCTGACAACATGAGGTGCAACTACCCTTTCTATTTCATTGGCTGTTTTCCCATTGACTATACAGTTTATCTTTTCGATGCTGCTACTTTGTATAAAACATCTTATGACAGGTTTTTGCTTCTTGAATAAAGCCAACAGCTTGCATAAATCTACACTTTAACAACCAATAAAAAAGCACGTTAGTACAGCAAAACTACTTGCCTATTTTATAGCTACATGTGCAGTCGCTTTGGATAAAAGCATCAGCTAAACATACATAATTGGCTAGAAAATATAACATGCAGTGTGTGTCAAACTACGTCTGTCTGTATGTCTTTGTAGGTATTTAAGGAGTACTTTAAGGAGCTTGAGGAGGAGAGTATTCGTGACAACTTTGTGACGGTGTACGAGCTGATGGACGAAGTGATGGACTTTGGTTTCCCTCAGACAACAGACAGCAAGATCCTACAAGAGTAAGGAGACATTACATGACTGAAAAACAGAGGGGATCAGTTACTGTACCAATGATTTTCCTTAACCATGAAAAAGGTCCTAATTATTTACATTCAACTTGACTATCAATTATGTGTTTAGGCTCTCTCTTTGGGCATTTGAAGTGTAACATTAAATCTGCACATGAGGGTGTAAGGTCAAAGTTTAAAACTCTCAAAGGCTGTAATGCACTAAGGCACTCGAGTCTGATTTTAATGTGACCATTAGCTCAAGTGGTACCTGTACCAGCCATCAAGAACAAAACATGAGCATGTTTAAGTAAGATACCAGCTTTGTACTTGATACTGTAAGTGACCAACAGACAGGTAAGTAATAATACATAATGATTATGTTTTGCCATTGGCTTTATTTGTTGTTTCTCATTCTCAAATTAACTAAAACACACAAAGGTTATGTGTTCATAGTGCAGTGTGCACTGTGATGTTTAATTGGAATGCTGAACATTTACTTCACAATACCACAGTATCATTCGTTTTGTGTACACATGATACGCTTTGCTGCTAATCAATGGTTACATTATATTTGAAATCACACAATTTCACTGTACATTATTTTACCCTTTTAATGTCTTAAATGTGATTGGGCTAGTTAGTTTGCTGTTTGTGCTCCAAGGTTAGGCTGAGGTGTGTGTGTGTGTGTGTGTATATGTGTTTAGTGTCTGAATAGGGCTGATAATTACCAGGCTCCTATTGGCACTCAGATACAATGACACTGTCAGCTGGACACACTCGAGACTCTCAGACAGAAAGGCCCTGCTCTTCTCCAAGGAAACACACAACTGTCATCTCACACACACACACACACACACACACACACACACACACACACACACACACACACACACACACACACACACACACACACACACACACACACACACACACACACACACACACACACACACACACCCATTCCGTCATTCTCTGTCTATAAGCTATTCTAGTTGTCTGACCCTTTCATGACCCAATCAACAAAAAAAATGCTTTTCTTTCCACTTTCATTATAAAACTTACTACCTGGTGAAGTATAAATATGTGTTTGTTTGTTTGTGAGTGCTTGCTTGTATGTGTGGGTGGATGTAAGAGACTGAGTAAGTGAGAGTGCAGGGATGCATGTGTTCATATGTGTGTATGAATCTTCATGCGTGTGTGTGTTTGTTGTGATTCCTATTGCTATGCTAATGTCTCAGTTTGCTGCCAATCTCTGCTTCCAGATTCTTTCATTAGCATTTCGTGGGAGAATCAGGGCAAAACAGAACAAACAGCGAAGCAACAAAAACAACCATAAGTCGACCTCAAACCCACTTGTCAACGCCTTTTATCTCTTGGCTCTTTACTGTGTACAGTACCAAAATGGGTTTGACACCCTGTATGTGGGAGGAACTGGGACAGAAAACTAGGGAGAACATACTGCCTCAATCTGTCAATCATTCTAAAACTTGTTTATCAAGCACTTTTTGGGTGTTGACATTGGAAACATTAGGAGATGATAACATCAAGTTTCATCTCATTGTTTAACTCTCATAGCATCGTATTAATGAAAACAAGGAATTCTAAAGAATGGCTGTACACTACCTGCTCAGCAACAAGCTGGTGAACAATCTGAAGCATTGCGCAGTTAAAGACAGATTTTACTTCAGTAGTTGATAGGGACCAACAATTGAGCTAAAACTGTGTAAATATTGATTTTACATGTATCTTTTCAGCAGAAACACAACTCCAAATGAATGATAATGGATCCTGAAAAACAGTTTAGTTATTTGAGCGAAACAGCAGTTTTTATATTTTGAACAGTTGTACCAAGAACCAGATATATTATACAATTGCAATGTGTGTTACCAGATGCACAGTGCAGTATGGAAAGTAGTCTGCAGCAGGATAAAAACATTGGTGGTTCGGCGTGTTAACTATGTGCAGCCTCTCCTAAATTAGAAACTGCATGGAACACAGATTCCATTCCAGTTGCTCTATTTAAAAAGAAAAGGCTGCATACATACATACCCATGCACATGAGACATCACATGTGTCATTGGTGACATGAATAACAAGCACAATGTCATTCCAAGATTAGTACCCTGTCTGCTTTAACACTATTTCAGCAAGGGTACCATTTCAAACACCTTGTTGGTGTCAGAGGTTTTGGGGGAGAGTGGAATTTCCTTAAAGATAGAGCCACACAAAAAAGAAATGTTTAAGTTATGAAAATTGTACAACAGTGTTGCCACCACACTGTAGGTTTCCTAGCCAAGATCATTGGTTTCATATGTAAAAAAAGTTGTACACCATGAATACATGAACCAAATAATCACTTACACTTCAATCAAATGTGTTGGACATTATATTCCAGTGGAAATCGGATGGCATAAATTAGAAGTATGCTGTGCAGTAGGAGTGAACAGTGGCAGGGGGGAAGGTGTTGAATACAGGCCAGATCACATGTTGTTTTTCTAAGCTGCATCCTATTCTCATGACAGTTCATCATGTCTCCCTGGACACAGAACGAAGGTTGTTAAAACAAACTAGCCACCTTGTACATAAAGAGACAGCCTGCTGTACTGTGCAGTGATGAAGGGATGGATGGAATGAAAAACACATGCTGATAACTCTCATATATAATTAGAGGAAACTGATTTATGTTTCTAGAGTTGGGCAAGGGCACTTACAATAATTATTGATTATTATTATTTTAAACTGTATTAATCTCTTTTCTTTGGTCAATATCAATGAATCCAGGTCCAATCTTTGGATCATCAAATCCTATTTAAGTGGTGGTTCTTTTATTTCCTGGTGGTTCAAGACATGAGCAACACATTTTAGTATCCTGTAAAAAATGCATGCAAGTCATATTATCTTTGGCTGCAGTCACAATAGGTTTATGTAAATCTCCCTTTTTCAACTACGCCCATGAATAAACATGAATAACGACCTTCTGTAATTTATTTAGACTAGAATAGCTAATTTATTTTAATCGTGAGGTGTAATTAATACAAAATAGAAAACGAAATTCTGAAGATAGATTGTGTTAATACTATGAAACATTATGCTGTTTATTTTTCTGATTAAGAATCTTATTTTGTTGATAGGATTTATTATATTACTCCTAAGGAGATCAGGAAATCAAATTATTATTAAACGCTGTAGCCGTTTCTTGATATTTTCTTATCTTAAAATGTTGTCTGTGTCTGAGGCATCTTAATGAGGACTTTGCCCTTGTGGGATTTCAGGTGCTTCACACTTAATTACTAAACAGTTTGACAAATGATCATACAGGTCTTTCTGCCTTCCTCTCCTCAAGGTACATCACCCAGCAGGGTCATAAATTGGAGATCGGGGCTCCTCGACCTCCTGCCACCGTCACCAACGCTGTGTCGTGGCGGTCAGAGGGCATCAAGTACAGGAAGAACGAAGTCTTCATGGATGTCATTGAGTCAGTCAATCTACTGGTGAGGACCATTTTTGTTTTCTCAACCACATTTCCTGCATATAATATTAATAATAATACAGTGAATTTATATAGCGCTTTTCTAGATACCCAAAGTCACTTTACAAAACAATAAACAAAACAAACAAAGATGCGATGTAGTGAATAGGAAACATTACAAATAAAAATGGTGAACTGCATCGTGAACTGGCAGAGTAATGGTGTGGGTGAGGGGGGGGTTTTGAGTGCTTGTTTGAATGATGGTGCAGCAGTTGACTGTCTGATGCGGCTGGGGAGGGCGTTCCAGAGGGAGGGTGCAGAAGCAGATAAGACCCTGTCACCCCAGGTCTGGAGCTTAGTCCTGGTGGTCTTAAGGGTGTTTGCATATCTGGACTTTAGGCAACGAGTGGGGATGTGACGGTGGAGGAGGTCCTGGTGGTCTTAAGGGTGTTTGCATATCTGGACTTTAGGCAACGAGTGGGGATGTGACGGTGGAGGAGGTTTGCTTGTGGTAATTATTATGGAGTGATATGGTCTCGGCGGCGGGTGGAGGTGAGCACGCTAGCGGCGGAGTTCTGGACATATTGGAGTTTATTTGTGATTTTGTTGGGTAATCCGTAGAGGATGCTATTGCAGTAGAGGGAGAGGGTCGGAATGTCAAATGGCCACCTGGAGTCAAACAGAACATATTCATATATACCTTTGATGCACTTACTGTATTAACTCCAATGTCAGTTCTATATGCTTTATCCATCATCCTCCCATAATGATGATAAATAAAAAATGATGGGTTATATTTAACAGTTCGGTTTAGAGTTGTGTGCTTCCTTAAGGCAAAGTGTGTCACTGTTGCCATGTTATGAATCCTCCCAACAATTAATAAAATTGACTCATAAGAAGTTGAGTAATTATATTCTTCTAATTATTTATAATTGTTTTATTTATATCTCTCTGACCTTCTACTGCCAGCTATGATTCACACAAAGTAACCACTGATCCGTGATAGAATGTGACGCTATAAGGCACTAAGACTTTAATAAACCTATTGAGAAGAACGGACAAGGGCCCCAGATATCGTGCAGCTAAGAAGTGGAAATGTTTTGTATACATGGACACGCTGCTGTCTTTGAAAACCCACAGGAAGAGAAATGATTTTCCTCTTGAATCTAATGTCCTTGAAGAAACACCTCATGGACCAATTTGCTCATTTTTATGAGTCAAAAGGAAACTGATAAGGCACTTCTACAAATCTGCAGCTGCAGCTTCCTGTTCTGTAACCAGGGACTTCACACAAATGTTTTCAGAGGTTCTTCGTCTTGATGTTTTGCTTACATTTCTCACACTACATACTGAGAGCTCTTCACTCTTGTCCCACAGATTGTGCATGGTAGATCCAGCTTGTTTTTTTTATTTCTATCAATTTTGAGCAGTTGTGGTTATTCAGCACTACTGATCTGTTTATCGTTATTTAAATATAGCAACTTAATGTTTTACAGTAAAGCTTGTGTACTTTAAGGTGAGCTCTGCTGAGATTTGACTTAAAAGCTGATATCATAGCCTTAATAAAAGTGATCAGAATGCTATTCTTCAAGAGTGATTCCATACTTTTCTTGTTCAACGAGATTCTTTGCTCCTCTGACTATAGGTGAACGCCAATGGCAATGTGCTGCGGAGTGAAATAGTGGGCACCATCAAGCTCAACGTGGTCCTATCGGGGATGCCTGAACTCAGACTGGGCCTCAATGACAAAGTGCTGTTTGAAATCACAGGCAGTAAGTAACAGTGACTCATGCTCAGTGTCCAACACATCTGAGTGAAACACTAATGATCGTGTATTAGAGTCACATAAACAGTACATTTCACTTCAATCACATTCAGCACATATAAGAGGAGAATTGGGGAGAATAGTGTGGACAATTTAGAGACATAAAAATATCTTAAATTAAAATAATGCTTGGGGTATGTGTATTGTGAATCAATAATGCAAATCGCGTGCTTCTGGAAAATGCAATTTTTATAGTTTGAGTGTAGTCTAGTGGTTTGTGTCTACATCACCAAACCGGGGTCTATCTCATTATCCATCTTCCCTTCCAGTTAGACTTCTAGTAAGATTGCACAACACATTATTTCACATACTGACAGTGACATGCGAGAGGAATACTTCAATGTTTCTCTTTCATCTCAAGCTTTTAAGATTTGACATTTTTGATGGAGAACTTGAAACTATCAGTGGGGAAAGCTGTATTGTAATTTAAATAAAAGAATGTACTCTAAATATACAGTTCCTACTGCTAGAATTCTGATAAAAGCCAAAAAGAAATGTAAATGTGCTCCTGGTTGATGGATGAGCACTTGCTTTGAACTCAGCCTCACACTCACACTTTCACCTCCTCTCTCTGTCTAAACCCCCTCACTTAAAATCTCACACTCAGCTTAGCTTTCATCTTTCCTCATCTTCCCTCCCCCTCTCCTCCTACTTTCCCAATTTTTTCCAATAACGTCTCCTACTGCAACATCTCCCCTTGTCTGGTCGTGCACTCTCTCCCCCTTCTCCCTCTCATCTCCCTCTTTACTCCCTCTCTTTTTCCTCCCCCCTACCGCTTCCAACTGAAGAGGAAAGGCTCCATCACTGTCTAGCCTCCTTGCCTCTCAGTTAATCCCCCCCCCCCCCCCCCCCCCAGGCTACAGCCCTGCAGATGAAAGGCGAGGGTCTTTGGATATCCTGTATATGCAGCACACAATCCACCCGCTGTGTTTCGGAGTCTGGGAAAAACACATCCTCGGAGTAAAGATTATCACAAATAATGATCAAACAAACACACTTACAGCAACAGACACTCCTGCTGAATGTTTATACAGATATTAAAATGGGTTCTGCCCTCTCATCCTCAGCAGTTACACTTTTTTACATATCATTTCGCAGTCATTTGCCTGATCTGCACATTTTATCCCAGCAGGAGGCAGCCAAATCATGAAAGAAACTATAAATCCTATAACACTGCCCTCTGCTGGCAGAAATCCAGATCTGTCGCTACAAGGAAATAACTGACATACATTTGTGCATGAAATTACACAGCCCACAAAAAGCCTTCAGTCAGTACAGACAATGTGGCTTTTTATATCAAATATTCGATCATTTGACATACATGAGTTTCCACACCTTCTCACATGTCTCTTAGATCAATTACTTATCAGGGGTGTGTTTGTTTGATATCATAGGGATAAGTGTTTTGTTTTGACGACTATTTGCTTTTTCTTTAAGATAACTGTATGAGCTGAGAATCAGGCTATAACCAATTATTGTCCTTATTTCCCTATTTATCGACACACCCCTAATATCCTGTTTCCTCCACTTTTAAATGCTAAGTTTCTCTGTATTTTCTTGACGCCTCCAGCAATATCCCAGCACTGTAAGAGGTTTTGGAACAGAAAACATTTTCAAAATGCCATTAAACAGTTCAGTAGAGACAGCAGACAGAACACAGATTAGATTCCTCCTGTCTGCTGCTGTGTATTAAAAGCACAGAAACAGGGAAGAGCAGCCTTAAAGGTGAACCACAGGGGACACTGCTGCATCTTCAATCCCCACCTGGGATGTACACAAACACACACGCACACACCTGTCTCTTCTTGAGGTCCTCGCAGTGACAGAGAGTGCACCGTATGACCTTTGTTTCTTGTCTTTTTGATAACTCTGCGTGCAGTCGTGCCTGCGTGTTTCTGTGTTCGTTACTGACATAAAACAAACTGGAATAGAGACAGGGAGAGATCCGGATACCGTTCTAAAGGGCTTCTCTGCTTTGCTTGTTCAGGAGTGTTTTGACCTCACCCAGCCGACTCTCTGACATGAGGAAATGTCACACACTCAAATACGCACACACACACTCGCAAGCTAGCGCGAAATCAATAAAGGATGGTGCAGCTAGCAAACAAACATTCATGCACGACTGCACGTCAACTCTCTCAAGAAATAAAACAATAAAGAAGGAGATAAAGAAATACACACACACATACACACATACACACACACACACACACACACACACACACACACACACACACACACACACACACACATACACACACACACACACACACACACACACACACACACACACACACACACACACACACACACACACCGTGTCCCCTACAGTGCTGGCCCAGGTTGGTATACAGAGCAGGTGTGACTGTTGAATGGGGGATTTGCTTTAAGGCCCAAAGGCCCACAGTTATTACAGCAGTGTTCTCCTACTCAGCGCCCTCTATTAACCACAGAGGAGGAGAACAGCAGCTTTCTCCAGCAGAATAAAGATGCCACCATTGAGGAGGTTACGCTCAAAACTGCCTTTTGCCACAGTTTGCACTCTTGCTCCACCCTCGAGAAAAATTGTCTAGGAAAGCCTGTTTTTATTTTTACAGTTAAAATGAACCAGCCGACACAATGTGCTGATTTGTGTGTATAGTACAGTAGGCTCTCTAGTGCTCCTGTGGAGTTTCTAAAGTTGAAGTTAGATCAAGTTTATAGAGCTGCTTAATTGGTCACTGACTATGTCACTACCATACTCTTAACTGTGCATTAAATGTCACTTGTTAGATGCTTTTATCCAAAGCGATTTACATACTGTGGGCAATCCCCATGAGCAATTTGAGGTGAAGTGTCTTGCCCAGGGACACAACGACATGCTGACTGCAGTGGGATTTGAACCTGTGACCCCCTGATCCCAACACCTACGGACAACCCACTACGCCACACGCCTACCCACTGACATCATGTTCATTGAGCAAACTGATGACAAGGGACATTTATTACACTCAATGAATAATAATAAGGATACTAACAAACTGATCAACTGTTCAATTAATCAAAATAGGGAATTAACTGCAGAACTTTCTTGTAAAAAAGAATGAACTTTTACAATTTTCTGTCTCTTTTTTTATTGTTGCTGTTTGTATCTTTTATTATGATCCAAACTTCGTAACTCCATAATCCAATAATGGATTAATCTGCCGATTTATGTTTTAAATTATTGGGCTCATTGTTTGGTCAATTAAATGTCAGAAACGTTCATCCATTTTTCCATCCAAGTTTCCCAGATCCAAGGTGATGTAGTGGTTGCATCTCTAAACTATTTATTCTTTATCCAGCAACAAAGTGTTAGGAATTATTGCTTTACACAGTATTTTTCCCTCAATAAACAAAGGACTAATAACTCCCCATGTGGCTGTGTGTTTGTCTGGTTTAAACACCTCAATTGACAAATGATTTTGTACAAAGTCAGATTACTAATGATGTAGTGGGGAAAAACAGTCCCATTGGCATAAAGACTTCCCTGTAGGCGTGTTTCCTGAAAGAGACCAACATATAAACCCTGCATTAGTTTAGTAGGCGGAATTATTTCATAAACAGTATATCACTATTTTGACAACAAAGCAAATGTTGTTTTTCCTTGGCAGGGTAATGAAGCAACGCCTCTTAGGGAGATAGATTGGTGTTGCTGTCAGAAGTGTCATTTTCTCGCTCATAGTACAATGTTTATTTACTTTGTTGTGTTTGTGTGGGTGTGTTTGTGAGGCAGAATAGTGTTCGGTGGGGAAGGAGATGATGGCATGGCAGCAGGTTGGAGGTTGTTTGTGTGTAGCAGCTGACGTGGGGGACAAGAAGAGGGCATACTTGGTGATGTACACCCTGTGAGAGAGAGAAAGACAGTGTGAATGTTTGTCTGTCATCATTTCCCTGACCTTGATTCCCCCTAAGACTGCGTGGAAGGCTCTCAATCTGTTTTGTGTGTGTGTGTGTGTGTGTGTGTGTGTGTGTGTGTGTGTGTGTGTGTGTGTGTGTGTGTGTGTGTGTGTGTGTGTGTGTGTGTGTGTGTGTGTGTGTGTGTGTGTGTCAGGAGAGAAGAGTAAGGCAGTGGAGCTGGAGGATGTGAAGTTTCATCAGTGTGTCCGTCTGTCACGCTTCGAGAACGACCGCACCATCTCTTTCATCCCCCCCGACGGCGAGAGCGAGCTCATGTCCTACCGCCTTAACACGACGGTGAGTAGGACACACACACACGCACACGCACACGCCACACGTCTAATTTGTCTCACAGTAAGGCATGTACACAGACACAAGCTAGAAAGTTTATTATTTTGTAGACTTTTTTTGTCATATTTTCCATCGTAATATTTATCACAGATATTGAAGTAAACAAACATATAAATATAACTCAATAATTATGTCATTTTCTTATTAAATGTTACAAATATAGTTGTTGTATTTTTGTTATTTGTTTTGATTTAACTTTCAGCGATGTAAGCTGTAAAACATTTGAAATAGTCTATATGTTACTGTCACTGCTGATATAGTTTGTTGTTATAAATTAATAAATTGCCTTATATATAAAGTTTTATCAAAAACAAAGCCTACCCTGGATCATATTACTGTGGAGCTTCATGATAGAAAATAAAACCTCAGGGAAGCATGAGAAGCTGTGTCAACAAAATGATGTAACCGAAATGAAGCTAACCAGAGAAATGCATATATCTTAAAGATGATGTCCACAAGGTGTCAATACAACATCAGATATACTGTCATTCGTTTCCAAAGAGAATTAGTCCCACAGAGGGGACATTTACAGTGGACATCCAAACTTTTACTCTAATAAAGTAATATCTAAGAAAGAATCTTTGTGGCTGCAACACATTTGAATGCCTAGTAACAATGACAGTTTTTATGTTGCAAGATTCAGTATTTCCACTCCTCCTGACATGGTGTTTAATGAACAGAAGATGTTAAAGGGGCGCTGCAAGCAGTTCTTGTCTCCCTTGTAAAAACACAATCTCTCTCTCTGTTGTCCACTGTGTCATTGGTGATGTGTGTTGTAGTGATGCACTTCAGCTCTGCGCTCTCCCCTTCTGACCTTGTCCACTCTCTCCCTCTGACAGGTGAAGCCTCTCATATGGATTGAGAGTGTGATTGAGAAGTTCTCTCACAGCCGTGTGGAAATCAAGGTGAAGGTAAGGATGAGTGTCACATAAAAACACACACAGTGGCAAAAGCTTATCCACTTCACTGCAACTTGATTAGTATTTATGACACACCCTTCAGAAGGGGATTACCTCTGACCATCTGTTTGAGGAATACAGACTCAAAATAACAAGTTTGAATAATCATTTAGGTATTGATCTGAATTTGGACGCCCTTTCTTTATTGTAAAGATCTCAGATGACATTTGAACTCTGTCCTCTGTGTCCTTCCACAGGCTCGAGGTCAGTTCAAGAGCCGCTCCACTGCCAACAATGTGTCCATTATGGTGCCAGTGCCCAGTGATGCTGACTCACCCAAGTTCAAGACCAGCACAGGCAGCGCCAAGTGGGTGCCCGAGAAGAACGCGGTGCAGTGGAACATCAAGTCCTTCCCTGTTAGTATGCCAACAACATATCACAACTTACACAAATATAACAAAACTAACTATGTCAAATATCAGATGAAAGTCTGATGAGCCTCAGTTTGATACACATGGGTGGCAAGTAGCTAAGTAAATCTACCGTATAATTTTAAGGTACTTTTACTTTCCAATTTCTGCTGCTTTATTTTTGTACTCCACTACAATTGAGAAGCAAATATTACTTTCACCCTACATTCAAAATAAGACTTAGTTAAAGCTAACAAACAGCATAAAGGTATTGGCATAAGCTCCAATAGCTGTAACACTTAAGTGATATTCACATTGATTTGTAAATAGTCATAAGGTAAAGTAAAGTCAATTTAGGGACTATTGAAATAGTCCCTAAATTGACCTCTCATAGTCATTATGAGTGATTTTACTTTTGCTACGTTTGGTTGTAAAATGATTGTAATTTCACTTAACTAAAATACATATCAAGGTATTTCTACATGGTGGTATTGCTACTTTACCTTAATTAATCCATCTTACTACTCCTTCTATGATTGATAATACTTCATAACTCCCATTGTCAGAAAAACAACTTGTATTTTTAATCTGGCAAGTATTAGACATCTTTCAAATCTTTCAATCAGCCTCCCCAAAAACAAAACAAATCACACTCATATTTTATCCATTGGATCCTGTAAAAAACGTTTGCTGTTAAAATATAGAGAAAAACAAGTTCACACATCTAAAAAAAAAAAATGTGGAACAGCATTAACTCAGTCGCGGTTTCGTTTATCTGGAAAGTTCTGTTATCTCCTCAGTAATTCATTATGTTTTCATCCTGTCAGCTGATGACGTATTGTTTTCCAGCTGGTGTATGACTCTTTTCTGTCTCTATCAACCTTTGGACACTATAAAACTCTATATTCTCTCAGGAAACCATACTTAACTAATGTTTGAAGGAGATTTAAAGAAACAAAGGTGATGCAGTGGCTTGTTGTGATAACAAACACAAATTCACTTCCTGTGAGAGCACATAGAGCTTTTAGAAATAACTGCAATTGCCTTCAGCTATTTCATAATCATCAATTTCTCATTTTATTATTTATAATATTATGCAAACAATTCATATTTCTCTTATCAGCTGTAGGAAAGAGATAAGGTTTCCACATCAACCTTATAACGACAAGTAGAAGAAAAGTTCTCAGCCAGAACACTTGTTTATTTTCAAGAAAGAGTTTCTTTATTTGTTTTCATCTGAGATTTTTATTCTTCGAAGAGGGCAAGACTCGGCTATAAAAAGATGATGTCCCAAACAACATTAACATTATCATCATGTGATGGCAACTTGTGGGTTGTTTGTTATTGTTATCAGGTTACTCTCAATAAAGCTGATAATAAGACAACACCCATACTACATTACCTGATAAAAAAATATTACTTAGATTTAATTGTGACTAAAAGTTTTTATTCTTGCATATTTAGTAATAAATCCTTGATTTGAAACCAAATGCCATGCCTTAAAGTCAGTTTGGTGACTGATTTGCAACAAACCAAATCCTTAACTAGCAGCGTCAGGGCTTGAATAATATTTGACAATGGCTGGTATAAGGAATGATTAACCTGTTTCTTGTGCTTATTTCCTGGAAAAGTCTGGCATCTATCTTAATTCCCATAGATGGACTACTGATTGACCTTTTCTTGACATGGAAGTTGACTAAGATTGCAATGAATATAACGTGTGTTTTGTTGTAGAAGAGAAAATGACTCCTCAAACAAAACCATTTTATCTGCAGGGCGTATTGAACAGTATCACTCTAATTGTTGTCTGTGTGACCAGATACAGCTTTGTGTTTTTGTTCTCTGTATTTGCACATGTAGGGTGGTAAGGAGTATATGATGCGTGCACACTTTGGGCTGCCCAGTGTGGACAGTGGTGAGCTGGAGGCAAAGATACCAATCACAGTTAACTTTGAGATTCCTTATTTCACCGTGTCTGGGATTCAGGTGGGTCCCTTTATTAACATCCATTACACAATTATTTCTTTAAAAAAATAACCACATTAGCGTGTAGCTCACTATTTAGTTCTGTAAAATGTGAAATGCATCAATAAATACATTTTCTTTTTTAACTTCACGATGTTTCTTAACCTATTTTAGAAATATTAGTCCTTCAGTTTGTCTCTAAGAATAAAATAACCATATTCATAAATAAACTGTTTTTAATGCACATTAATAATTATTATATGCAAGGACAGACTCATTAAAACATACAACACTATGTTGGTGGTGGTTTGTGAGTGAATAAGTGAAATAACTATATTTAACCTGTGTGTGTTGCATAGGTGCGTTACCTTAAGATTATAGAGAAGAGCGGTTACCAGGCATTACCATGGGTGCGCTACATCACACAAAGTGGAGGTGAGAACAAACACACTGAAATATTCTCACACTTTCAATAACCACACACATTTAGAGTCTGTATATCTGACTGGGGTGGTTATTATATATCTAAGGTAACACAAAGTCTGGGATTGGGGCGCTGAAAAGTTGTCAGTCCATGCCTAAATCCTCTGAGAAAATGTATAAAGGGTTTAATACTAAAAAACAACTAATCTCCCTAATCTGGACTGTGTGAGTGTTTTTCGATCAGATAATCAGATAAGAGCGCGTACAAAATTAACAAATATTGACCTACAGTAAGCAATTTCACAGGGAAGAGTACCATCACAAACATATAGATAAGATTTATTAAACTTAACGTTAATACGGAATTTCCAGTCGCCATACCGTGTTCTATTCATGTTCTCCAATTTAGCTGTTTTGCCTTTTTTCATGTTTAAAGCACGATAGTTTCAAACACATTAGCAAATCAGAGGTCACCTGAGGTTAAATAAGACGTCTTCCTTGAAAGAGCAGTGTCAGTCTTTCTGCATTACTATTCAGTATTCGGCCTAAAAGTGATACCAGCTGTATAACATCAATCATATCCATTACCTGGCTCTATCACCATGAGCCATGGCCCCGGGGGCTTTGAATGACAGCACACATGATATTAATGAGAAAAACTTTAAACGCCCGTTAGCTTCTGGTGTAAAATGCTTTATTTCTCAGTCGTTTTAATTTGAACAGAGATAGAGAGAAAGTTAGAGAACAGCAGATGAAGTTGCTGACCTGGGAATGAACCCCTCTGCATCTTTCAAACCCAAGTGTGATAGCAAGAGAGACAAGCGCCAAGAGAGGTGTCTTTAAAGGTCACCTATTATGCAAAATCCACTTTTTACGTCTTTTATACATACGTGTCCCCTCTGTGTAAAAGAGATTCTGAAAGTTTCAGGAACAAAGAACCCCTCTCTTTTTGTCCTGATCCATTTATATAAAAACCTGTCTGAAAATGAGCTGATCAGATGTTGGCCACTTTATGATGTCATAACGATTGTTTGGCTTTTGTAACCATTAGCCAATAACCAACCAAGGTAACCCCCCCCAGCCCCCCACCTTATCACCTGAAGCTCCTCCTAGAGCACCATTGTGTTCTTTTTAACCAAATATCTCTCAGAGGGGTGTTAGGAGTGGCTCCTTATTTTCATCTAAAGGTCCTTACACACCAAACTGACACCAAAAAACACCAAAGAACACATCCCGACGGAATGTCACCTCACGTCGCCTCACGTCTCCTGCGTTTTGGCCATGTTTCACACTGGAACACACCGCAAAGACTTCAGCCAACGGCCAAGTTGCATGTACGAACTGCGCATGCGTGAGTGGCAATAACTCTCCTTACCATTAGGCGGCGGTAGTGTGTATTCGTCATTCCAGAGAGGCAACAACCGGAAGACAGACTGCGTGATACACCGAATAGCGTGTGCGTTCCATTTTCACTCTACAGCGAGAAGCTCATGGGGCTTTCCCGGACCTGTGTTGAGCATGGTGTCGAGAGCTGGAGTTGAATTAAATCTCAGATTTGCCTTCTTAATAGTTTGTTTGCATCCCTCACTTCCGTTTCGCTTCTCATGCACTGATTTGCTAAGCTGAACAGCCAATCAGATTGATTTCTTTAGCCGACGGCCTTTTACCGACAGCCTCCCGATTCAACATGTCGAATCGGCGGCGGAAGGTGTCGGCACGGCCGAAAAGACACAACGGGGCGGGACACACCAAGACACACCAATCTGAGTAGGGCGACACGACGCTCATCGACGGCCCGACATCTATCGATTGCCGAAATCGGCTTGGTGTGTAAGGGACTTAAAGTAAAAGACACAGAATCAGCACTTTTGAAACAGGGCTGAAACAGAGGGGTTTATGGGATGCTACAAGGCATGATCTGTTTGGTATTTGGAGCCAAACACTTCAGAGACATGTTTAGTATATATCTGAGACCTATAATATATTGATGAAAAACTGTATAATAGGAGACCTTTAAGGATTGTATTACCCTTCTTACTTGAAAAATGTTTAAGCTACATCTGTTTCTTAAACACATGATTAATATTGGGACTGATCAAGATTGAACATACAATTTATTAATGGGACTGCAGGCACATCCTTCCTACTATCAAACTAGTTTCATTAAGGGATAAATGGAAATGAAGATAGAATCCCGACAACTCTACTGGAGAATTGCCAGAAATCTTTTACCTTTCATACCTACCATACGGCCGTCAAATGAACCTGCCTCTATAACATCCTTCATATCCATTACCTGGATGTGTCTGGTGTGAGTCGCAGGCTGCCGGAGGTTGAATGATGCCACAAAGTGCCAGGAAGCTCCCAGGGTGGCGCTCAGGAAATGCCAAGGTTACTATTTCCGTGCTGTAACATCAGCAAAGAAGAGACAGACAGAGAGACAAAGGAAGGAGGAGGAGGACAGGAGATGAGTTCAAGCGAGAGAAAGAAGAGTGAGGAAGTCGGAGAGAACGCTATCACCTTTCTCTTATTGTTACCATCAGCAACATGGGGAGGAAGGGGGGGATGAGACAGTGCTGCTCACATTTCACTCAGCACTACATGAGGACACACTCACACTGATTAAACAACCCTGATACTGTAGACTCACTGTGCTGAAGTATTAATGAGTGATGAACAGGCATTTAGTGGTCCTACTGTACAGCAGTAAGGGACAATTCCCAACATCAGACTGTGAGTGGTCAGAATATGATCAGGCAGCGTCTCACTGCAGCTGCTCTTTGATACTGGCAGTGGCCCCTCATGCTGATGTGGTTCTTACAGTATGTCCTGACATTTTAATATAAACGTATTAATTATCGTGTGAAATGTTATGGTTAACATGCCCTTTTTGGATTGGGGATTTACTCATAATTGACAGTAATGTTTCAACATGTGATTGTGAAACATCTTGTTTTAAAACAATGGAGTTAAATATGCAGCTGTGGAGGACTCCACACTCTCTACAAACGTACTGAACGACTGATTCGATCCTATTAACAAAAAGCAAAAAACACATCGCTGAGTTTAGAAACTGAGGTTGGATGTTGAGGCCTGGCTCTAGAGGTTGTTTTCAGCTTTTGCATGTCCACAAACCTCTGTTCCGCTGCTTGACACAAATGTATGACCTTACACATTGTCTCTGGACTTGCTGTTTTATCAAGTTGCAATAAGGCTAATGGGATTTTTATTGTGAGTTCAAAACGGTAAAAGAGCCATAAATAAGATTATTAATTTAAAGCGACAACACTGTCAAGTAGGCTGATGTTTTACATGTTGTGTTCTTTAATAATAAGGAAAGAATGTGTATGAAGGGGTTTTAGATAAAGATAAACCAATAGAAAAATAAAGTCTGCGCGGCCTATTGGTTATAATTAGTCAATCATAAACAAAGACAAATTCTGCCTTGATGCAGCTCATCTATTCTATCTTTATACGTGTTCTTTAATATTCACTCTAGTTTCAGAAGGCTTCACCATCAATCAGAAAAGTTAAGACAACAAAGAAAGTTTTAAAATAGTCTTAAGACCAGCATTTGTGGCTGATTGATCTGCTGAAGTAGGATGTGCATTAAGATATTAAGGCGAGGAAAGATCAGATTGCCCTGGGCTTGCAATTCCCCGCCTCTCTTAAGCCCTAAACACACAGCGTTGCCATATCCTGATTGGCAAAGATGGGAAATGCAGCAAGCTGCTCTCAATTTTTTTTTGGAGTGTGCAACAAGTGATCTGAATAAGCCTTCAATCAATTTCGGCATTCAGCTTAAATGAATTAGGAAGGGAAAATGACTACAGATACCAAAGAATTAGCAATAGATTGCTTGCTGCATTAAAATGTCCCCTATTTGGAACCAAAGGTGCCCACTTTAAAAAAAATAAAAAACTGCCAGCCCCCAAAAGTACACAATATGTGTAACAGGGTTGGCCACTCGTTATCCAACCTATACCCCTATACGTTAGCATACCTATATGCAACATAATAACTCAGAATATTAAAATATAGGTACCATGTGACCTAACTACACTGTAGATATGTTCGTATGACCAATAAAAGCATTGAACCTTGAACCTTGAACATGCATTATAATAAATGGGTTTTTAGAAAGCCAAGACTGAGACTGTATAGAATTAAATATCTATCTTAGAAAGGAATGTGGTAAATATTGATAATGTGATTTAGTACATTGCCACTACGGTTACTATTCTTGCAAATCTTGTTTAGAGATTTAATGGGGCTCATATTGGCAGTGATGGGATGTGCAGGAGTGATGAGGGGATGAGAGCTGTGTTAATGCTCCGCTGTTACATTTCTTGGCAGATTACCAGCTCCGGACAAACTAAAGGGCACAGATGCTGCTAGACGAATGGATATTTTCTCTCTCTGTCTGTCTTCCTCTCTACTCTCATCGCCTCTCTCTGTTCCTCCGGCTCCCTGTCTGCCATAGACAGCAGAGGACAAGCACAGGAGGACACATGAAACTGTTCCCAAGCCTGAACAGAAACAAGACATCATCCCTTCCTATAAGACTTTTTAAACTGAGACGGGAAATGCTGTTGCATCACCTCTGACCTGTGATTTTTCTAAGGGCTTCTCAGGACTCCAGCAAAATGTTTTATTATGTGAATAATGAGCTGATAACTTTGTGACACTGTCTGGTTCTGGCAAGCTCTCAATTCATCACTTTTAATAGGCTATCCCTCAAGGTTAATTTAGAGCACAATTTGGGGAGGAATCTAAAATAAATCCTCAGAGAGAACAATTTAAATAATAATTTAAAAAATACAATTTGGAGCGTTATCTTTTTTCTTGTCCTTGGCCACCCAGATGTATAGCTTTTATAACAGCCAAAACCAAAATATAGTGTAGAGCCAATATACAGGAACTATGATGACTCATTGTTCATTTATTTCTCAAAGGGACAGAGTACTTCACGTGTCTATAAATCTAAAGTGTGCCATCCTTCCAGATTTGTATTGCTTTTCTGTAGAGAAGGTTGTTCCATGCTTCTTTAAATGCAAGGGTTATTCTCCTTCATGTGTTTTGTCCTTACTTTATAGTCCAGGAGTGCATTATAACTCTGTCTTCATCCCTCTCAGAGGCATATTCTTTTCCCGGAACCTTAATATCATATATTCATCGCCTTAAGAAAATGTCTATGTATCATCACCTTTAGCACTGTGAACATAATCCCCAGTGAAGTGAAACTAACACCAGCGACCAGATCAATGATTAATAAGGCACAATATTGTCAGAGGCATAGGCGGAGTAACACAATACCATCAACGTGCTCTCATGGGGCCTGTAACCTTGTCCTTGTGCTCGCAATCAGCTTGCCGCTTTGAGGCAGGGACTGAAGGAATGAGCATGGTGCAGAATTTTTCTGTCATACTTCTATCTGTTGTTTATACTGTACTAGTTAGTCCCCTGTGGAAACTGTTTGAAGGGCAAAGCAGGGGATGGGGAGGCGCAGAACAAAGGTCAAATAACCTGCGGAGACTTCTTTACAGAATCTGAGAATATAGCTTACATGTTGAGGTAATTGTTTTTCCATGACCCTTTTTTTCTCCAATATATATTCAGTATGTTGGCCTCTGCAGCCCCATCAATCAAGTGGTGTGTGTGGTGCGATTCACTCCCTCTGTTATGCATGCATTGCACCACATCAGTTCAGCTGCTCTGCAAACAGCAAAAAGGTTCCTGTGTGGATTTATTGCATCTCTGTGACGGAGTCTTCTTTTACAACCATTCCATTTTATTGTGGGGACATTTTTTCTGCTACTAATGAGGATTCTCAATAAGTGTGTGTTTTAATGTGTTCACTTTAATTTATCTAACTACTATTTGTCATTGGGAAACAAAGGGATATATTTGGAAATAAAACGGTTTTTTATCTTGTTTTGGAATATTGTGTTTTCTTTTATTTTAAGGAGTCTTTTGTAATGAACATCTGACTGTGTTCAATAAATGTTTAGGCTTATACATTTACTAAGCCTAAACCTATGGCAGAATAATGTCGGTTAAACTTAAACTCAGCTTTGACATGGAAAAGCTGAAAAATATCAGGTATATTTGTACTCATTTTAATCACACTTCATATACTGAAGATATACTGTCTCTTGGAAAATAATATAAAATGTTTCATAGCAGAAGACATTTTGCTCCGGATTAAATTGTTTACTAATACTTTCCCTATCTTGGCCTGACATCAAAATCTCTAAATCCTCTCAGCCCTGCCGCCCCCTGCGCTCTGCTCACCTCTTCTTGCTGTTATGCTTGGATACACAACCTGTCATTGCTACCTTATACTGTGGGTCAAAAGACAGATTAATTTAACAAAGGTTTACAGGATTTCTGTGTGTTGTAAAACAGCAGTGTGAATCTTTTCGTTTTTCTGTGGGTGTGTGTGTTATAGAGATTGGTGCTAGTCCACACCAGGCCCTGCAGGATGCTGCTTTGTGCATTGTGCCTCCAGTTTGCTGTCCGTCATCACTCCAACAATGTGTAACCCCTTTTGTCTCAAGGCACTATAGGCTGTGCGCATGTGAAGGCAGATAAAGAGGTGTGACACACACACACACACACACACACACACACACACACACACACACACACACACACACACACACACACACACACACACACACACGAAACAAAATGCAGGACCTTTTTCCTGAGGTTCTTAAGGAAGGCGATGTGAGTAGTGACTCAAAGGCTTTAGAAACATTTTATAAACACAGATGACCTTCATATATCACTGTGCACAGTATTTCCCAATAGTGGGACCTTTATGCTTTGAAAGTGAATGTTTCAACTCTACTGGAGACAAATAAGATCCAATAAAAACAATGCAGCAATGTCAGCAAACTGTACATTCACATCATTTTGTGAAAGACAATGAAGAATAATGACATCCCAGTTCAAACTTTTGCAAGTGCCTCGAAATTATATCACTGGCCAAAAGGATGAAACAGATCTAATTTACCCCCCAAGAGTTATTTACCCTTTTCTGCTTTGTGAGGAACTATAATGAATGATCCGAGCCAATAATACATCTACTACATCAAAAGTGCTAGCAGAACCTTTTTCATCCCCAAGTGCACCCTGATAATTAAATGAAAAAGGAATGTGTAAACCAAAAGTGCTTTGAGCAAAATGCAAATTGATCCAAATAGAAAAAATGAGCACCACTTTCTTTCACTGAAGTGCTTCAAGAATTCAAATTAACTGAATTATGCCTCATAAAAAACATACCAATATGACTTGATGTCAAATGTTGCTGCTGACCCTGACCCTGTTTCTCTTATGAATGTTGCCCTTGATTTAGAACCATCTTGTTACAGAGTCCCACATTCCTGAAAAATAAATAATTAAATGACTCAGGAAATACATTTAGTTCCTCCTTTAATGAATGACTGTCCACTGCTTGTGTTCTGCAGCGTGAATCTTGATTTGTCATAAACATCTCTTTTTGAAATGATAAGCATTCACAATGACAAACTGTCTTTATGGGCCTCTGCCATTACTTGTCCATACAACACACATTGGCTTTTATATAAAGTACAGTTTCTGATAGAAGTCCAGAAGCTATTGTCCCTTTCAATCTGATTGGGTATCCAAAACATTCTCAGGAAAAAAGCGGATCTTAAGCTTTCTTGGCATCCCGTTGGTGATGGCTATGGTGGTGTACACTGGAAGAGGCTTACTAAAGATGTTTACCAAAAAGGATAAATGGGAGCAAGATATTGGTGAATCTGAATGTCTTCAGCACAATGAATAATAATGTTACATTCAAAGTAGTAATTTGATTCAGTGTCAATCTTTTTTTCAAAATATAGATTAAAGCAAGTTTGGGGAAAACAAGGTGCTGCAAGATTAACATTCCAGACTTTACATTGTTGATACAAAAAACATAAATAATCCATACATTCTTAAATGCTGCGATATGTTATAATACAATCATGTTCTAGTTTAGGTTACAGGCAGACAAATAAGCATGTATTATGTCTAATGATAATTAAACTTGAGCCTCACTGACAGATTCACCATCTTCAGATAATTCAAATGTGTCAGCCGAATATTTTCCTATATATATATATATATCAGAGTAATTGGTTGGTGCCAAAGTCACAAAGAATAATTATATATAAATATATTTTAGATTTCTTTATATATATAAAAAATACTAACTCATTCTTAATATGCCAGTTTTATTTTAGCTTTCAGCTGCTGCTGTTATCTATTATCATACAATAATTGAGGTGGTAGTGTTTGGGTGTTTGCAAAATAAAATATCTTGAACAAATACATGTGTATAGCATACAGAATATTAAATGTGCATTAGTTCAATTTGTACTGTATATGAACCTTCAACCATTTCCTTGAGTCAACTTTGAAAAAGTCCTTAGCCTTATCTTTGTAGTCTTAGAACTTTTTGTATGGACACCATTTGGGGAGAAAAGCTTATAGAAACCAAATGACCCATTACATTGAAGTCTACAGTCACACCACATGCACTCGTTTTCAATTTCAGACTGCTGAACAAACCAGATAACAATAACATCAACAGACTTCTTTTCTGTTTGTGAACCAGCAATTCTCCCTTAAATGTGTTTTAATGTGCTTTTCATTTGACTGAATATCCCTAAATATCACGTCAAATATCAATGATTGTTTTTACGTTTCTTTAAACTTATTTTCCATGTTTTCCAACATTTTGGCATTTGTCCTAAGTGAGTGGAGTTTTTATAGAACATGAATAAATTGCTGATTTAGAATGTCAGACTCACATGATAAATACATCTCAAAACATCTAAATGTGAACCTCAACACAAGTTGAGAAAAATCATCTGAATTGGGAGATTTCCAGCTTCACATCGAGCATAGCCATGCAGTCATTATTCTGTGTGTTATCCCTCAACCCTTTCTCTGGCTCTGTGAATGAGATTTGATTTCTTATTGCAAACTTTTACCAATATGTATCAAAAAGTAAAACCTATATTGCCTCATACACAGTCTCGTCGGCTAGTGACATAGCTGAAGCATCTAAGGGATGAATCTTGTTTTGATTAGATGTCTTGTAATATTTAAACAAGTCTGCTCTGATTTAGTTGGTGCTAAATGTTCTGATAAGAAGAGAAAAAGCGGCAAAATCGTTTTAGAGTGAGATTATGTCTCATATGAGATTAGCCAGACTCGAGTTTGTTTCCCTGCGAGCGTGACGGTCCATGTGTCCAGAAACAGTGAAGATATTCAAGACCCGGTCCACAAACCTTCGTCCATGCCTTGTCCTCTCAAGCAGGATGACCACAACAGAGTATATTCCAACACCCACAACTGCAGTCCCCCCTCCAGCCAGCAAAACTACTCCAGAAATGTACATGTCATTAAGAGCTTGACCAGGCTTCGGCATGTGATTAGCTAGGGCCAGGTGTAGTAGAACCCCTCCACAAATCAACAGTGACATCCCGGTAATCGATACCACAAGGAGGTCCGATAAACCACCACTTTTCAGCATGTTAATCCTCTGCCGGCTTCGGATGCAATTCATGTCCTGCACGGCCGAGCTGAGCAGTTGTTTGAGCAGCACTCCTAGGGCGAGTAAGCAGAGGGCCGTGCCTGCGCCAAGCCGCCATTCGCTTGAGACACTGGTAGTCGTTGAGAGAAGGCCGACACCTCCCAGGCCGCACCCCAGGATTAGAAGTACAGCCACGAAGTAGCAGAGCAGAGACTTCCCAGGATCTCTGAACCACCACAGCTCCACCTGCTCGTCCAGGATGCTGTGCTGAATCCGAAGTGGGTCTGCTGGACTATTTAGCTCCAATTCAGAGCCACCCTGACCCCTCAGGGGGGAAAAGTTGTCCAGTTCAGGCATCTTGATGCCACTCCCAGCCTGATAAAAAAGGTCGCCACCACAACGGGTACAATAGAATCCCCTTGATTATTGCCTTCAGACCTTCAGTCCCTATTTCACTCACCAACAGCAATCACTAGCGTGTCAGGACCAGCTGGAAAAAGAATCAGCATTCAAATATTATCCATCTGAAGTGTCTTGAGTTGGTGGGATATATGCAGAGGAAATTAATGAAATGCACAAAAACTATATCCCAAAACACTTCACTGAGCTCAGTGAATTGTAGTTTTATTCCTTCTGGCCTCTAGAGTTCAGGTCCTGTGCGGAGGTACATCCTTGTAGCTCATTCTTACAGAGGTGGATCCAAATCCCCTTTGCAGCTTCAATGTCAAAGGCAGAGCCAAAACTTCCACAGACCTTCCAATCTGATTTTCCAGCTTAGCAGGAGACACCTGAAGAAGACAGATATAGATGTATCAAGGTTTGTGCAAAGTGTACATTTACTTTTCATATATTTTCTGAGTGATATTGCTGATCAGAGGCAGTGTAGGGACATGCCTCTGCTGTTATTCTACAAAATGACTTTTGGTTTGTTGCAGAGAAAGAGAAAAGTGTGTATTTCGGGTACAATGGGACACTTTTCTGATAGGGGTTGCTTAACTATCTAAGTTACATCAAAGTACACAGAGATCCATTGTTAGACATAGAGAGACTTGATACGCAAGTTGAAGAGTTGAAGCTCCTAATGTGCTGTGTTGACGATTTAATTAATTTAGACTAATATACGTAAAGCACATAAGGTGCAATAGATCATCTTACCACACCACAGGGATGGTTTGTATATCTTTGCAATACGTGGTGGATAAATAAATATCAACCAAAGATGGACACACACAGTTTCTTTGAATATTCATATCTGCTGTTTTGACTGTATAAAAAATTTGCTATGCTGACACTGGCAACCTTTTCAATTTCTCATTATCACTATGCTAATGAGTTTCAACTCCAGAGGTGGCTGGATAAAACAAGCATCAGCTTCTGATAGAATAAACAATGCCGATGTACGTGCATGTACACACACACACACACACACACACACACACACACACACACACACACACACACACACACACACACACACACACACACACACACACACACACACACACACACACACACACACACACACACACACACACACACACACACACACACACACACACACACACAAACTTCCCCAAGGTTGTGGCTTCCGACAGCTTGTCTTTTAAACCTGTCAGCGGCTTTATTTCCATCAAAGTCACTAGTGCGCGAAACAAGCGCACTCGGCCAAACACAGGCAGACAGCACTTACAGCGTGTCCTCATCGGCCGTGGATTACGTTAAAACTGTTCTGCAACAAATAAGGATATCTCAATCCGAACTAGCAAGACATGAGCATTAGCCCTCATTTAGACTAGAATATCTTGTTGTTGTTTTGGGTTTTGTGTTTACCTTTGGCACCTTTAGAAAGCCCTAAATATGATGTGACAGAATTAAAACTATGTCAGATTTAATGAGCCTGTTAGGAAAAAGATGATACACTAAATACAAGATCACATTTCTTATAAGTGTGGACAGGTACAGTATATTGCCTTGTGCTGAGGCGGAGCAGTGAAACAGGGAGATATGAGATGCATATACAAGGTGTGAAATGAGGAGTGAGGTAATTACAGCAGGAGAGGAGGGGTGCTTATTGGCGACATGCTGCTCTGGAAGCTTTTCACATCCTGTATCTGATGGATGACTGTGTGTGTCTGTGTGTGTGTGTCTGTGTGTGTCTGTGTGTGCGTGTGCGTGCGTGCGTGTGCATTTGGCAAGAGTGAACAGTTGTTAATGAGTAGTAAAAGCTGAAGTGCATGTGTGTGTTGGCAGTGCACGCTTATTCATTTTCTTATGACATGCTTGTGAATAGTTCACAAAGACAGAAATTAAGCTGTGTGTGTGTGTGTGTGTGTGTGTGTGTGTGTGTGTGTGTGTGTGTGTGTGTGTGTGTGTGTGTGTGTGTGTGTGTGTGTGTGTGTGTGTGTGTGTGTGTGTGTGTGTGTGTGTGTGTGTGTGTGTGTGTGTGTCTGTGTGTGTGTCTGTGTGTGTGTGTGTCTGTGTGTGTGTTTGTTGAGTCCCTAATTAATCCCAGCTGGTTTGGGCTCAGTGTCACTGACAGGTAGCACCATAGAAATAGCTCAGTAATTGAGGTGTGTGTCTGTATGTGTTTGTATCTGAGGTGGAGATGACAAAAACAGTATATGTGATACTCCACCTCTATCTATCTCTTTGTCTCATTAAAGTTGAAGATATCCCCTCCCTTCATGCAGTTAGAGCTTGAAACATTGTCTGTCTCATTCGATAGCTCAAAGTAAAGTATAGTGTGGACCCGACAAGGTATAGAGTGAGAGGCATTGCACGCAACAAAGCTCATAAAATGAAATTGAACCGTTAACGACGCGAGAATATCTTAATCCGTGTTGTGCTACTCACACTCAAAGCTGCTGGTCTGTGTCTTCCTCTCCTATTATATCACCTTTATGACCTCTAGACTCTGTCATATGATATTGGCCTCATAAATACGTTACTTTACAAAAACACAGACTCACTGCTTCACTCTCCACGGGCTTCCTTTTAAAAGGTCCCATGTCATGCTTTTCCGGTTATTACCCGTCCCCTTGTGTGTTATGAAGGTTTTTATGCATGTAAACGGTCTGCAGAGTCAAAACCCTCAAAGTACACCTTGTAGCGAGTAAAACTCTAACACAGAAAATACCTCCCCAAAACGCCTTGTTGGAGATACGTCACTGTCCATTGATTCTTCCGGGTACCGCATGATGTCATGCGATAGCCGGAACCAAATGGACCAATCCGTGGAGCCGTTACATTACGTCCGCGGAGCCGTTACGTTAAGCCCCCGCTGATTGCTCCAAATTGACCAATCCACGGACTTCCTCACACACACACTCAGTGCAGGCAGCTCTGCTGATCTCTCCTCCCTGGCTGCAGGCTGATAACAGACAGTTGCGATCGCGGCGAAATTCTCTCTGCAGACCCATTCTCACAGCGTTTATCAACCTTTTTCTTACTCAATATCAAGCCACACTTATTGTATTTACTTCGGCTGTGACTTTGTGTGTGCTCAGGGTGAGTTTGGCTGTGTTTCACTGTCGCTAACCAAGGAAACCACACCTCCACGGAGCTCAGCGCGATTCACAACGTCCCGACCAATCAGAGCACACTGTGCTCACAGGGAGGGTGGGGGCTGGAGCTATTGGAGCTACAACGAGCCGTTAAAGGCAGAGAGTGAAATTCAGTGAATACACATAGTTTACAGAGATGCTGTATGAAAAACCAAAGTGATTTTGGAAAATTGCACAATATAAATCTATTCTAGTAGACCTCAACAATGGAATTATGATCAGTGGAAATGGCCATGACATGGGACCTTTAAAGTAAACAGGTACCAACAATTTATCAAACTACACGTGACTGATTATTTTCAAGGAACCAGTGTGTTTTGTATATGTGGAATTAAAGCCTCTAAAGGCCACCTAACGGCCCGTCTACACTACAGGCATCGAAAACTGCTTTCAACGCTTCGCCCATTCACTTGAATGGGGTGACGTAGAAGATTTTTAATCTTCGCCGAACTGCATTGTGGGGAGCATGGCTTTGCAAGCATCACGAGCATCTATCGGCATCAAAAGTTGAACAATGTTCAACTTTTGAGGCTCGATGCTTGGCATCAGCCAATCAAATCCCGTTTATGCAAATCCCGTTTATGCAAATCCCGCCAGTGCAAGCGCTAGCCAATCAAACCGCGTGCAAGCTGGGAGAGCCAGACCGCAGTTCATTTCCTCATATTCCAAACGAGATATTACGGTAGCAAATCACCCGGTTCTTTACGACCAGAACTATTTACCGGGATACAAACCGGAGGAACCAGGCATGCAGGGAGGTGGCAGAGACAGTGGGTGAAACTGGTAGGTTTTTCGCTTGTCTGGAGAGTTTATATCCAGTTTACTTCGTTTTAACATTGCTATTGCTTTGTATGTCGGGGGCGGGAGATTCATGTGATTGGTTGTTGGTCGCGTTGCTCGCAAAAAATCGCCAAGCTTCAGACACGCCCAGCTTCAAGATTTGTTGATGCCTGTAGTGTAGACGGGCCGTTACACCTAAGATAAAAAAAGGGCTTGAACAAAGAGGAAGTTGGTTGTTGTCTGGCAAAAGGAAAAACTTGTGCAGATGGATGAGGCTTACGACAGGCCTCTGCTCTCAAATATTGTTCCCTATTTACTAGGGATGCACCGAATATTCGGCCACCGAAAATTATCGGCCGAAAATGGTTAAAAAGGCGGCCGAAAGGGTTTTAGCACCGAAAAAATATCACCGAATGTCAGAGAACAGGGTTACGTTGATCATACTCCGCATATTTGTCCGGGTGTTCTGATTTCAAGTGGTGGAGCAATCCCAAAGTGGTGAAGTCTTTGCAGTTACACCCCCTCGAGAAATGTCAGCTGAACACGTTTTACAAATCGCAATCCGCGCCTTTCTCTGATATTTTTAAATATCTCCAAGCGGCAGACATGTTGGCTGTGAGCCAGCCGCGAGCATGGTCGCGCGCGTTTTGATTACGTCATCACAACAACATGTTAGGTTACCAAACTTATAGGTGCATTTGTTGTTGTTGAAGGCCTGGCTGTTACAGTCTTTATTTACACTATTTTGGTGTAGGCCTACTGGCCTAGATGTTTATGCAGTTTTAAAGCACCTTGGCTTTGTTCTGAATGCACTTTGTTGTAGTTGTCCTACAGAGAAAAGAAAATGCACTTGACTTGGAATTAATGTACTGTGTGCATTCAAAAGTGCTGAATAAATGTTTTATGGACCCATAATAGTGATTATTATTGAAGTTAAGTTTTGCCATAATCATGTCTTTTTCCATAATCAGGTAGCTGAACAACATTGGTAAAAAATGTATACATTATATATATATATATATATATTTCTATATATATATTTCTATATATATATATTTCTATTAATCATTTTCGGCCTTTCGGCATTCGGTTTTCGGCCAACTGTTTCCTATTTTCGGTATCGGTTTTGGCCAAGAATTTCCCATTCGGTGCAACCCTACTATTTACAGCACTATACGATTCACCATACATCATAAGCATAACCTGACTTGTCTCGAGTTTATCTCCTCTAGTTGTAAATAATATTTTACAGACAAATCTCTCAATTAACCTACACTATTGCAGTCAATCCCCTACAGTTGTCCACCAAAACCCTCCTTTACATTATGTCTTACAATGAAACTTCACTTCTTAGCATCCAACAATATTTTAAACAAATTCCTAAAATATGGATATGTGTTTCTAATCCGAATGTTACAAAGAATTAGATCAAAAACAGCATTACTGATGATCCACTTTATCCTTTTATTTGGCCCATTTAGGGAGTAAGGGAGTTCTTTGACACATTTTTTTATACATAGACATTATATCTGAAAAAAATGCTAAATGTCTTTTTTTAATTGACAGCCATGATAAGTATATCCTGGACACTCAGCCCTGCAGCAGAAACTAAAATGACTGGAGACAGGCCAGTCAAAACATTATCTGTTATGCTAATGCACTAAGACTAATGATGAAAAATTCCATAGACAATCGAAAACCTCAGACATCTTTCTGTTTCTGCCTCTTCTGAGTCTTAAGCCTACAAGGTCACCAGAGGAGCTGTGCTTTGGAGTATAAAAGCACATTACTGCACTCCAATTACCTGAGAAGCATTGGGACTCCGGTATTCCCTCCTCTGTTACGTATGTCAGCCCGCAGAATTCATTTCACCAACCATTATTGTCTCCTTTTATAATTGCGCGGTTCTTTAAAAAATGGTCAGTCTGGCATTATATGCTAATGAGCAAACTGGTCAGCGGATTAAGTTAGAAGATGGCAACAACAACCCCTGAAAATGTAGCAGCCAAAATCGTGCTTTCTGGAAACATTACAAGGATTGAGTTGGGATGTTTAGTCAAGAGAATGAATGACACATAGTCAATATGGGACCAGTCAGGGGAGGTGTAATGCCCAATGTTAAAGCTTAGATAAAGGGATGGATGCAGAGAAATTGAAGATCTAAAAGGAGTCATTTTCATTTCATTTAATCGTTTATTTGAACCGGGACAATGCCCATTAATTTTAAACAAAATAATGCTTTCAAATGTAAATGAGCCGGATTTTAGCTTTGAGCTAATTTCCATCCGTAGTCCCGTCACATACAACATTTAACCACATGTCTTTCTGCTCTAGGGGAAGCCTTCTACTTCTTAGTGTCTTTCTTATGGCGCATTGCCACTACAGCGCGGAGTGCGGTTTAAGCGTGCCATGCTGTGCCCGGCCCGTTTTTGGTTGCGTTTCCACTAGGCGTAGTTCCGGCTAGCGGGTACTTTTTCACAGTTTTCTGGCTCTCCAAAATCAAGGTTCTTTCGGGGCCAACAACCGGGCTAAACTAGTGAGACAATCGCTGGCAACTACAACAAAATGAACATATTTTACCGGGATTTAATTGTAATACACGTTTCAAAATGATGCCGAAGTAACAACACACTGATACCGGTTAGTAAGAACCATGAATTAATGCTTTGACAAGTCTGCAGACAGACGGCAGGCGAAAAACCTTTTAAAATGCGTGTTTTCTGAATGGACCTTTGCTAAGCTAACGTTGTATATGCTCCGACCATCCACACTCACAACAACGGCCTATACAGACATAAATAAACCAGCGACTGTATTCAACATGACACAGACAGTCTGTGGTTTGTACTTGTTTAACTTTTGTCAGGTTTCTGAACAGACATGAGGAGCTGTGAGGTCTGAGTGCTAACAGCTAACGGCAGATGCTGGATTTGTGTTTCGCATTGAGGATGACGTCACGGCTCCACCTACACTGCGTTACTATAGATAATACCCCAGTTCCTCAAATGTAATGGAAACGCAGCATAAAGTGAGCCTGGCCTAACAAGGCCTAACGAGGCCTAGCCATACCGTACTAAGCCAAGCGAGGCCCTGCAGTGGAAAAGCGCCATAAGGGGCAAAGTATCCCTCTAATGCTTTGATATACCAGTAAAGATTGCACTAATTTGAAGCTTTTCTTACCGTATATTCAGATGACAGAGGCCGGAAGGAAGTGTGGGGCACAGAATGAAACTTGAGAAACACTTTCGACTGGGAAGAAGACCTCCTTCAGCGTTTTCAATACTCTTGTAGTTTCCTCTTTTTTTACATGATGTTTGCAAGATTTAGAATGTTACAAATGTTTGCATCTTTCCTCGAAACAATAACAGGACAAGATATCTCAAAGCAAAAATATGTTAGGCACAATTTGGGGGCTTGCGACAAGGTCCTTCTGGTTCTGCTGCTGAATATTTTGCTGTTTGTGTTTTTAGCAGAAGGCCTCCAGTAGGGCTGAAGGGGAGTCAACGGGAGACTTGGTGGTGTGTTGCTGTTGTGACAAAGCAATACTTCCTGTTTCGCCCCACATGCACTCACACACACCCCTTCTCCTCTAGTCAGGCGTTGATTCTCTTGGCGTCCCCACGGGCGAGGAGAGGGGTCAGGGTTGGCTCCATCTGTCTATGTGATGGGCATTGGTGCCAAGCGCCACAGGGGCTGGATGGAGAGGAAAGAAGGCTCGTATGCGGGAGGGTAACGGATGTTTCTGAGCTGTCATCTGGGACTCTGTGCGGGGCAAAGGCTGAGGCTGAAGCCGGTCTTGGAGAGAGGGAAGGGGCTGAGGGACCGGGATAGGGATAAGGGGGTTAGAGTAGACAGGGCTGAGGATGGAGGGATGGCTTGGGGGTAGAGATTGTGCTGAGACTTCACTGCTGTTCTTAGGGTTGCAAATATGGCTGGCAAAGGGAATTGATGCTGAATACGAATTTTCAGGCAAGCTGAGCTTTCTTTCTTTTCTACAGTCACATTGGAAAGCAAAGGCAACCAGGGAGCCTCACTCTGTCCGGAAACAATGAAGAGACAATAGCCGAGTCAGTGTCACTGTCTTGCACTGTCAGGATCACAATGGAAAACCTAAGATAGAAAGAGAAAAACAGTGACCTTCACATCAGCTGCACATACTGCACTGTAAACTCTGCCCTATTGTTCACCTTAGCAGGGTGTTTCTACTTAGTCCTCCCTTGTTCTGCCAATGATTAACAGCTTATATCCCTCTGACAGAAACTACATGACTTTGTACAATTTAAAAAAATGCTTGATCTCTCGAAACAGATTTTCTTGTCTCAATTGCATGCCCAATCAGGACTATTGCCACTTGGATTTGGCAACATGGCTTTAGAAATGGCAATATTTGTCTGTCTACCACTTTGGTCTATGTGATATCATTCAAAATATATTGGATGGATTTCTATTACATTTGTATGCAGACATCCGGAGTATACTTTCTGTTGACTATTGTGATTCGCTGACAGATCTTGCCCCACCAGTGTACCAAAGTTTCAACCAAACACATTCAACGAAAATGTTTACTAAGACAAGCAGTATACCTGCGCCTGCATTGCCATTGTGATCAAGTTAGCATGGTCACCAGCTTGGTTGTAGACTCTTGTTCCTCAACGGTAATTGACATTTATTTTTAACAGACCATTCCCGTTTCAATTCCCCCTTCAAACGCTCTAGCTTCTCTCAGATGGTGTACTCCATCCTTTCTGATCAAGCTCATTTCTCGGTTTGCGGCAAAGCATCAACCCGACCGGCATGACCTGCACCCCTGACACCTCATCCACAAAAACACATCTCCATCTGTTTACACTCAGATCCTCTCTTATCTCAAACCCTTCCAAACCTTCCTTATTTGTTCAACCATTTTACTCTCCTCCTCCTGTCTCACCCACAAAGCTCATTTTTATGGCTAACCTCTTATCTCTGCACCGTCTGCTCTGGTGTTTTGGCGCTGGAGTGGGAGATGTGTGCATGGGGTCAGGGGGATTACTTGTTTTTGCCACAGATCCCCTCTTGCTGCCTATTTCAAAGCCCCTGTGGCATGCAAACCAAACCATATTTCTCTCAGAGATTGTGGTGTTATTTCCTCATTCTACCGGCCATTAATCAACAGCATTAAAAATGTGCCGATTCATCCACTCGTAACATTCCTCAGTATTGTTTCCCCTCAACATAAAACAACACATATTAACAATATAGGCCCAGATAGTGAAAAATATGATTCATAAAAGTGCACAGCAATAAAACATTTTCAATCAGTTATGTAATATGGCATATGGCATTTCCCTCTTTTTAAATGGAGCTTCCTCCTATCAGTAATGCTGTTGACAAGATGTTGCCTAGCCCAGTGTTTAGCACATGTTTGGGGAACAATTCAGCCCTTTTAGACCCTACTTACACGCAAACGCAAACAAAGTCTTCCTTTCACACGAGACCGCTCGGGAGCGCTGGAGACGCTGTAGTACATATGCCGGGCCTGTAAGTGGCGCTGTACTTCTGCCACAAAATACACCAAAAGCAGCGAAGAAGACCCCCGAGCATGGTTGTCATGGTTGCCCTTCTGTTTATGCCCCACGGTGGATTTAGCAACATGTAGTTCATGTAACTCTTCATGTCTACTTGTTGCTGATGGTTGTGGTAGAGGAGCTGTAGATGTTGCACTAACATCTGTAGCATGGTCAGTAGCAGTAGGGTAGCTACTAACCATGCTACAGCAGTGAGCAGCAGAGGTGGGGAGAGGTGGGTCTATGGCTTCATCGTTATCAGGTAATGATCGTATAGGGTGTACACACGGAGCCATTTGGCCCCCAAGAGCATTCCGTTTGCAGATCTATCCACCTTGGGACCCGTTATCGCTTGCGGGGTCCGTTTCCGCGTTTCCGTTACGGCCTCGTGTGAACGAACGGGCTATAGGAAAGAGAAAAGTAGCGGATACAACTGTTTGCGTTCTCGTGTAAACAGCACCTTATAGAGGAAGAGCAAATGGGGCTCTTAAGTGCTGGGCCCAACTCAAAATGGCTGGAGGAAATTAACTGAATGTTTTGCATTTCGACTAAGCTGTGTCTGTCCCTGCATCGAAGGACTGACTGTTGATTATTTAAAAAGAACCTCTGGGCAGCCAGTTGCTCTCTTCTGTCGTGCACAGCTGCAATATTAAAACCCTAATCAAATCACCAATTAACATGCTGGTCCCCCTCTGCTTCACTCCTGCTGACGATGGGAAAGAGGCTGCCTTCTCTTCTCTTTTTCTTCAGTCTTTGTTTTTTTAACCCACCTTCCTTCCTCTTTTGGGTTCAGAGGTGATATTCAGCATATTCTAATTTGATATTGGCTGTGCAGCGATAATGATTGTAATAAATGAGATGGCTGGCTCAATGTCTGGCTGTCTATCTTATTCGTTGACTAAGTGACGTCTCTTCACTGCTGAAGAGCCGACTTATGGACAACCTGCACTATGTACGTTCTCAAAATATTGAAGTGACTGTTATTTTGTATTCATTGTTTTGTTTTTATTTAGGTCTTAATGTGTGCACATGTAAAAATGTGTTATTTGCACATGTATTTTTATATTTTATAAACACTGTTTTGTGGCAAACAGTATTTTGATCTCTCTGTCTGTAGCCTACACATTAACTGGAAGAATGACAATAAAGTTGACTTTGACTTAGATTGAGAACCTGCTGATCTGATATTTTTTCTTAAAATGTTGTATAGTCATTCATGTTCTGAATGATGCCTACTGACTTTGCTAATCCCCTGTTCCGGTTCCCGAGAGGAAACATTTTAATACTTTTTGTGGACTTTCTTGTCGAGACAGGCCAATAAGCTTAGCTTATCATAAACACTGGAAACAGGGGAAACAGCTAGCTTGCCTGGGTCCAAAGGGGACAAAATCTGCCTACCAGGCTCCCCTTAGTAATTCACATTTTAGCTTAGCAACTAGTCCTGGCTAAGAAAAAGTCTTCCCAATCTACAAAACCAAGACTTTCCCATCACATCAGCCTCAGTTGTAGGCCACTTGGTTCTCCTAGGTAGTAAATGTTAGCATGCTCACAAGTTTAGCTAAAATATTGACCATTATCAACATTATACCTGCTTTACATTAGCATAGCATTCTAAATGCCTGTTAGCATACTTATGTTAGCAGCAAAAAGGAGCCACACAAAGTGAATGAACGATTTGGATCAAAACAGCTTGAAGTTATGATAGTATGAAGTACTTTTAGAGAGATGCACAAACATTTCTATGTATCCTTCAGCAACTGTAAGGATATTGAATTGGTTCATTTGAATTGATTATGCTTAGGGGAAACATTGTAGCCTATGCGCATGGACAGAGGTGAACACGCAGTTCAGCTGCTATTGACAACACTCCACATGCTGGACTCTGTATTTGCTGACAGTGAAACAAAACGCCTCGCAGGGATATTTAAAATTCTGTCTGGCATCCATGTCTCACACACACACACACACACGCACGCACGCACGCACGCACGCACGCACGCACACGCACGCACACACTTCACCTAAACCGAGCGCTCAAACAACTTCTCCACTTTGCCCTGTCATCTACAGACACACACCAACTAACTTTGTTTTTCTTCTCCTGTTCTTTCATCCAGTATTGACTCCAGGGCCAAATGAGGTGTATCACATGTTGGGCCTGACTTCTTTTTAAAGCTAAATCAAGGTTTTTTTCTAGTTATGAAACACTCTTAACTTAATACTGAAGCATATTATAATATTTGTCAAAAATATTGGCTTATTCAGCAAGTATTATGTTAGTCATAGTATGTTAAAGAAAGCAGGGAGAGTTATATTTTGTGGTTATGAATACTACTACGGCATCAGTAAATATACAAATAAATAATTGACCAAAATACAAGCCTTAATGGTATGAGCATAGGCCAAAACAAGAGTTAACCATGGTATGTACTCAACAACTGGAGAGTATTGCAGGATTTAAAGGTATTTAAAAACCAATCCTGAATTGGACTCTCATTTTAGAGTGGTAATATGTCAAGATCAAAATCTTATGGTCCACCAAACAAAACCAACACAAATTGAAAGCTTACTTGTAATTACTATTAGTTTACGATCTGTAAACATATTTCATGCAGCTGTAGAATGACTGCATACCCCTTTCATGATTCATCTATGGTATTTAGATTAATTACAACAAATCAATATGAGCAAAGTGGCACAGGAGGTCATGCATGGAGAGCATATTGATCCATTTCAATGGCAATAACTTGGATACAAAATCTACAACACTTCCTCTCTCCATGGTCTAGGAGTGTGTTCAGCAAAACTGACCTCAGAGCTCATGGCAGAAACCCTATGAATTGATCATCTACAGTGCTACACATTATTATGTGAACTTGACAATTGTGGGCAATGCCACTGGTGCAAAGGTTAGGGTTACAATGTCAACACGTTTTACTTCCTCATTTGTTCGGCATAGCCCAAAAGATACATTGCTACTTCACTACTTTCAAGTTTCATCATGATTCCTATCATTCACTCTCTTAAAAGTCACAATTAAATAAATTGGGAAAATATATGTTAGGACATTCATTCTACAGTTGTGTCTGCTTATGTAGTATTTTATAAGGATGTAATATTCAGTTGCAGCGATGAATATTACACAGTGAATGATCACTGAGTAAAACAGGGCTTTTGTGTTTGACAATATTATCAATTGCCTATTTATTGTCTGAGCCTTAGCAAGTCCTAACAAACAGCATAGTGTGCTTTTCATCTCGAAACTTTGAAGGACTTTGAAGTTGATGGAGTAGATTAGAACATAGGTAAAAAATAAAACGTAACAAGAAAACTGATAAAAGGAAATGAAAATGAATGAAAATCTGTTATAAAATAAGAAAAATATGGGTTTCCGTTTGACTATAATTATAGAAGATAAAACAACAGAATGGAACCATAGGCCTACTTGGTAATGAAATGGTTTTAAAAGACAGTATGTCACAGTAACGTTTGATAACATTTGTAATGCAGCCAGCACATGATAATAAGTTTAGTAGATTCATTGTCGATTGTCAAATATAGGATGCGTACATTCTTTCAAAAGGCTTATAACTTTACATGATATAATGTGATCCGATCTATCGTTACAGTGGGAATTAAGGTAGGCTAGATAATTTGCATCTAAAAAATCTACCCACACATAGGCTACATTTAAGCACAAATAAAGAAAAAAACATAAAAGGTGGTTAATGAGAAAAAGTTGTAATGGGGCAGTTCCTGTCTGTCTGTATTTAGTTGATCAGAAGCCTGCCTTACCTGCGCTCAGCTGCTCACACTCGGTCTCTTCTGTTCCGAGTCTGGCCGGTCTATTTCTTCTTTTAATCATATTTCCCATCCCGCGTCCCGCACAAAGTCTCGCTACCACCAATCATTTTATGAATTCATGGCTTCAACCTTTTCGGATCAAAGTGTCCAGACAGAGTAATGCGATGGGAGCAGTAAGGTGCTTCCTGCCTCCGCTACTCTGAAGCCTTCCAGTCGCTTTGCCCCGCTGCCGGACGGACTTTCCCCGTTTAATGCAGGTGTGGCCGCGCACGGCGGAGGGGACGCCTGTGGGAGGGGGCGGAGCGTCGGTGGATCGACCTCCGCACCACCGTGGGTCCCCGTGGGTAACCGCAGCACATGACACGGGAAGTGACAGCTCTGATAAATAAAAGCCCCACTGTGATTGTGAAATCAGCCGATGAGCTTCAGAGTTTTCTTTTTTTATACAGCAGACGTAGTTTAACCCATCCAGTATCCAGTGAAAACACCTAGATACCCATTATTGATTGATTCACATGGTATTCATAAGGTCACAATTGTTAAGAAATATGCGGTGTGTGTTTTTGTGCTATTCGTCACTTTACAGGCATTTATACTTTTCTCACTTTAACATGAAAGTTACCTCTTGACCTTGGAAACTATCTTTGCAAATCATCTCATAGCAGTGCTCTGTAGAATCTGAATTTTCTGAGCACTTATAGCTATTATTGTCAACTGGGCTCCAATTTTGATATTCATGTTTTTCTTTTTTTCAGTTTGTGTTTAACCTTTGTTTTTCAAACAAAACTAACAAGAACTGTTAAAAAATAAAATACCAATTATAAACTATTTTCTAAAGACAACTTTAATCATGCCATAATAATATCTTCAACATTGCCATTTCATTCTTATTTTGAAGAGATTTTACCATATTGCTTTGTAAGTATTGGACTGTATTTGACACTGCAATTAGCAATTAATTTGTTGTTATTAATTTATCGCCTGATTGTTTTAACAAATAATCAGTTAATAGTGGAATAGAAAATAGAAATTGTGGAAAATGCCTGGCACAATTTCCTTACACCCTACCGTAGATGATGCCATTAAAATAGCTTCCAATGCCTGACCAACTTTCCATAAACCAAATGTACTATGTTTAATAAGAAAAGCAGCTATCTCTCGATATAAATGCCTCCTTTCATCTGTTGATTCTTTCAGAACTGCCCTCCACCTCTCAGCAGGCTTCCTCCTCACCCCTTCTGCAGGTTTAATATTTTCATCCTCACCATGGGCTACAATCCAAAATTAGATCAAGTGCTTCATTTGCAGTTAGTCACTTGCACATTGCGGTGTTACCACAGAGTGGCATGTGCAGACAGATAAGTCTTATTTATAGACCAAAGCTAAAAAGAAGTGATCAGGAGTTGTTTTGTGTTGTGCATGAGACTGTGAAGCTGGGATTGTAGCTGCTGGAAGCAAGAATTCTGCATGATTCTTTGTATTTCAGATGTAGACTGCAATTAGTCTTGCAGACACATAGTATATACAATTTCAACTTTTAGAGAATAAATGCCTTCACAGTAAATTCTTTCTTTAAATAGATAGCTCCCCTGTGGCGTAACACATTTATCATGGCTTCTCTGACATAATGGCTGTTATTGATTTCATTTTGTTTGGTTGTACTGTAGCTTGGAGGTGCTCAATAACTGGGCTAATTAAAAAATAAAATGTTATGTCTCAAATGTCTAAACCTTTACAGTAGATTAAATAACCAAATTTATTTGTATCCAAAAAAAGAAAAAGGAAACGAGGCTGTAACCTTGCTGAGATACAAGTATACTATTTAAACCATCCTGAGCTTGACCCCAAATGTTATCTGATTTTTGTTCTGTGTTTGATGGAGGGAACAATGTTTGAAAATATAAGAAATGTATCTGTGAAATTAAATATTTGAAAGATAAGTTGTTTAGGCCAATTATTTATTTATATTTATCTTGACTTTGGCAAAAAGCCATACAGATTGGTCAGTGAGGTATAACATTTGTGAAAACAGACATCTCCTCCTCGTGCTGTATACTCCAACGGAACTGCTTTTCAGATGAACATATAAACCCCTTTCACTACCTCCTCAACAGCCCTTTAACCTGCCTTCCAGTGTGGCCATTTGGAAAAGCTATAACACATTTTGGCCTTCTGACGTAGTTGGTGAAAAAGTAGTTTGAACAAGCTATTTTTGAGTATACCTCTGTCTTTAATCTCTCAGACTTGTCTCATATGCAATCCCGGTTGTATCAGCAAAGCATGTGTTAGTGCTAACTTGTGGAGTGTCAGGCAAACTAAGGTAAACTTAAACTATTTCTTAAATGTGTTGTTCCAAAACATGTTTTTTCCATATTTAAAATGTTGCATACACAACAACTGGCACTGACTGATGTATTTATCCCTTATAGCTCCGCTGAGTGACAACACAGTGTTTCTGTCAATCCAGCCAACAGACTCTCTCAGGGAGGTAAAGAGGCCTAGTGGGGGGTGACTGACAAAAACAAAGATGGCCTATCATTTGGTTGCATTAGCATATATGTATTCTGTTGAATTATGTGCCCACCAACAGAATTAAACTAAATATGAACACTGAATACATGAAAGTGGCCACCATCAGCAGAGACATCAGGAGGAAGAAAATTGTTACTAATGTATCTTCATAGCAGTGTATTTTATTCAAAGTAAAATTAGTTAGCTAAATCCATGTTATGTTTTCTTAAGAGAGCTTCACACAGCAACTAATGGCAGACTACACACTCATCATCAGTTTGGTACATTATAATGATTACTGCCTTTCTTTCCAATGCTTTGCCTCGGTGTGTGTGTGTGTGTGTGTGTGTGTGTGTGTGTGTGTGTGTGTGTGTGTGTGTGTGTGTGTGTGTGTGTGTGTGCGCGTGTGTGTGTGTGTGTGTGTGTGTGTGTGTGTGTGTGTGTGTGTGTGTGTGTGTGTGTGTGTGTGTGTGTGTGTGTGTGTGTGTGTGTGTGTGTGTGTGTGTGTGTTGGTTTGTTTGAAAAAAACCTTGAATGACCATCATTCAAATATAAAATCTTTATAATGAATACTCCTTAGAAGTCGAGAGAAGAGAACATGTACAGCAGTGAATTGTTAAATAATTGAATGCTTTGAAACTGTATACATTTTATTGCAACTGTTTCATTCGCATATCAAGAAGAGTTTCCACTGCAGCCTACACAGTGCCAAGAGGTTGACATTCTGTGAGTCTCAACTTGTTTTTCATCATGTTCCTCTTCACAGCCACCATGTTTCTCTCCGGGTACTCCCTGTGGCAGGAAAACTCCATCTGTGTTTATTATATCTCATGCTCCACCTGGGACAAAAGGGGAGTGTTCTTGTGAACAGATGTACTACAGTCTGTTAATGGTGGTGACACTGCTGTGAGAAATCATACATGTTTTCCCTGAAATGCAATGGTAAACAAAGAATTTGAATCCCGAAAAATAGTCACGTTTCAGTAGATGGTAATCTTTAAGAGAGTTGAAGGAATGTCCTATGCTTTAAGGAAATCTTAACTTTATTTAGGTGATAAGCTGGGAGAGGAGAGGAGAAGTGAAGATGGCTCCCATCTTGACCTGGGACATTGCCTCTGAAATATGGAAGCGGTTAGTGATGCCAGCAGGAATAAATACAGTCACTTCAATAACTATTCATTTCACACACATGAATGCACAGATGCCCAGATTCACACACACACACATACACACACACACACACACACACACACACACACACACACACACACACACACACACACACACACACACACACACACACACACACACACACACACACACACACACACACACACACACACACACACACACACACACACACACATTGCATCGATTTACATTCATTCCTATGGGGACAATCAAACCACTAAAGGTCTTAGCTCTACCTGAACCTTAAACCACATGTTAACCCTAAAATTTGAATGATTGACAATGTGGGGACTTGAGGGGCTTGAGGGGGGGTTTATACAACAACAAGTCCTCCAACTCATACGACCAAATGGGCCGATTGTTCAGGACCAATTATTAAGACCAAATATGTCGTTTGTTCAATCGCTTAATACGTCCTATAATTACATTTTAAAGTTTTCGCCCTCTAATGCTCCCGTTGAATGCAAACGTTACACATGGCCGTTTATTCACAAATAACCCTCTCTGTAAAATCCTAAATTGTAGGACAATTTGGCCATTAAAACACTTTTTGATTAGATTTCTAGCGAGAAGTATATATTGTACTTTTAGAATTCACGTCCAGTCGATATGTAGGATCTATAGTTTGATAGATATTACGAAGATGATTTGAGGTGGCAGCCTCCAAGTAAAGTTATGGGTTGAAAACAATATTTCCGGTCTCGACGTTTTCATAATAAAACCAATGATCAAAATATTTAACAGAGATATCTGCAGTACTCATCAACTAAAAAACATCAGTTTATCCGCTGTTTGCACCATGTCATGAGAGATATCGTTGGAATGCTCCGTCTCTCCTGCACAATCTCATCGGATCCAAATATGGTACTTTCCTTTGTATCAGCAACCAATCGTGAAAGTACAAAGGGGTCTTAAAACAAGAAACAAAATCTCATTGGCTGGTGTCCATTTCTGACAACGTGATTCGTTCAGATGCGTCACATGGTATGCTAAAACACTTCCTGGTTAGCTTTCCGCTAGAAATTTAAATCTCAAAATGGCAAAAGAACGACGAAAAAAACGTTCACAGAGAAGACAACAACAATTGTCACTTGCACGAAGCAAGGTTATAGAGTGGCGAAGTCACGCCCATCTACTTCCGGTCCATGGCCTTATTTCGGAAAAATAATGTATAGAGAGGCGAAGTCCCTCCCCTTCCGAGGGAGCTCATTGGACCCCGGAAGCGGAAAATTATACATTGAAGTCAATGGAGAGAGAAAAGTCATCTTTTGATCCCGTTTGAATTGTGCCACGAATGACACATATGATGTTTGTCAATCTCAAAAAATCATTTCCATGTAAAAAAAGTCACAGTTTGTCGTAAAACTGTTGAAATATAAGATAGAAGACTACAGTCTTTCTAGTTGCGTATTTTTCAGTTGCGGTTCCTGAAATGTGTTAAAAAATGCGCATATTTCATGAGATAATGGAACATTTGCATATTTAAACATGCTATTTCAGAAAACTTGTAATACAAAAAACAATTGCCCTATTGTAAGTAATTAACTGCTGATATCTTTAAGTTAAAAAAGTACTCTATTCACCTGGGGTGTCTCACCTTAAATTGTGTACAATGCTTTTGTGTTTTTCCCATAGGTTGTTCTCTTTAGATTCTGAGAGACACCTTTCTTTTTTCAGAGGTTTTGATAGGCTAAAACATCGCAGCAATGCATGTCGGGATATGGTGTTTATCCAATATGAAATCGGAAAAACTTTTTTTTTTAAATAAAATAATACTTTATTCCGAGTGTTCTTGCTTTTCCCTTTGGAAGTCATCACATAACGGTTCGGCTGCATTAAATATTACATATCTGCCGTAGATATTTATTTATAGAGCCCTGATCAGAAGTCCTTTTGAAAAACTGTAAGAAATGTGCCAAAACTGAATACATGTCATGGATCGTAAATATATTAGCAATTAACCAACATCTTACATTTCTTGTCAGACAATACGTCTCCTTACAGTATCAACACTAATTCGGCTGACTTTTATATTTGATCCAATTGGTATATAGGTTATATTTACACCATAATGGTGCACAGCTGAGAGAATTTTTGTTTTTTTTGTTTTTAAAGATATTAATTTTACTACCTTTCTAACTCCTCATGCTGTTGACTGCTAAAGGTCTATGGTTCATGGTACAATGCATAAGCTTCAAATCGAGAGACTGAAACTGTATTTTCCTTTACCGTTCTGTTTTAATTTCACAATAAAGTTAATAGTCATATTATGTTTGATATTATTATGTTTCATTAACTACACCACTGGTTTTTTAACCCGCGCCGCCTATTGGGTAAAGCACGTTATTGAATTTTGTTGTTGAATAAGTTTTATTTGATGAAAACATTTACATATTAAGAGTAGCCTACTACAAAATTGAAAATATCAAGAAGATACTGTAGTGATCCCTACAATAAAACAGTTTAGTGCAGGACGTCCAAAGATATTAACAGGAGGATGTGCAAAACAGACAAACTAATAAGGCTTTATTTAAACATTAAAGATTACTTTAAGTTAAGGTCTTCTTTTGTATAAGAAAAAAAAACGTTGGGGTTATCCACAGATAAATATAAAGTCTGACAAAGTACTTAACGTCCAATATATTGCATAGTTTATTTTGGCACTTGACAATCACCGTCTATGAATTTGACTCAGGTGTAACTAAAGTCTGATTTAAGGGTTGTTTATATTTCACATCATTAATCAGAATCTGCAAAGTAACTAAAATACATGTAGTGGAGTAAAAATACCAGGTTAACCTCTGAATTGTAGTGGAGTAGAACAAAGTAGTATGCTGCTGTAATAAAAACATTTCCCAACTTGGGATCAATAAAGTATATCTTATCTTATCTTAAGATGATCGATGGCTACTGCCATATTTGCAAAATTTGCCTCTGAACCTTGACAAGTGCATGTTTCAGGCTTATCAACCAACAACAGAAGGGGTCACAGACATAAGACCAGCTGTTAAATAAAGCTCTTCTGACCTTAGGTGTCATGTGGGTATATTAATTCACCCATTTATTAATTATATGTTCTAAATTTGATAACACCACTGTGTTTCGTATCCCCTAAACCTCCAGGGTGTACACAGTTTAATACTGGGAACTTCTAATTGTGGGAAATACAAAAACGTCTTATAAAGAGACGTGCCATATAATGTTGCGAAACACACAATAGCCAGCATGTGTAGTTCTGGGGGAGGCTGGACCATGGATGTATGGCCTGGACCCGGGGGCTGGACCCGTCCAATTCCAGTTTTGGAAAGTCTGCCGTGGTTCCATTCCATTTCAAAGAGCTGTTGGCGCTCAGCGTAACCTTGTCGCACTGCCACTCCAACATCCAATCACAGGGCTTGATGACTAATCACGGGGTTTGTAAAGCAAGGCGGATGTTGTAGTCCCAAACGATAGCTGGGGATTCTGGGTAGTGTAGTGTCTTCGGAAACTGTAGTGTCTGAACTCCTAAAAAACAATTTGTTTCTCTGAATCGAAGGTTAAAAACACAAAAGCATTGTGAACAAATTTAAACCAATCAATATTGTGTAATTAACAAGGATAAACTGATGTTTTTTAGTGGATGAGTAATGCAGATATCACTGTGTAATCATTTGACAGTGAGGGGAATATATCCGGTTTTGTTATGAAAACTTTGAGACCGGAAAAACTGTTTTCACCCACGCTAACTTTACATGGAAGCTGCATACACGTTATCCTGGCGAGACCTCAAATCATCTTCGTAATATCTATCAAACTATAGATCCTACACATCTACAATTCTAAAAGTACAATATACACTTCTCGCTAGACATCTAATCAAAAAGCATTTTAATGGCGAAACTATTCTACAATTTAGGATTTTCCAGAGAGGGTTATTTGTGAATAAACGGGAGCATTTTGTTTCTTACACGACCACTAGAGGTGCTACACTTTAAAACGTGGCTATGGGTCGTAATCTAAGCTGCTTAAAGAATCGACCTATTTGGTCGTTTTTTGTAGGACAGGCTGTTATACAACCCCAAAACTAATGGATCGACTTCTGAACACCATCTCTGATACATGTACAGATTGTCCCTGTACCTCCACTCTCTGATAGTCACTGAATCAACTGGAATGTGTGAATATATTTGTTCTATTCTTTGCAACATATATAATATGTGGAAACATAAATGTTTGTGCTATAGATGACATGCCATTCGACCTTCAACTGAAAACGGTATGTAGTAAACCACACAACCATGTCTAACCTCAACCACTACCTTGACCTATATCTTTGGGTATAAATCTGCCTTTTTTTTTAACTCAACCTTGACTTAGTTATAAGCTGTTGTTCTAGCCAGCTTTAAAGAGTGCTATGTTTGTCTGTTAAGTTCCTGGTTCAAAAATATTGCTGTTGCCACGTCACCTACAAACCTTAGTGTAATCACATTGTTTACGTTACGTAGCTTACATGTGGAGCCAGTGGCAAACAGCTGTGGAAAAGTATGAATTTGGGTTTGAAAATGTATTTATAGGAAGATTAAAAAGTGTCAGCAAAGACTGGGTGCAATGCATGAAACGAAAAGGAACAGGGTCATAAAATATAATAACGGAAAAACAGAAGAATGACCACACAAAACTATGTTGCTTCCTATAACTGTTACAGGATGTGTATTTTGAAAATTATTTAACTTCTTTTTTTCTTTTATTATATTTTTTATCATATCATAACTTAGTAATTTTTAATGCATGTAACATATATAACATATGTAACATTAAGCTGTCTGTGGCTCTTTTTTCTGCTGTAACTACATAAATGTCCCCTCTGTGGGACTAATAAAGGTATTCTGATTCTGATTCTGATATTAAGGTACATAAAGTCACCACAATTACCCTCAGCTGTTCAGGTGATAAAGTTAAAGCAATATTAACATACTAGCAACTTAAAATACACACACATATAGCACCCATCAAATATTGGCCAAAAATAAGATAAAAAACAAGTCTTAAATTAAAAAGCTCTTTGAAAGATGAAAGGTATGACCACAATGAGCATTCACACACCCTCACTCACACACATACAGAGTGAGAAGAGAGGCTGATGAAGCACCTGATCCTCGATCTATAAGGACCAGTGTCTCATTTCCATTTAAATTGAAGATACACCAAGTTGGCAGGATGATACAAAAAATCAGCAATGATGAGGGGAGCAGAAACTGTTCCAGCCCAAAAGAAGGTGCAAAATTAGCTCTTTTGATCAATAATAGTTTTTTTTGTTTTATCTAATGTTTGGACAGAGTGCTTGCCAATAATCTACTGTATGATTGCCTTATTTCTGAGGTAGAACAAAATCTTCCTAAATGAATCACATTTGTTGTTACATTTTAGAATGGATAACAGTGGCTTCGTACTTATATATTTAAAGATGATGACCAAGCTAAACACATCTGCATCAAAGCTAAGCTACCTGTCACATAGATGTGAATTGCAAAATGGGACAACAGGATTATTGCACAAATTGCTTATACATTATTTCAAATGTTAGGGGTTGTATTAAAGCCTCTTACATTTGTTTACCTTTTGTAAATGTATTTCTAGAGCTGTTACTTCCTCAAGTCTCTCCAGAATATCCATATGCCCCATGGTTCCCCTGTCAGTTGCATGTGATCGAAAAACCTGACTCCTGATCATGGAGGTGTCCAGGAGTCGCCATCAGATTCCAAAACTAACTCAATGGACTCTTCGACTCTTTTATGACCACGACTTTTCTTACAAATAGCTCAAATTTGTCATGACCAAACCGAATAGTGCTTTTGCACCTTATCGTATGTATGTACTTTATGGACGTATATACATTTCTTCGAAGTTTATAGATACATACATATGTATATATTTAAATTTGATGTATTTTATTGCTTGATAATATGTAGATATGCACTGACAGGATTGTTTTTATTTTAATTTGTTGTACCTGTACAATGAAGATAAAGGAATTCAATTCAACTTCAAATTGGTTGCTTGCATTCAAGTACAATTCTAAATATGCATCATACAACCATCTGGTCTGTGGTATTTAATAATTCTATTTTATACTTTATTTGAAAATTTGAAAAAACTTGATACATAATGGATAATCTTCGGTTACAATGCCACACTGTATGCTCTCATGTCTGTCCTTCTACAGAGATGCTAATGCTTTGATATGCCATGAAAGAGAATGAATATCACTTCAATTTTAGTAACACAGCTACCGGCAGGCAAATCCAACGATGTGATCAGATGAAACCCAGTTGAAATGTGAGCAGTGGTGTTCAAATGGATTATAATTAGAGAGAAACCAATCTGACAACAGAGCATGTGAACAGCAGCTGCTGCACACGAGCAAATCTGTAGTCATGAATGGGTGGTGAATGTACAAAATCTCTCTTACACACAAAAACACTCTTCCTCTTTACATTCAAAACAGAAAGTCAAATTCATTTTTTCATCCAATTAAGTTTTCAGACACAAAGCCTCACTGTTGGTCTAATCATCAGCTAGTCAGCATCTGTGACAAAAAAACAACAAAAGTATCAGTGACCCCCCACCACAAACACACAGCAACCACAGACATAAATTATGTCTGTGGTTGCTGTGTGTTTGATCGAGGATCAGGTGCTTCATCAGCCTCTCTTCTCACTCTGTATGTGTGTGAGTGTCCATCTGCTGTATGGTAGCACACTGGTGCTAATGATATACTGTATAGACTTGCTCTTTCCAAGAAGGGGCAAATGCCAGACTGTCACACATTGTGTTAAGACAGACAACATAGAGCTTTGTTACTGAGGATCACACTTCTACAACTCTTGTGATAAATGGGTAAAGTTTGGAACAATATTAATGAGGTGTATCGAGCAAGGAGTCTGCCCAAAACGGGTGCATTCCTTGAGGAGTTTGATTAAACGGACTTCTTGATGCCAGAATCGATTTGAACCTTTTTGGGTTTTTTTTGGTTCATTTTTCTCATTTCTCCCCCCTTAAGTCAGATCTCCTTTTCCTTTGCACTCTTTGTTCACACTTTTCCCCCTTAAGTTTTGTCATGGCAAAGCTTAACAAAAAAAGAGGAAATTTTACAAAAGGAAGGTGCAAAGAAAATCGGGAAAGTTGTGCATGCATTAGTTTCCTCTTCTCTTTGCATGTCTTGTGTGCAGTGTGATCATTCACGACATAGACTGCAGCTCAGTCACCTTGCCTCCTGTGATGTATGAGACTGTGGCTCATTGAGCACAAACAAGGGAGACACTTTATGGAGGATTCAGAAAGGCTTATTCAAATGTGATTGATGATGAGATGATCCGATGAGATTAGATAGTTCTTCTCAGTCCTTTTTAACAAAAACTGATGACTTGCGGCTAAAGCACTTTCATCTGACAACCGGGAGATGGGAGATGCCACCATGATTATCATATTTCTTAATTCTATTATTTGTTGTGAAAAAGGGAAACCCAAAGCAAGTCAACATCAAACAGAACTCTCAACCAACCTTTTGTGCATTAGATAAGCAAATGATGGCTTTACATCAGTGTTGTATGGTTCATAGGTGTCCAGTTAAGATTCCAAAACTTTTTTGTGCACTTTCTAATAAAAAAAGGTCTTGTTTGTCTCAGGGTTCTTTTTCTTTAGAGTCTAGATTCTTATTCAGGGACCTTCTGGTATTTTCAGCCTTCGTTTTGTCAGTTGCTCCTTTTCAATCCTAAGTGTCCTCCTTCAGGCTGCTGAACTGCATCATGGACAAAGCTCATGTCAGCACAATACCTTGAAGTTTGACAAAAGGACAAAATAAGACTAGTAGCTCTCGAAAAGCGCACGCTCAAGACTTGTAGGCAGAAGATCACATATTTGTACCATTATTCTATCCACTAAATGTTATCAGAACGAAATAGGGATACATTTTTCCTCATTAGTCTAATGCAACACCATGTTGGGTTTGCATTGATGTCGGCATCACTGATGGTGTCCATGGTAACAGATCTTTATTAGCATCACAGCTGGCACTGCTGCCTGCCATTTATATGGAGCATAATATTACAAATATGATTGTAGATTAATGTTCCAATACACTTGAGCTTTCAAGAGCTTTGAAAGGGATAGTGGTGGTCTAATGGATAGTGAGGTGGGCTGAAGATCGGAAGGCTGTGAGTTCAAATCCCGCCAGGCACACCACCACTAGTGTGCCCTTGAGTAAGGCACTTAGTCCTTAGTTACTCCAGGGAGAATGTCCCTGTAATTGGTAATTGTAAGTCGCTTTGGATAAAAGCATCAGCTAAATGAAATGTAATGTAATGAAATCCCTGTGGCCCTTCAGATCAGTACTAGGTCCTCCTCCTTAACAATACAAATATTGAAGTATTGTCTACATCATTTTTTAAACAACAGCAACAATGGCGAGGAAGAAGTTGTACGAGGGCACAAAAGGGTGGACAAAAAGTGATTTGCAGAGTGTTAATCAGAAACAAGGAGACAGGAGATAAATGAGTGCAATGAGTCAGTAGGGAAGGCAATTATTTGGGAGGGGGGGGAACACTGAAGGGAGTCGAGATGGGATGGAGAAGGGCAGGTAGCGGACGAAAGAAAGAGAGAGGCAAATATATATTGAATAGACTTAAAAAAGGTAGATGGATGAAAAGAATTAGAGAAAAAAGGGAGATATGAGAGGACAATGTTATTGGTTGCTTCCTTAAGTCACACACACACCCTGGGATGATTATAAAGAACGCATGTGTGTGTAAAATATGCTGCCAGAACATGCATTCAAGTTACTCCCCTTAAATGAAAGAGATCTATTAGCTGTTGTGAGATATAGCCGAGCACCTTTAGTATGGCCAGATGGACTAACTGTCTGGCTGGTAGGAAGTAACAGGCTGTACGCTTCTTTTTGATTGGCTCTAATTATGATCTACTGCTGTGCCTCCCAGGGAATTGCTTATGTGTGTCGTAGGTGTGCGCACACACTCGTCTGTGGAGAATCCAGAGTGTTCAGAGGGAAAACAGGGCAGGCTAAGATGTTAAGCAGGTGAAAAATAACAGGTAATTCCCAGGTTACAGCAAGTGTTCCTCATTGTAGAAAAGCTACTGCTTGCTGGCGCAGAATTGTCTAGAGCTGAACAATTACAGGGACACAAACTAAGACAGGAGATAATATTCCCAGCTCTGCCATTCAGCTTTCATTGTATCAAGACATTGCTATTAGCGTAGGTCTATAGCACCTATAACAAGGTCTTTCAGAAAAGACAAATCACATGATTTTTGTTCTCAATACATTTTTATTTGCTCAAATGTCCTTTTCGAGTATTTGACATTTCTTAACCATGTTTGCTTAAAAGTTGAGCATCTCATTGCATCACACATCGTTTACATTTTAGATGTAACCTTTTAAGCGTCCAAAGAAGTCCTGGAATTGCTCAATAAATGGACAATAACAGTTCCATAACAGTCTTGCTGTCTGGGTGAAACATTTGGAAAAAAGCTAGAAAACAGAGGTTTGTAATAATAAAAAAACGTGCATGACATTGAGTACAACTAAAATTCTCTCTATCCTCATTTGTGCTCCTTTTTTCTCATACAGTACTTTTCATAGTCATCTTTAATCTTGCTATAAAAATATTTGGTCCCCTCTTTTAGCCTCCATTCTCCTCATCCTCTATTACTTATGCTCAACTTGTTCTTCCTTCCTTTCCCTTAGCCACCTAGTCTTCTTCCTCCTCCCTTGTCCCCCTCTTCGTCCTCCCCTCCCTCCCTCCACTTCTCTTCCCTGCTTTTTCAGAGGAAGCTGATCTACAGGCCAGGCCTCTCCTTCTCTTTTCATCCAACCTCTAATCAGATCAATTCACTATTTCATTCACAGGGATGTAATAAGGTGATTATGCATGGGCCCTGCCAGGCTGCTGCTGCCCATACTTGGACTCACACACACAAACACACACAGACACTGGCCCTAGCACTGATGGAAGTTGACGTTGCATTTCCTTTAAAAATTCTGTGGATGTCCTCCGTCAGAGAAATTTGGCAACCCAGCGCTCCCCGATTAATTTGTCTCTTCGCTTCTAATCAGTGTCAGGATAGAGCACGCAGAGGTGGAAGAACAAGGGAGAGGGGGAGGAAGACACGAGGAATGGGGGAAGGAAAGTGATTCTAAACGTTTAATTAGAGTCCACCAGGAGACCTCTTTAGATCAAACCTCAAAATCACCACACTGGTGAATTTAAACAAGTATGACCTCCATTGTTGCAGCTCAGCAATCACCTCCATCAATTCTACTTTCCACCCATATGCAATCATTTTATCAAATAAATCTCTACAGGATGTGTGTGTTGGTCAACATGTTAACATAGCAATTCATTTTTGATTGTTTCCTGTATTTACTGTATGTGTCATAACAATGCATTAAAAAGTGTATTGAATAGGGAAAATATCTGAACTAAGAATGCACTTTAAGGTTTTAACAGCAGGATAAAGAATTGTGAAAATGGAATATCATGTTCGGGAAAGCTAATATAGCTATACTACTGTAAGACTGGGGTTCCCTGTGATAAACTTCTCGTATTTGTCACTAGATAATTGATTCAATGTTCTCTTAATGGTTCGTATCTCATAGTTACTGTAATGTAGTATAAGCTTAGGCCAAAATGTACAAAAAAAGAATTGCGGATTTGTATTTTTTTCGTAAATGTATTTCCGAAGCCCAAACAGTGAGGCTCAAGACCTTTATATAAGTCAGGAGGGAAAGTTTTTAAAGTGAATAGCACACTTCTCCTCATGAACTTGATGATTGTATTTATTGTATTGTGCTTTATGCCCTTAAAGCTGTTTTCCTTTGTGTGCGTGTGTGTGTGGTGTGTGTGTGTGGTGTGTGTGTGTGTGTGTGTGTGTGTGTGTGTGTGTGTGTGTGTGTGTGTGTGTGTGTGTGTGTGTGTGTGTGTGTGTGTGTGTGTGTGGGGGTGTGTGTGTGTGTGTGTGTGTGTTTTGTGTGTATCTAAATTGTCCTGATGATGATTGTCAAATAAAAAGAAATTCTCTTTTTTATGTGTGTATATTTTGTGTTACCTTAGGACTGTCCTTCAGACTTCTATACGACGATGCAGCATACCATTTACTGTAATCGCAATCCAACAAGGAGAAAGGAGATGATGGGAGGGGAGCAAATAAAGAAAGTCCCATAGAAGTGCTGATACATTAAATGCCTCGGTTGGGCAATAGAACACCTGGCCATATGGGGGAATAACACCCTGACTGGCTGCAGAGACAAACAGTCCCATGAAAGCAAACTATGCAGCTTTATGAAGCCTATTATTTCTAACTCTGTGCGGGTATGTTACAGCTCATATAACCTACAGTGAAGCATTAGTGATGACTGGTTCCTCCAGAAATATATCACTCCAATAGATTACATCAACCAGAATCCCTATTTATATGATGTAAAAAAAATCAAGCCACTTAATTTATTTGATGCTAGTGTTTATGACATTTGCTCCACCTCTACCAGCTGCCATAGTTCAATAGTGATGCATGCATTAGTGCATCAGTGATTATAATATACCGTAATAATAAAATAAACATTATTCTGAATTGGGTCCTTCTGCATGTGCACTGTTGGTACTTTTACTCAATATATGTTGATAAGTATTTTTACACTGAATTGTTGCATCTTTCTCAGAAGTTAAAGATCTGAGTACTTCCATTGGAGCCAACTCAGCCAAGTTATTGTCATCCAAAACAATACAATAAAAAACCTATTAGTTTATTCATTGATTAGAGTTGTTCGTTGCTGAATAAGGTTGCATTCCATCGACACTTGTTGAAGAGAAATTATGGAACTTTACAATGGAACAGAATGTTGGAACAGAATGATGGAACACTGTAACAGAGAGGAGATTCCAAGGTTCCTTAATCGAACTTTCTGGTCATTTCAACCTTGTTTTCGGCTTCTTCACCTGCTTTTCAGCTTGTTCACTAGAAGACAACCTTAAACAAATTTGTTACCAACTATTTGCCGTACCCTGAGATTCAAATCCAATCCGTCCAGTACCAGTTATTATACACTGCCAGTGCACTTTGGACTTCTGGTAAGTTGATTTGATTTTCCAAATATAACTTGTTAACACAGAGTGAAAAATCAACATCTAGTTGCAATTCAAACATAATATTCACATTGCATTAACTCTACTTGACAAGAAACTACGAAAAAAGGCACAATAAGCATACATTTTTAATCAGTTGAATCCTGTTTCTCACAATGTACTTTTTTCAGCTTTTATATTACTGTAACAGTTTCTGTAGCTGTATATTAAGAGATAAAATAAAGATAAGATATAGATTATATAAATATTTGTGTACTAAATTATGGGAAAAATCTAGAAAAAGCAAGAAAAATGTAATTGTGGGAGTAAAGGGTTAACGATTTAATGCTAACGAGTTGTTAGCATTTCTAATGTTATTTATTTTAAGGACACGTAGCATTATTTGTAGCGAAACAGGATTTTGTGTATCTAAATGTTTCCAATTTCCTTCAATCCTTTCAGTTGTAAGAAATCAGCATCAGGGTGCATCTCGCACCATGCCTGACAACTTTCAGGTTGAGGAAGGAGCGATGCTATACTCCAAATCCTCAGCCTATGAAGTGCAGTATTTACTGGGGAGAGGCAGCTTTGGAGAGGTGGCCCAGTGCAGGAAGTTTGCCACCAACGAAAATGTGGCTATAAAAGTCATCAGAAGCAAGCATAGCATTGAGGATGCAAAGAGTGAGGTGGGACATATATTATGTTTTTATCTTATCACTTTTAAAAATAATAAAAAATACACTTGTCACTTCATCAAAGCGTTTTGTTACATCCTACACAGGAGGATATCCTTAAACAAATGAAATTGTTAAACTCCCACTTCTTTAACATCGTGGTATGGAACTACTCCTTCCAATACAAGGAGCGTTACTGTATCGAATTTGAGAAGCTAGACATCAACCTGCATGAATTCCTTCAGAAGAGAAGCTCTATGTCTCTGAAGTTGAAGGAGATCCGGCCCATTGTGCAACAGGTTTGTTTTTGTAAAACAGTTACAACTTAAAACCAAAATGTGTGTGTTTAAAACAGTGGCTGGATGGTCAAATGTTTTGCTTACATGCATGTAAGTTGCAATTACCGTTACGAATTCACCTAACTTTTTAAATTGTAAGAGGTGATGAAGATTTTGAAATAGCAAACTCTTGAAAAAAAAATGTTTCTAAAAAAAAGTGTTTAAGTTAACAAATGTATTACATTGTATTTTGACCGATAATCCTGATTTCAGTTGGCTTTTGCTCTGGATTTCCTGGATGTGGTTGATATCGTACATGGTGATCTAAAGCCAGAAAACATAATGATGGTGGACCATGTTCGCCAGCCACTCAAGGTCAAATTAATTGACTTTGGCCTGGCCGTAAACAACTCTGCTCAGCATACGGGGGAGACCATGCAGACCCTATATTACAGGTATGTAACTGACAGGATATCACAAACGATATGAAATGAATTAAATACTTCACACTTATGTCTCAAGTTTTGAGTGAATCTTGCATATTTGAGAAACTCACAGTGAAGTGTAGACAGTGTGCAGGAGTTGACTTCCTATTCATGTGTTTGTGTTAATCTTGTGTTTCTAAGATCTCCAGAGATCCTGCTGGGAAATGAGTTCAATGGAGCCATTGACGTGTGGTCTCTTGGCTGCATAGCTGCGGAAATGTTGACCGGCAATGTGCTGTTCCCCGGGTGTGACGAATATGACATGGTAAGTTTTACACTCAAACACAAAAGTAGTGTCAACACAAGCCATAATGTCTTGGTACATTTGGTGTCAACAGCCATTGGATGAATATGCTAACTTGTATGTACCTGAACCTTGGGATAAATTCTCAAGCCTTTAGAATAATTGAAGTGTAATGCAACCTTGTGTTGTTCCTATAGCTGAGGCACATCATACTTGGTATTGGTGAGCCACCAAGCCATCTACTCAAGGCTGGAATGTTCACAAATGAGTTTTTCTGTGCAACATTCAGAGAAGAGGAACCCCCAGTGTGGAGATTTAAAGTAAAATGGTGTTATTATTCAAGTGTTTGTTTCTGTGTGTCACTTTAGTCACAAATTAGCTTACTCTCTATACCTCTTGTCTATAGACCCCACTTGAAGGGAGAAATTTCGAATTAGTCCCGCGGACGATTTGCAACCTGAGAGATCTCATCAAAGTAGGATATCTCTTTTAAAAGACATTTCTTGAATAGCTTTCTAAATATATATAAACAATTTTTTAAAAGAGCTCCCATTCTTACTGATTTGTTTCATTCTGATCCTGCCAAAGAAGCCTGATAAACCCTCAGCCAACCCCAAAGTGTGTGACTGTGAACACCAGAGTTTTTTCGATTTGTTGACAAAGATGCTCATGGTGGATGCGGCTGATAGGATCACACCTAGCCAAATCCAAGAGCATGCATTCGTCACCATGAGTCACCTTTCTGGCGACTCAAAAAGCTGCCCCCAGTAAGTTCTTGGATATATTTTGTATTATCTTTGCACTGTTGATATATAAAGATGAATTTGCAAGACTCTTTTTTTCTTCCAGTGTTAAATCATGCTTTAGTCAGAGTTCTGATGATGAGGAGGATGACGACCTTGAGGTGGCCTCCAGCAGCACTGCCATCCCAGCCGGCCAAACTGAAAGTGGTGGACTGAGCAGCGATGAACATACCCCTTTTGCTGGACACACAGCTGAGAAGAAGAGGAAAAGGGATGGTGGAAAAACCACAAAGAAGAATCCGCTGCTCAAACGAAAGAGGGATCAAGCAAAGCCGTGCTCTTCCTCAGCAAAAAAGAGTAAGACTGTGGACCTCAATGAGAACCTGGAGGACAGCGTCAACAGTAAGCATCCCTATGGCAACACACTGTGGATTTATTAAGTATTTTCTTCTGTATGATAAAACGATGGCTTACAACAGAAAATGTCATAAACCCATTCAAAGAATAGCTCATGGATTTTTGGAGATGTTTGACATTAATGCATGCATTTCTGGGTTATTTTGTTGGCCTATCTGACATGGTGATAGTAGTATAAGTTTGAAGAAAATCTAAACCACCCTCTTTTTTTGTATTAGAACTACTGAACAAAACAGTAGAGGTCCCCTCTAAAAAGAGGAAGAGGGCCGATGAGGAGACCTGTCCAGAAGAGAGGTCTGGATGCAAAAGAAGAGTGAACTTCTTCTCACCTTAAGCGCTCCAGTCCGAATCTGCAATGACAAAAACCATCAATGCATTAAATAAATAAAGCATTGAGCAAACATATTGATGCATTTTTTAATATGATACATTTCTTTATGAAGTTATGTTTATGTTTCGCATTGGCAGTGATGAGGTTATTAGAAATCCTTCTACTTTTTACTCCTATATCACATTCCCTATGTATATTAGTGATTTATTGTTAACAACAAATATTCAATTCCAATCAGCATACATTAAAAATACAATAAATAGAACAAAGCAGCAATTGTCAGCTTAATACTGCTTGTTAAAACTAACAGTCATTTGAAACGGATGCAAAAGGCAGGACTCCTATGACAGCTAGCACTATGGTTTTAGAGCACTGGTAAAGTTTAAACTCAAAGTAGGTAACGTTTTTTTTTTAAAACATGGTTAAGAGAAAGAAAACACAAACAATGCAGAGTACAGTCTCACAAACATTGTTTATTTTAGTAAACAACTAATTCTGCAGCTCATGTGGCTGGTGGTACACAATGTGAAATGAAGAGTAGAAGGCAGTGATCTCATGTATTTACTGCCAATCACATGATGTCTATACATACTCATGTGTCATGTGATGCTCAAATGAGAAAACACACCATGTATTCTATTATCCTGCCAGTTATAAATAGTGTGTTACTGCATGCACGGCTGAGAGGTATACGTGGCTCAGAGGCTTGTCATAGAGGTTTTTAATTTATTAATTTAATTATAGATTAACAGCTTTAGTCACAAATTGCTTTTGCATGAAATATTGTAGATAGTTATGTAAAATAGTATGCACACAACAAGAGAAAATCAACGTTAAAGTAGCTGCATGCACATCTGCTCATGCTAACTTTAACAATACTTATAATACATTATGTTAATAAGACCTAACCATCATTAGTAATGTTTTCAATTTTAAGTAAAGTAAAATATTCAAATAACTCTTTAACACTTTAATTAGAAAACAATGATTATCTTAAAACCCCAGCAAGATGTTATGATAACTCTAAATGTAATGATTCCTACTGTAATCTTTTACTTATTTGTTTACTATGATTCTTCATAAACAAATAGGCCACTAATAATTCACAGATTTCCGCTGCAGGCTTATAATATGCATGGCATTGCCATATCATGAAAGCTGTTTAAATAGTACAGAGCTACGAAACGTTAGAAAGACAAAACAATATGATTGAACCTACTCCTTCTTTGCAGTATGTTCCTGTTTATTAAAGGTGGGAGAATTGATTAGAAAATGTACCGAAGTGAAGCCTCCCAAGCAACAACAAAGTAGTTAGCATGCTAGCTTGTATGTAAGGGATAATGTTCAGCGACGCGGTCATTATGGGGAAAAGAACACCGACAGGATCGGGAGCCCGACGCGAAGCGGAGGGATCTAGATCGGCATGAAGGTGTTCTAATAAGCCATGTAATAAGTGTGTAATACACGTTTCAGCCTTTAGTGGCTGCTACTGATCCTTGACATTTTTTATCTGAACACATAGAACATATCACAGAGAATATTGGTTTTCTTATCTAAGAGAATGTGGACATGTTGTTTGTGGCTGTGGTCAGCTTGCACCATGATCATCTTTTTGTTAAATTTCCATTATTGATTTAAAGGATCTCTTATCACGTCTGCGTTCAGAAGAGGAGAACACCATGCATGCAATGTGAAGAAGACACCCAGACACGCAGTACCTCTCACACCTCTTACCAGACCTCACCACTCTGCTTATTTATTTTTAAAGTGCCCTTTAAATTATTTTTAGACATTAAGTATGAGTGAGTAGGTGACATGTCTTAACTCTCTTACAACATTATGCTTTTTCAGTTGCCTTGCAAGTTGCCACTCTTTTTAAACTCAGATGTTACATAAAAAACTTGCGCCGGTGGTTAATAAAATTCCATCTCAAGAGGAGAGAATCAGAGAAGGGACGGGACTGGAGGATGGGGAGAGGAATATATTGCATTACCCAGCGAGAGGCACAAACCACTTCCTGTTTACAAATCTTGGTGGCTGGTTGATAATAAATAGATTTTTCAATTTCAATGAACCCTTTCAATACATTTTCTATAAAGTGCAAACTGATTTTCAGTCAGGGAATCTGTCAAATGGCAAAAAGGAGACCATCTGGAGAACCCCTGCTAAATAAAAATGCTGTCTCTAGATATTTGGCTAAAGGCAAAGCATACATGAACTTATTTGAATGATCAAAATCATTTAAAGTTTGTGCACAGACTACTGACACTTCTGCTACCCTCTCTTATCTCACCGTTACTAGGCCTGAAAATGGTTATTTTAGGTTAAAACAGCAGGGGTTGAGAAGTGTTTGCCGAACTACACTTCTTAGGATTTTTCCGCCCTGACCCCTTTATCGCTTTTCATGCCCTTACTTCACATTGCATGTACACGCGCTTTATGAGAGGCTGGAGAATAAAAAATCATCATATTAGTTAACTGCTCAAAATTGTACTTAGAGACGTGTCCAGAATTTAGCAAAAATTGTCTTCACAGCTATTTCTTTCAAGGACTCTACTGACAGTATTTCTATTTATGGACTGTTTGCAGAATATATAGGAGTAGAAAGCATGCTAATCAAACACAACTGCAACAGCAGCAACATATTTAAACCTTACTTGGAAGCTTTCACCCAAAAGTGGAATGAAAAGAAGCATTCGTTGTTGATGGAGCAATGCTGTTTTCATGTCAGAGAGATAAGGAGAGTATGACAAGAACATTAACTTCCCCTCTTCTATCTTTTGTAAATCATTACTATTGATCACTTACTGGCAGGAGCACTAGGAGTTCCTGAATGCTGGTTTTACTAAATATACCCCTTTCGACCACTTATTGACTATTTGAGGCAATTATACATTAAAGTTAGCAGTCTTATAGATCTTGCAAATCTCCCAATGTCTAAATGTGCAATTAAAAATGAAGACAATATTTCCTCTAACCTTAGAACAAGGAGACTGTTTTTTATAATATTTTGTTGGTTTGGAAAACAGAAAGTGAACAGCCAAGACGAGTATAATCTTATTGGAAGACCTGGTTAGGGTTCCAAAATACCCCAATCATAGGATTCTGGACTATAATTTTGCACAGAGACTTATAAATTTACACAAACAACTGGTAAGAGTCCTGGTTTTACTCCCACTAATACCATTGCACAGAGAAGGCGGACATTGGATGGCTCTGTCTCTCAGCATGACTGGTGAGGGACAGAGTGATGCATGGGTATAGTCCAGCTCTTCAGCAGTCATGTCAGGGATGTTTTGATGGAAGGTGAGGGAATAAACATCCACTCAAGACAAGACGGATCGGTTCAAAATGACCTTAAATAATGTTCCCAGTAATTTATCCAGACCATTGTTTACACACACATCACCAAATCTCCTCAGGCTGATTAAGTGCCCGGAGCTAAACCACTCATTCAACTTAGGCCAAGACATTTATGACTGTGTTATTTTGTGTCCGATGCTCAAGCAGTAAGAATAACACCAACAGAGGAGAATGAAGAGATTGAATCCAACTCGTTTTCAATCTGCTGTGAGGAAATGGCCTGTCTCTCTGAAGTAAAGAGTGACAGAGATGTGAAATGGATGGACTGCATTACTGTCTGGCTCAAGCGATTATGATGAAAGAAATGGAAATTATGGTATTTTTCCTTTTGAAGACGCCTCAGAGTGGGGATCTGACCGCGCAGTGAATGGAGGAATAGAGGGTGGTACAAAAATATAAATATTGATTTCCATAAGTATAGAAAGAAAGTCACTTTCGGGGAGATCATTCAGTGTCTGCTTTGAGGACTAGGATGATAAGCTACTGAAAGAGAGTGGTGACAACTCAAATGCTACTCATCATAGAAGTCCCCAGTCTCCTGTCTGGCCTGTAGATACCTCATTCACACCAACGCAACTCTGGTTCAAGCTCCGTGCTAGAGCTTTTCAGGTTCAGAACCGGTTCTTCGGTTTAGCTCCGGCTCTTTTCACACTGTCCAGAGTCCGACTGGTGCTGCGTCATTGCGTCATCTTGCGTCATGACGTAACCGTTTGCGTGCCTGCTTCATAAAGCCAAACCGCACGGAAACCCCTCACAGCTGACACCGACAACAACAACAATGGCCGATTGTGCTCCAGCTTCCTTTGTACCTCTTCGGAAGACCAGATTTTCAGTAGGTAGCTGGTCTCTTCAGTGGACCACTGCTGTTTGTTAAGTTTCTCCATCATTGTGTAGAAACTGGATAAAACGCTGGCTTTGTGTTGTTGTTCAGGAGTTGATCCCGCCCCTGCCCCTGCCCCCGCCTCGACGTAAGCGTGACGTATGTGGTGCTTTTGCTCTGGCCGGAACATTTTTTGGTGCTTGAAACAAACCGGATTCCGGAGCTAACGGCCCGTCCACACAGCGGCGTGCGTTGACGCTTCACCATTCACTTTGAATGGGGTGACGTCACTTTTTGCCGAACTGCATTTTGGGAAGCGACGCGTTGCTGGCGTTGCTGGCGTTGCTGGCGTTGCTGGCTTCAAAAGTTGAGCAATGTTCAACTTTTGGCGCCTCGGCAGAAGCGTCAGCCAATGAAATATATGCAAATCTGCCAGTACAAGCGCTAGCCAATCAAACCGCGTGTATGCTGGGAGAGACTACGCAGTTCATTTCCTCATATTCCAAAAAATGGAGGGAAAATTCATTATAGCGGTAGTGAATCAACCACTTTCAATATGATCAGTCTCTGTTCATCTACCGCAGGGGTATTCAACTAAAATGTAACGAGGTCCAGTTAGAGAAAATATCCCCATGCAAAGGTCCGGAACATCAAAATGTCTAACTTGCTTCATGAATTAGTGTGATATATATTGAAGTAGCCTGTAGCTTTATCAACGTCTACATGTAATCAACAACTGACTGCCAATCAAATAAAGAAAGTACAATTCAAAAACAACAATATTTATTGTAAATTAATATTGAACTCTACAGACATACAGTAAAATACTGTGGATATGTGTAATGTTCCTCTCGGGCTGCATCTAAAAATAAGATAGAGAAAATAAATAAAATAGCTATTGAAAATATGTGCATCTTAAAAGTGTTTAATTTTAGATAAATAAAATAAAGTGTAGCAGCAGCTTGAGTTTCCCTTTTTCTTTGTTAATCGTTTCACATCATGTCTTAACAGTTTCAGACGATTATAGAACAATATCAGTCTTTACACATCATAACAATTGAACAGTTTTAAAGTTTCTCTTTCTTTCCCTCTTATATTGCAGTCCCTCACTCACTTTTTTTAAATTCAGTGCGAGAATTGAGCTTGAGCTTGTCCTGCCAGGAGTTTGTAAATCTGGGCTGAAATGGTGTCAGGGCCATTCTCATACACATGCAGGTGCTCATTGGTTACAGTGGTGCAAACACAGGTATGGTGAAAAAAGAGAGATCTATTCGAAGCAGAAAAAAACAGCGTAATATACCATCTGACAAAGGCCTGTGCTATAATGCTTCAATTAACTGGCTATTCTTTATAATATACTCAGATCAATAGGAGACAGAGATGTTAAGTTATAAATCAAGGGTTTTTATTATTATTTACAGCAGGGGAGGGGAATCTTTTTCCTTTCAATTTTTACAACATCCTCCGAGGGTCGTACAAATTATTGAACTCAACCTCTGCTTAAAAAAACTAAAATCACAGCCCATTCATTTGGCCTTTCTTTCATGCTGGGCAAAGAAAAAGCAACCTCTTAATCCAGAGATCTCACCATGACTCACGTATGCATGCACGTGCACGGTTGTGGCATGACCACCAAAACAGAAAGATATGAACACAAGATGTATGCAAATGTATTTAGTATCCTATCCATGTGGACATGATTTAAGTGGGTGAGGGGGACCTAACCTCCTCTAGGAGGGTCCGGGGGCATGCTCCCCCGGGAAGATTTGTTTTAAATATTGAAGTTGAAAGCATCAATCTGGTGCACTTTGAGAGCAAAATTAAGAGATCTATGGATTCATCTTTCAACACCCATATGAAACAGAACTGTAAGCAGATTTTCCTTTTTGGATATTTTACAAATCACTCCCCTTTTAAACTCTATTCTTGTTATTTTTAACAACTTTTGTGTTACTGTCATATAGTATTTTATACCTGTTTTTTATTTAGTCTCATTAATAACTATAATGATCATATCAAGGTGTGCCTGAACCTCACTGATCTGAGGTTATTTGAGCCTCTCAGGAGAGAGCTCTCTTCCACCTGGTTGTAGAAAAGCTCTTTAAATTTGTTAGCATAGCAAGCTAACCAGATGCTAATAACAACAGATCGCCACTGTGCTTACAACTAAAGACACATCCACGCAAACACTGCGGCATGGCTGCTTATGGGTACTGCAATATTTGAAGAGCTGGAGCGGCGTTGGTGCTTTCCGTCAGCACTCATTTCAGATGAGACATACACGTAAAGACTATAGGTTACTTAGGTAACCCCAGTTCTCAGAGTAACATGTAGTGAGATGTCTCACTATGGGATGCGCCTCATCGCGGAGCAAACAGAAGCATCAATCTCATTACGCCAATCCTGATTGGCTGGTGATCTTGACGTCAGCGTCAAGGAATCCACCCACCCTATAAGTAGCTTGCACCACGTTGCAGCGTCATTCAAAATAAGCACCTCTTCTCGCTTCACCTTAGCAAGGAGGGCCATCTGGTGAGACATCTCACTTCATGTTACTCTGAGAACTGGGGTTACGTAAGTAACCTATAGTTCTCATTCATAACACTTTGTTCGATGTCTCACTATGGGATATTGAAGCTCCCGTATTGCCAGACAAGCTTATCTCGAAAATCACCAAAACAACCAGAACTTAACAGGTAGAGCTCTGACTCAACACGGGGCCCAGCACTGCTCGGGCCACACAAGGAGCAGAGACGTCTAGCCTGTAAAAGCGGAAAAAAGTGAGCGGCGAGGACCAGCTCGCCGCTGCACAAATGTCCTGGATGGAAACACCCTTGAACAAAGCCCAGGATGTAGCCAGACCACGAGTCGAATGAGCACGCAGACCCGTAGGTGCCTGCTAACCCAGACTCGTATAGGCCAAAGCAATCGCTTCCACAATCCAGTGGGAGAGCCGTTGCTTGGTAACGGGCTTGCCCTTCTGAGGGTTAGCCCAGGATATGAAAAGTTGGTCACTACAACGAAATTCTTTTGACCTGTCCATATAAGTGCGTAAAGCACGAACTGGACACATCAAATTCGGCCGCTGTTCCTCAGAGGAACACAGCGGCGGAGGAAATGCCTCAATGTCAATTGGGGTACATGAACCAACCACCTTAGGTATAAAGGCAGGGTTAGGCTTCAGCAACACTCTCGTTTGCCCCGGGGCAAACTGAGTGCACGAAGGATGTACAGAGAGCGCATGAATGTCACTGATTCGCTTGGCAGATGCCAGAGCCAGTAACAGCACTGTCTTCAGTGACAGGTGCTTCATGTCAGCCCCTTCCAGGGGTTCAAATGAAGTTCGAGTGAGCCCATCTAAAACCACTGCCAAGTCCCATAAGGGCACTAGTGACCTGGAAACAGGGAGGAGCCTGCGAGCTCCCTTCATAAAACGGCAGACCAAAGGATGTTGGCTAGCCGTCTTACCCTCAAAGCCCACATGGCATGCAGCAATAGCAGCCAGGTATACTTTGATCGTAGAAAAATTGTGTTGTGTTTATCAATCAAGTCCTGTAGAAATGATAAAATCACCCCAACAGGACATTGAAAAGAGGTGTGCCCTTTTTGAAGGCATCATTCCTCAAACACCCTCCACTTACAGTCATAGAGAGACCTGGTGGAGGATGCTCTTGCACTCTGAATAGTCTTTATCACCTTCTGCGGGAGACCCACTGTATTCAGATTGTACCACTCACGGGCCAGGCCCATAGGGCCAGGCGCTCCGGGTGTGGGTGAAAGATCGTCCCCCCCGCCTGACACAGTATGTCCCTGCGTAGGGGGAGCTGCCACGGCTGTCCGCACAGCAGCTGATAAATCTCCGCCAGCCAGTACATTGCAGGCCAGTGCGGAGCTATCAGGATCAGTGTGTGGCGTTGTTCTCTCACTCTGGCCAGAATTGGGGGTATCAGAGCCATACGTGCGCGAGCGCGTCCATGCCTAACGGTGCGTTTAGATCGCGCATTGAAAAGAACAGCTGACATTGAGCATTTTCTTTTGATGCAAACAGATCTACCGCGGCTCGGCCGTAACGCACCCACAGCTGGCTCACAACCATTGGATGTAGAGTCCAGTCTGCATATAGTGGTGCACCTCTGGAGAGCAGATCTGCCCCGAGGTTCATCACTCCTGGTACGTGCGTCGCTCTCAGACAGAGGAGACATCCGCAGCTCCATAAGATCAGTTTGCGTGCCAGCATGTGTAACTGGAGAGAAGGCAAACCCCCTTGACGGTTTATATACGATATTGTGGTCGTATTGTCTGTCCTCAAAAGGACATGGTATCCTCTGAGAAAAGGCAGAAAGCGTTTCAGGGTGAGGAACACCGCTAAAAGCTCCAGGTAATTTATGTGCGATCGTTGGAGGTCTCTGCTCCAGAGACCCCTCACCGGTCGACCTTCGTAAATACCTCCCCAGCCCGTCAGACATGCGTCGGTGGTAACCACCTTCCGCGATAGGACAGCACCCATAGGCATGCCCCATACTAGAAAAGTTGCATGCAGCCAGTGGCGCAGTGCCATTACGCATTTCACAGTGACCATCACTCTCCGCGCGCCATGACGCGCGGGTTTTAGTCTGAGGGCGGCTACCCAGCGCTGAAACTCCCTCATGTGTCCCAGTCGTACCACCAGGATGGCTGACGCCATGAGCCCCAGTAACCGCAGACATGATCTGAAGAGAACATATTTGCGGAGCCGGAAATGAGCGAGACAAGCTCTGAAAGCTTTCACTCTTGATGCTGACAGGCGGGCTGTAAAGGGCACCGAGTTCAGGTGTAGGCCCAGGAAGAGTACAGTCTGGGCTGGGGACAACATGCTCTTTTCTGTGTTTATTATGAAACCCAGGTCGAGCAGGTGTTTTACGCAGTGCTTGAATTGGAATAAAAAAGGTGCCAGTACTCTAAATCAGCAACAAGTATTTGGCACAAAGTCATAGTATATCCTATAATGCTGGTGGGTTTGTCTCTTTACTGTATATTTTAGAAAGGCTCACTGTACTTAAACAAAATGACTCAGGGTGCATCTGAGATTAGAGGGGGTGCAGTGGTAAAGTGCTATTTTTATAAGTGGGGAGTGGACCTGACACCCTATAGTCTAGGTTTTTTTTTTTTTATATTGAAGTTAGATGCATCAATCTGGTGCACTTTGAGAGCAAAATGAAGAGATATATGGATACCTCTCAACATTCATAATGAAACAACTGTAAAAAGATTTACTTTTTCTTTATGGATATAAAAGAAAGTAAAGCTTGACTCCTACTGGCTGGTTAAATGACTCCTCGTCCCTGAGGCCACTACCAGTTTTTTGTGCCATTTTGCTGGATTTATTTGTCAATAGCGTTGCTGCACAAAGTGATAGCCCTCTAGTTTAAATCTTCTACCCAAAAAGAAACATATGGAGATGGGTTACTATTTAAAAAAAATTGCAAATCTATTTGGGAACAGTGGGGCCTGGCCTCAAATCCTACGGGGGGTCCGGGGGCATGCTCCCCCGGTAAGATTTTTTTTTAAATGTTGGACTTAAATGCATCAATCTGGTGCATTTTGAGGGGGAAATAAAGAGACTACACCCATATGAAACAAAAATGTATACATTTAAATAATCATAAAATCATAAGTATATGGCCATAACAAATAACATACAATATCCAATATGAAAAAACATTGAAACTTGTTCAACTTGTTTTTGGTTCATTCATAGTTGTGAGTGTGTCTGGGCTCCTGAATCGGCCTCTCCTGTCTCCCTCCTCTCCCCCCTGCTCCTCTTTGAGGCAACAGCAAAGACTAGTTTTAGCTCTCAACAAGTTTATCTTACCTTTTTTCACCTAGTTAACATTTTGTTTGTATTATTCATGCATATTTTACTAATCACTACCCCCTCAAATGGAAATATGTGTTTACATAAATGGTGACCGAACCGTTTGAGACCCACTGAGATAACTTAAACTCAGTGAACTATCTAAAGACTCAGAGAGTAATTTACCTCACCAGAGCTGTAGTTATCAGCTTCTCAGTCTGACAGCAAAGGACTCTCCCTCCACCTTGTTGTTGAAACAGCTCCTTATATCCGTTAGCGCAGCTAGCTAGCACCAGATGCTAACAACAATACACGTAACCGGTGCGCGCACTTTCTCGCTCGCTCGCGCCACACATACACCAACACACACCCTCCCGAGCTTGAATGACACACAGAGACCAATCGAGGGCATTAGTATGATCTGTATGAAAGTGGCAATGTCGGCAGGCCACGTCATGTAGACAGCCAGTCACCCTCTGTGAGGCAGAGTCAGACCCACATTTGCGCAGCGTTGCGTTTACAATATATACGTATATTGCCGGCGGCTGAGTACCGGCATTTTACTGAGTACCGGCACCTTGCCTGTACTCAGTAAGAAGTGCCGGTACCACATGGGTAAAAATCAGAAGTGCCGGTACTGCGTACCGGTGAGTACCGGCCCAATTCAAGCACTGGTTTTACGAGGATATTTGTCTGCGTAATAGCCTCCTGTTCCGACTGTGCGAGAAGCAGCCAGTCGTCCAGGTAGGTTGCCAGGCGAATACCCTGTCTTAACGGGGCAATCGCGGCTTCCGTACATCGTACAAACACTCTTGGACTGAGAGACAGACCGAAGGGAAGTACTCTGTACTCGTAACAGACAACCTGAAATGCGAACCTCAGATATTTCCTGTGTGGGTAATATACTGGGATGTGGAAATACGCATCTTTCAGATCGACTGATGTGAACCAGTCGTTTTGTCTCACGAAACGTAGCAGAGATGTGTGAGTGAGCATTCTGAATTTGTATCTTTTGAGATATTTGTTCAGAGCTCTCAAATCTAGTATTGACCGAATTCCGTACCCTCCCCGTTTGGGAACGAGGAAATACTTGGAATAAAAGCCGTTCTGACTCTGTTCGGCGGGTATTATAGATATAGCCTTCTTTTCTAGTAGCGAGAGAATCTCTCGCTCCAGAATATGGGCTGACTCTCCCCGGGCTTGTGAATACAGAATGCCCGAGAAGCGAGGGGGGGTGACAGCGAATTGGAGCCTGTAGCCCCGTGTTACTGTCTTGAAAACCCAAGCAGAGGCTGTGAGCATCTTCCACCTTTCGCTCCTTAAAGCGAGCGGAGATGTCACGTCTCTTTCCCTCTGAGTCTCTATTTTGTGTGTTATGGGGCCCTCTAGTGTCTGAACACGGTGGTACCCCAGGTTGATAACCCCAGCCGACACTGCGCATGCGCGTGGCGGTGGTGCCTTCACAGACCCGTTTATTATCCGCCTTTTGAGAGAGACCGTAGCTGCTCTCAAAAGAGGGACAGGTGACAGACTGTTTATTGTTTTTATTGTTTTTCTTTTCATTTTTTCAGTCAGCAGTGAGGATATGTTGAGTGCCCTGGCGGACAACGCTGCGGCTTTATAGGCCCGTTCTGTCATCGCCGACTGGAATCGGTCTGCCTTCACCGGTAGCGTGGGGTTCCTGCTTGGTGTCGGAGCCAGCCTCGGTTGGAGGTGGGCTGCCACCAGCGGTTCAATGGGCGGTATGCGGAGCAGGCCGAGCCTCTCCATACCGTCACAGTCCAGGGAGGAGGCACCCTGGATTGGGGCCTTATTACTGAAGGGGCGGTCTCTCCACGAGACCGACACCTCGTCCAGCATCTCCGGGAAGACTGGAAGGAGCTGCCTCTTTGTCCTCGCTGCTTGGGGCAAAGTCTTCCCCTCATAGCGAGACCTGGAGGTCTCCTTAGCCATTTCAGGCCATGGGATGTCCAGCCTGGATGCGGCGCGTTGACACACGGCCTGCAGGTCCATGCTCAGACAGGGCGAAGCTGGTGCGCTATCGCCCGGGAGAGCAGCCATCGCTCCCGGCTTTGCAGCCTGAGCTGATGACACGAAGATATCATCTTCTTGCTCATCCGAGTCGGACAGGAGGAACTCAGAGGCATCCTCTTCGTCCTCCATATATTCCAACTCCAGGACATCCTCCGCGGGCGAGACCATGGTGAGGTCCAGCCGGGAGCCCCAGCTTGGTATAGCGCAGGGCTCCGCTCTCGTGTCTGTTGCCGCCACCGGGTCCCAGCCTGACACGGCGTGGGACTCTGGTTCTGCAGCTGCCGCTGTTGTTGAGCCCCAGACCGACACAGTGCAGGGCTGAATCTCTGCGGCGGAAGCCCCCGTGTCTTGATTGCCAGCCGGCAGATCAGCGGACATGAGGGGGTCCTGTCCCGACAAGCTAGCTTGGCGTGCTAGCCGTCGGCGGAGGCTCTCGATGGTGAAGCGGGCACAATGCCTGCACGAGCCGGGGTTGTCGATAGCCTCCTGGGCGTGTTCCAGCCCGAGGCAGGACGAGCAGACCTGTGCCTGATATCTTCAACCCGCAGCCGCAGAGCCGAGCCTCCGAGTCGAGCCTCCGAGTCCCTGACTCCTCTGCTGTGAGGGAGAGAAGCGTCCATCTTGTTCGCTGTGGTGACGGCGTGGAGAGGACCCGCTCGTAACAGGTACGTTGCTGAGAAAAAAATGTTTTTCTCACCTTTCGTTAATTCGGAGAAAAAGCGACGGTGTAGAATTTTATTCTCAAAGAATATTAACTGGTTTGTTAATACCTTTTTATCTTCCCCTCCTCTGGTGGGAGAGAGAAAAAGAAAAAACTTCCTCGCTACCGTTGTGTCGGTAGTGTCGGAAGGCAAGCTAGCAACAGGTGTGTTACTAGCTTGAAAAAATCAAAACCTTACCTTTATTTCCGAAGAAAGAAACGGCGAGGTAGATTGCAATACTAACTGTTGTGTTAGTGTAGCCGGTCTGGGCCTACTTCTCAGCAGACCCTTGCTACGACTCTGCGTTGTTTTGTGCGTGTTTGATGGACAAGGAGATTCGGTTGTTGTCTTTAACCGAAACTGTGGCGTATTTATTCCTCTGCATGAAGTAAACACAATAATGCAGCAGCATTAATAAACATGGACGTCTGCAACACACCAGTCTCAGTCTGCCATACAAACAACTGAGAGACTAGTCCTTATAAAACATTCAGATATCAAATCTGTCACAATAGATCACAATACACTGTACAATTACAGTTACACTGGAAATGTATACACCACCGGCTAAATTAGTATTTTTAGACATGTAAATAAAACAATAAAATAAACACATAGTACAAAACACAATAGACCAAAACATGGGAGCAACAAACATACCTGCATGAAGTAAACACAATAATGCAGCAGCATTAATAAACATGGACGTCTGCAACACACCAGTCTGTGGTGGGGAAAAGACGCCATTAAACATGCTGCAGGTGCTGTGTGTGAGTCCTCACAAGTGCTGCTAAACAGTACACTTAACTAAAAGTTTGCTAAAACACTCAAACTTCTGCAAAACAACTACACAGCAACACATTAGCACCATGGAATGATATTATAACCTTGTTTCACAGTTTAAGATTATATAAACACTGTAAACATCATTTAGAACAGAAATCTACAAAGAGCACATGACAAACTCTCCTCACCTCAGTCTGCCATACAAACAACTGAGTGAGAGAGGGTGCAACGCAGGTAGATGACGTCACTGCCGAAAGTGAAGACTTCAAAATAAAAGCATTAGCTCCCAAAACGATCTTTTGTAGTAAACATACCAAAATAAAAGTGACAATAAATAATATAACAATAAAATAAAACGTGAGGGATTATTGGTGGAATGCATTCCTGTATATTTATATACCTGCTACATTAGTATTAACAGTCTTCTTGCGAAGCAGAAAAGTAGCCGGCGAGCGCCCGTCGACCGAAAGTTAGCTTTGGGTTCAGTCTGTGGACTGTTAAGCTAGCCCGGCTACTGATATATCGAGATGTGCTCTGAAGCGAGAAGAGGTGTTTGAATGACGCTGCGACGTGGCGCAAGCTACTTATAGGGTGGGTGGATTCCCTGACGCTGACGTCAAGATCACCAGCCAATCAGGATTGGCGTAATGAGATTGATGCTTCTGTTTGCTCCTCGATGAGGCGCATCCAATAGTGAGACATCGAACGGAGTTCAAGGAACCTGTCCTTGGCCAGGAAAAACAGGTACTCGCTTGTTTAATTATTTTTGCGGTCTAGATTTATTCTTCTTTTTTTTAAAGAAAAGTCGGACTGACGGACGGACTCCCCCCCCCGCCCCCCGCCCCCAAAACGAAAACTCTTCGGTTCTCCACGAATTACACAAGTCACCCAAATCAGCGTTAAAAAAGCAGGAGGTGCCAAAAATGTGCCTATTAATGTATTGATTATAACTCCGGGTCCGTATAGGTCGGCGTCTGGGTCCGGATGCGGACCGCGGTCCGCCAGTTACCGACCCCTAATCTACCGGGATACAAACCGGAGGAGCCAGGCATGGAGAGAGGTGGCAGAGACAGTGGGTGAAACTGGTAGGTTTTCGCCTGTTTGGGGATTTGATATCTAGTTTACTTCGTTTTAACATTGCTATTGCTTTGTATGTCGGGGGCGGGAGATTCATGTGATTGGTTGTTGGTCGCGTTGCTCGCAAAAAATCCCCAAGCTTCAGATACGCCCACAGCCAAGTGTCAACGCAAGGCGGCGTGCGTTGCATCGTTGCGGTGCGGTGTGTCCGCTGCGGTGTGAAGAGGAAAACCCGGTGCCTTTCAAGCTCCAGCTCCGAACCGGCCCTGAAACACCGCTGGTGTGAATGAGGTAAGAGAGACGTTTCCATAGGGCACTAAGATTAATTAAATTTTCATGTTTAAATGAACAAACTTAATGTCATAATTTAGAAAAAAAGGCAGTTTATCAAACAAATCCTATACATTAATTACGAAAAAAAGAAATCACTTAATCTTCTGCTTTCATTTAAGTCATGTTATATAAACCCTAAATGTTGTTTTTTTTCATTAAAAGCAACTCATTTTAATGTTCACTGCAAATATTAGGGCTATCAAAAGCACACTTTTAGATCTTTGCAATGAAGATATAGAAAGAAATTAACTTGTCATTAGGGCGGCTGCACACTCTTTGAAATCAAGATGCTCTGCAATTCTGAAGAAACAACATCAGAACACACAGAAAGAGAGGATGAATCAAACTGTCAATGATGCAAATACAAGAGCCGCAGGCAAAAAAGGTTTTGAAAAATAATAATGACAGGGTCTGTATTTATGTACATCAATCTCTCTCATTAAACTGCTGACAAGTAAAATATAGATGACAAGAACAAGGCAAACTCGGAAATTACTCTTATGACACTGACTGCAGCAGACTTCCTACTAATATTTCTTGTTAGAAATATTAAATTATTGATGATTGGTTGCTGTAGTGCGTGGTTGAAATCAAGCCCTGCAGATTCCTTGCACTCCAGGGCCTTTTTATATCTGTTCTCTGGCTTTACGCAGATAACAAATACAGTTAACCCCAATGACCTCTTGGACAGGGATTTTTTCATTGCTATGCATGTTTTTGTCTTGTGTCACAGGATATGTCACGACAAATGTCAGAACATATAGGTTATGCTGTTCTAGCCCTGTCCCCACAATCAATAATAATGTAATGTAATATGTCCGGTAGATAGATGAACACTGTCATGGTTGATAGCCCTTAATACAGCGCTTAGGATTGAAATCCTTGCATGACCACTTGAGAAGATCTCTTTCAAGTAACATTTTGAGTAAGAAGTTACTTTCATGGTCACTGGCCAGCAGCATTAGCATTCAGTAAGTGCTCACACTGGCTCTAACTGCAGGCCCTCCGAACACCACTGCTATGTACAAAAGATGAATACAAACCTCCTTTATGCAGCATGTTAGTAAACGTGATTCCTTTCTCGTGCTACAGTGTAAACTAATATAGCTGCATTGGACTATATTTACTTCAAGTTAGGACATTTAGGGCTGACAGCCTTTTTATATCTGAAAAACATTTAAATGTGTATGAGGCGTAGTGGAACAACTATGAGGAGATAATACATTTGCAGCTACTGGTTAAAGATGGAACTTAGGAAAATAAATTAAATAAGCAAACACAACGTGAAATCCCTTCAGTCTCTCAGTGGTTAATGGCATTCATGAAGAGCATATAGGAAAATAAGTAAAGGTCAGTAAGGTCTGTGATAAAAGGAATAAAGGTAGATGCATGCATGAATGACTATTAGTCAAAATAGAACCCTTCATCGGCTTCTCTTGTTCCGTATCTACAGTGAAATTGGCCAACACTGCAGACATTTTTCTCTATCTTGCAGTGTCAAAGTGACAGTAATCGACCCGCGGGGAGAGCTTTGACAAACTGGTGTCAATAGTTTCTTTCTTGATGAGGTGGCAAGTAAAACTCATGAGGCTTCATTAGTAACTTCAAACACATACAGATTTAAAGTATATTCTTTCTAGACTTTGATCTGCACATTACCCGTCGCCAACTGGACACAGTTTTGGTTGCTCCTATTCCTAATTGGAGCCATCTAATGTTTAAAATGTATTGTCATCAGGGTTGATGTAAATTATTGCCTAAGTTTAATTATTTAAATATTTTAATCATTATTAATTTATAAAACATTTAAATTGACATTTTTTTAAATAAATAACTATAGACGATGTGTATCCCTATTTAAAATAGCATAAAGTATACTGTAGATATGCTATGAACCTAAATACCTTGTCTATTACATCTGTCACTTCTGTCTCTTCAAAAGAGCGCCACAGCACCTCCAGGTGGAGTGTTTAAATATTAGCCTGCATAATCAAAGTAATTTCATTTTCTTTCATTTATGTTTAACATTTCATGAAACTCTGTTTTGCACTTGAAATATGTCAATTTTACTCTTTGATAAAATTAATAAATTATATCGAAGAGTAAAAGGAGAAGTTTTATAAATATCAAGGTAATGCGATGACGACGTTTCTATGAAAACGTTCTTAACATATGATCGCAGGCTCGCAGCATTGAAGCCAAATATTCTTGTGTATTATATTTATTTATGTGTATTTTTTTACATGTAGGAACCTTGCATCTAACAAAACGTTTCCACCCGCGGACTGTGTTGGTACAACACTCAACGCTGTTGCCCTGCCTCACTTCCTCCCCACGTGAAACGCTCAGTACATGTGAGGAAAATTATCCACATTCATTTACTGCAGGTTTGTTCGCGTTTAAAGGCCGCTAAATCATATATAGTCATCTAATGATTATCGATAGCAGCACTATGGAGTCTGAAGATGAGGAGTCTCTGCTCGGGCAGGAGTCCGAGGATGAGAACAGTGAATTATCAGACAGCGAGGTAAGAACTGTTGACATGCTAACATGGGCTAAAGCTAACAACCGTACAACTAACTTACTGTAGTGAAACTTAATGATACAAAATGTTAATGACACACACTCGTGTCTACATTTGAGACGATAACGGTCACAATACTAGTATAAATTATCTTTGAGCTTTGTTCATATTGTGTACACCTTAATGTAAACTTTGCACATTCCCTGGTCCAAAATGTGTACATTTCTGAGCAACTTTATCCAACTCTTTCATCAAAAACTCATTTATTTTGCACATTTTATTTCGTATTTGATTTATTTTCATGTTGCACGTATGTAAACTTTTGCAGTACCTTTTCCCCACCAAATTCATTGTATGTGAAAATAATCTTACTCCGGTTAAACATATTGTGTATGTATGTTTGTACATTGGCAATAATGTTAATAATGTAGAATAATACGTTTGATTGCACAACAGTTTATTTTAAAAAAAAAAACGTATTTATTTATAATAATGTGATGTCATGTGGGGGTTTTTCTCTGGGAATTTGTCCTTATACGATGTGAGGGTCTAAGGACAGAGGGTGTCGTATTGTCATACTGATATTCTGTACAAACTGTAAAGTCCATTGAGACAAATGTAACATTTGTGATATTGGGCTATATAAATAAAGATTGATTGATAACATATATTTTTTGTTTTCTTTAGCTTCAAGAAGCCTTCGCAAAGGGGTGGTTGAAACCAGGGATGAACGTTTTGGTGGATCAAACCAAAAAGCATGTCAACAATGTGGTGAGTAAAATCATTACAACAAACCTAAAATGTTTGCATTGTTTTTCCCGCTTTTGCGTATTTCTATGGAATATTAGTTACTAACTAAAGAAACATATCATTTGACAGATTTTAGTGATGCTATAGTGAACATGTAAAAAAGGCTGGTTTGAATAATTAAATGCCTTAACAGTGTTACTTAACATAGCCTACTTGTACATTTGCCAATACTCTGTCCTGTGTGTATGTTGTTATGCAGGAGGGTTTGAAACAATGCCTCGCTGGCTTCCGTAAAGACCTCCCCTGGGCGGAGAGGTTGGATATGACCAACCTGCCGGCTGAAGACGTTATTTACAAAGCAGAAGGGAAAAAACCAGCTGTAAAGATTGGAGATGTCAATCCAGATGATGATTTCCAGAGAGAGATGTTTTTGTAAGTGACCCTGCAATATATGGTGAAAGTTTGAGACTCGTAAATGGTTTGATGTATTTTAGTGACTGTTTAGACATTTAGTTCATGTATTCACTCTAGTTCTGATGTTGACTGCCACAGATGTTACATTTTTAACCCGTTCATGAAAAATATTTGTTTGTTAATTTATAGCTACCGTCAAGCTCAGGCTACAGTACTAGATGCGTTGCCTCTCCTGAACAAACATGGCATACCCACCAAGAGGCCTGACGATTATTTCGCAGAGATGGCCAAGTCTGATCAGCAAATGCAGAAGGTGAGCTAGTTCTTAGATTCTACACTTGAATGATAAAGGTGACATGTTGTGACAAATGTAGTTAAAGCAACAGAAACCACTTCAAAGCTCATGATTAATTTAATTTTGTTTTTATGTTCCTTTGTCCAGATCAGGAAAAAGCTTATCTCAAAGCAGTTGATACTGGAGAAGTCGGAGAAAGCAAAGAAAATGAGAGAGCAAAGGAAGTTTGGCAAAAAGGTTGGTCAATGTTTTTTAATTATATTATTTCACTTAGGAGTCTTTTTGAATACATTTTGAGTGCCTTTTTTTGTATACTAAAGGTTGGCTTTTACACTGGTTTGTAATTTGAACAACAATTATGCAAAACAGATGCTAGCCTGGCATAAGGTCTTCATACGGGGCTAAAAGAGGCCACATTTCTTCTTTTGGTGTGGAGAATTAACATACATATTGATTGTGTGCCAGGTCCAAGTCGAAGTGATTCAGAAGAGGCATAAAGAGAAGAGAGATATGATGACTTCTGTGAAGAAATTCCAGAAAGGTACGTTTATTTACAAGTGTTGTTTTGTTCCTGCATAAGTTTCACTGTACAAACAAAAATGAAAATGAATGTCATTTTGTGGGCACTGGATTTAAAAGGAACTGACGTTAAAGGTGGGGTAGGTCATTTTGGAGAAACCAGCTCGAGTGCGCTAGAATTTGAAAATACACAGCCGGAAGAAATCGGCTACTTCCTCACAGAGCCCCTCCTCCAACACACACGAACGCGCACATGACCAATGAGGGCACGAGATAAGTTTGCACAGATGGAAGGCTGACAGGCAGGTAGGCCATCCAGTTATTTTAGTCGGGCCGGCTCAGATGATTGGTCGTGCTTTTTACAGCACTACGGCTTCCACAGATGACTTTTTTTAATGGATTTTTTGTCAAAGCACTTAAGATATTCATTGCTGTCGGGATGTTCCGAGCATTCCATGGAATATAACAAAAAGTGTATCTCGAGCCGATTTCTCAAACTTACCTACCCCACCTTTAAATATTGATGATTCTTAAAATTACCCTTTCATAATTTTCAAAAGTGAGAATGCTTTGAGTTTAAGATTTCTCTTCATCCAATTACTAAGGAATGACCGACAAACTGGATTTCCTGGACGGAGACCAGAAGAAGCCTAAAGAGCCTTCTCAGGCCCAAAACAAAGTGGCAAAAGACAACAAGAAGGGGTAAGGTGTAACATTTGAGCTGCCATTAACATTATATTTTGTAACTCTTCTTCACAAAAAGCTAAATGTTTTACTGTTATTTTGACAGCCCCAATTCCAAGAGGAAGTACAAGGACCAGAGGTTTGGCTTTGGAGGCAAGAAGAAGGGAAAGAAGTGGAACACCAAGGAGAGCCACAACGATGTTTCTAGTTTCCGCGCCAAAGTCGCTAATGCAAAGGGGGCCAAGAAAGGTGCCAAAGGAGGAAAACAAAATGTGAGTCACACATCAAACACTGCTGACTGATATAATAAATGCTGAGATATTGTCAAAAGAAAGAATGAGACAAACTGTAGAGATGCTCACATGTTTTTCAATCTGATTTCAGAAACGCCCTGGCAAATCTGTCCGCAAGAAGACTAAGTCTCGCTCGTAAAAACTGACTGTGGCGGGTCAATTGGCTGGACTTGGACCTTGTTTCTAGGCAGGATTCCCCTCATCTGCTCACCAGTCTCTCCTCCACGTACATCATGAGACTTTAGGAGAACATGGACTTTAATTCGAAGCTTTTAGTACAACACACCTCCGTAACATGTCTGGATTGATGTGGACGACCCTTCATGCCACACAGAGAGATCCTGCCATATTGCTAAGGCAGCTAATTGAAGGACATGACTGTCAAAATGGTCAATCCAAGAGTGGACTACATAAGAGTTCAAAAACAAGAGAACATGTATTTCTTCTTTAGGGTTGTTAAAGGCCAATTGCCTTTTTGGCATGATTTAAGCCTCTTTCTGTGATTACACCTCAGTGTGTACACCAGCCTTGATGCTGTCTGACTTACAGTGTGTGTGCTCTCTTCGGAGTTTGTTGTGTTCTGTTTTATTTTTTTCTAACTCAGCTTCTTGACTCATTGATTCTCTCATGTGACATGACATTTTATATATTGAGCGCCTGTTCGTTTTGCCCTTTCCTGTTCATTATAATGATTAGTATGTGATGGGCAAGGGTGCTTCAAATAGACCTGTGCAAATGTTGTCCCTGCAAATGATTTTCCTTTGCTTGCTAAGATGGAAATACACGATGTAGCCTCTGGTACCTGTATGTTTATAAACAAATAAATCGGAACATAGGTTGCTTATTGTAAGAGATTTTTATTCTTTCTCTCTTTGTCTAATTTGATGCACGCAGGGCCTTTTCCTGGTGTATGGTGACGTCTGTGCTGATTCTGGAAAAATTGAATCTCCTGTCATTGCGGGTTGATGGTATCTGGGGAAAAATGATGGACAGAATGAGAATTTGATTAAGATCTGGAGATAAAGATTTAAATGAGTTACATAAGGCCAGGAAACGGGTGGCCATGTTTCTGTGGGTTCTTTCATCGTTTGATCATACAAATAAATGATTCTAAATTCAAGAGGGCAGGCCTTCCGCCCACAAGGCCACCATGATGTCCTGCAGTTTGGTTAATAATTATTTTAAATCAAAGCAATGTTTTTACTCACAAGTGGAGCTGACAGCCACCCTATCTCATGACTTTCCGTCAGTGGCATTGCATACTTCTTGGTTGGTTCTTGGTGAGCTTTGTGGAAGGCATCGATGAAGACCGCTGGGAAAAATAAATGTACATAATCAGTATCCAGATGTACACATAGTGATTGAGTTCATATCTTCTTCATCCTATTTGGAAGAGCATGATCTTGTTTATCCAGAACACTTTTTGTTTCCTCCTAGTTATCCATGTAGACTTACAGTTCTCTGCAATCACTTCTGTTGGTTTCCTTGACATGGGTTTGTCTGGCAGAACGTGTACTAAATGTAAAAACATGAGATAAAGTCAATCTCCCTTGCAATATACAGGCTTCAGTTATAATTAACAACAGATACGTTGACAACAAGCATAATGGTAACAAGTTAGTGCCCAATATGTTTATTCTCATTGAGTAATAGTAGGCCTATAACCATTTTAACGACACTTTGTCATTTCTCATTTTTTAACTAATCTTCATATTTCACATTCAGATCGGAAGTAGGATGTAAATAAACTATTGACTGACATACTTCACTTTTTGTACTTACATGTCCTGTGTGGGTTGATGCTGAACTCCGTGTGGAGTTTCTGGTATCTTTGCTCTTTCCGGATCGTCTCAACGTGAATTGAGTTTTGATGGACTATATCCAGCACCGGTTTCTCCTTTCCTGCCATTGTTTTTGAATGTACAACAAAATGCAACTGATACCGAGAGCTGGGAAAACGAGGTTTTCAACGACGTTAAGGAGTTTGGACATGATTTCGTTACCTAGCAACTGTAAACAGAGCCTGGCGCTGCAGTAAACTGAGGCCACCACGCGGTGGGGCAGCACGTTCAGGTTTGGTCATTGTTGACTTTATATTTCTTTTTACGGCATCATTACTCTCCAACAAATTATTTCGATAGCATTAGTTACTTCACATATTAAGATTAACAATAACAAATATATCTAATCAATACGTAATGTGAGTTTATTGAAGCTTCTAAGCAGTTTATATAGAAATGTAGATTATTCCTACCAGCTGCAACTTTAAAGTAGTAGGCCTACATTATTTGAATTCCAGCTAAAATATACAGATTATTCTGAAATATACTATTGAGTATTTTGCTTTTGGTACTTATATTTGAAGTTCATATTGTTGTAAGATTTGACTCAGGTCAACGGCAGATGTCTATAAACTACACAGCCTCAATTAAATTATTCTCTGTTAATGAGTAAATTATTTGAATACTTCTTCCACCACTGTGAATCAGCTAAAGTGGAAACTAACAAAGCAGTAGAGACAAACTTTTTACACAGGATCTTATAATATACCTTTATGAGGTATGAAAGTGATTGTAAATGTATTTCTTCAGACTGAGAAAAAAACGTAAGTAAAAAAACAGGAAACAATGCTCACAAAGACAATTTTCCTTTAATTTGTGTATCTAAGTAGGTTTTAATTTAATTGTTTAACTGTACTTCGTATATAAATAGAGAATATAATCAGTGTTGGATCAAGAGTTTACAGTATATAAACGAAACCAACATTTTCCTAAATTTGTGACCAGAACCACGTTATTTCTAGTTTTAGTCTCAGAGCTTTGCAGTCAGAAAAATGTATTCATCTGAAAAAAAACAGATTTTCCTTCAAACGACTGCTGATTTGTACCATGTTGATAAACCCACCAAAATGTAGTGGAAGAGCGCTGAATTAATTAATATGTTCTGCGAGAGAATGTAGCCGGACTACAGTGTGGTTTTAGTTTTTTTTTTGCTTTCATACTGTATGTTCTCTTAGGATGACAGTTGAGGTAATTTTACTCAGTACACTCACCAGGACTGTCTGCTGTCAGAATATTTGAAAAATGCATATATTTTCCCTGCATGTACACAAGCCTGCTCAAGTGCATTCATGTGTGTGTGCTGGCCTAACAGCTGTGAGCATTTCACACTTACAAGAAACACACTTTTAAGAAAGTATTAAGCTACCCAAGATGACCAGTGACCTTGTGACCGTGCAGTGTGTGTACAAAAGTAGAGTGGCATTTCTTCACATTGTCTTGGACTACACTTGACTTCCCCTGCTCTCAGCGGTGTCACGGATCACACATAAATAACAGTACTTTCCCATCTTGTAAATAGTACTTATGGTTGAGTGGTTGCTGTTGGTCGCGCTGATACACTTTCAAGGCTACAGTTACAACACTGCCTTTTACCACTTGTCTCCTCACATTTAATTTCCCTTTCATTTGGTTTTCCGCTTCTTCTCCTCCTGCAGCCTTTCTTCCCTTACACTATCTCCTCTACTTTTGAGAGTAAATTTGCTCATTTGTTTTTATCTTTGTGTGGTTTTGTGTATTTGCTTCTTCTAACAGTTAGACACTTTAATATAGGTTGAGACATTCAGCTTTCAGTTTCCATCTCATAACCTAAATCAAGCTTTATTTGCCCTATTTGAAAGAAAGATATAATAACTAAGTAATAACTGTAAAGCTGGAGGGACTTGAGAGGAAGATTGTGTAATTTCTGTGTGGGTGGGTGGCAAGTCCCCTGTGGTGTTTCTGTACCTATGTGAGGAGGAGTGAGCAATATGTATTACGGGAAGATGGGAGGGCTTGGGGTGTTGAGCTTTGTTCCCCGGCTCCTGTCACAGTGTCGGAGCGAGTTATCATCAAGGCAGCTTTACAGTTCCTAAGGGTAGGTGCAGTCAAAGGCCAGTTTGTGAGTTTGTTCAAAATCCAGTGTCAACCACATGCCAGGAAAGGTACTGTACGTGGTGTGTGAGTTGATCCAACGAGACCAACTTTCCACTAACTATTTATCAATCCCCCCTTCAGACACATACTTACAGAAATTAGGAGACATTTGTACAGTAAGAAATGTTTGTTTGCAGCAGGTAACTATTCTCCATCATCCCCTGAGTGGGAGAATTTTGTTAGCTTATAATGTGGCTGAGAAAATCATAATGACTGTCTTGTGTGAGGGGAAGTGTTGTGAAAGCATTATCCTGTATCCTGTCTTGAGGATTTGACTAAGTGACATGCCACTTGTTTTGTTGTCGTTAGTTTGACCACAGAATCATTTGTGTTCACTCCTGTCACTCACACTAAATATGGAAAACAAACAGTGGTGTAAAACATACAATTTCAACACTATCCCTATATGAGATTCAATTCCGAGGCCTCCGAGGTCTCCCATCGGAATACTGGACCCTGCTGAGATTTATGCTGGTAAAACGCCGCTAACGGCTCTCTACACTCTTGGCTATGGATTAAATAACAATCTTTGTTTTAATTCAAGTTATTCTTAAATCCACTTAAGGACAATTCAGGGATTTTGCGTCAGTGTCATCGGCGTCAAGGGCCTAGTAATTTCGAAATGTACCCTTGTCTATATCTTTCACACCTTTGTTGTACCTTTTAACTCTGATTGGACATTTTGGTTTTGTCGAGCCAGCTAAGTCAAACAAACTCTGGCTGATCTTACTTCGTAGTATTCCACAACTTAAGCCTATGTGGTTGATTTTTTTGCTGTTAATAAAAGTACTCAAATAATAACCAAGAGATTTACCCCATTACCACTGGTGTCATTTTGCTAATATATTTCATGTAAACACGATGGCATTATTTGAAATGAGAGGGGTTTGAAGGTGGTTGGAATATTTTCTCACATTCAATTACCAAAGAGCGAAGGCAACTGTAATGAGATAATGTTATAGAAATATTATTTGATCCCACTATCAAAGCCATTATCCACATATCTCACATTCACACTCCATAACGAAGAGGAAGATCTCTTCAGAAATACACAAAGAATGACAAATCAGTATGAGCATGAGTGCCTTTACATACATGTACCCATCACATATCCCTTGCTTTCCTTTAAGATATGTACCAGCACCAGCCTCTGACCATTCCTAACATGCTTGTATTTTAATTACCAAGTGCCCTCTTTTGCCTGCTAATTAAAGCACTATCTCATGTATTATTCAGCCATTTTCTCCACCATTACTATAACATAAAACAAGAGGTGCATACTTTCCCCCCGTCACCCTCCATCTAATCCACTCCAACATGCGTATGATGGCTAATGAAAGCCACTGATATTTTTCAAAGATGTGGAAATGTATGCTGAGTATCCCTCTGTAGTTTTTTCCCTTATTTTCTGGAAGCTGCTGACCTTTGCTTTGAGGGACTGTGACTGAGATTCAAAGAAAGCTGTACCATTTTCAATCAAGTACCACTTAATACAAATGTAAATTGATTTTCTGATGCACAAAGGTATTCAAGGATGGAATTTTAAAGAGCTGCTTCATTTCAAATGCACCAGTATAACCAGTGATAGGCCAATTATGGGGGGTATGGTAACCTTCAAAATGAAGATAAGCACCACATTATGTATGATATACTAAACAGTTCTCAATAGGCGCGTTCACACCAAGTACTTTTCCCACAAAGATCCCTGAGAACTCTTTAGGTTTACTGGCAGGCCGCAAACAACTTCACGGCGCATACTGACGCCCAAAATCCCCGGCCGGAAGTCCCCGGAGTTAGGGACTGGCTTCAGTAGAAGCTGCTGGGATTCCCAGCAGCTTCTACTGAAGCCTTCCCAGTAAACGGCCAGAACGCCAACACCTTCTCATCTCCACCGCTCCCATGTTTTATTTTGTGTTGTCATAAGTCAGTCTCTCTGCGTTTCTGCGCTGGGCTAATGCTAATGCTAATAATGCTAATAAAATGGCGGTTTCACAAACGTTTTGGGGAGTTTGACGGGGCGTGGTTTGCATTCCGCCCAGCCAATCAGACACAGGTACCTTTTTCTCAAAAAGGTTCTCTAGAACTAAATTAGTTCCTGGGACTTTTTGGTGTGAACGCAACTAAATCGTAGTTGTCAGGAACCTTTGTGGGAAAAGTACTTGGTGTGAACGCGCCTCAGTAGCAAATATATTATATATTTGCTAATGATATTTGCTACTATATATTTTTTATTTTAGCACATTTAAAGTTATACAAACAGACTAAACATGTACTCATGACATTTGATTATTTGTTATCTAAAATCTAATTGAATTAGTAACCAATGTAATTAATTGTACAAGTGTTGTTGTTTTCCAAATGCTTGTAGTGGTATTAAGAATGGAAATAACAGTGCTTTGAAGTAAGACAGTTTTGCTATATTAAATCCACCCCAAACTATAAACCAAAATGAAACCTTAACCTAATTGCCTCAGCCTAAACACATACAGGATGCAAACGTCCATCCCCAATATCAGAAACCTGTCTCTTTTGCCCACTAAACCCATTCCTACAATTTGTGAATGTTTGCCAACTTCATTTATTGAAAAAACACTTGTCATGAACACACTAAACACTAAAGTCTTGATTCAAAGCTAACATTTCTCAGCTGACAATAAAGATTTTAAGCATGTGTTTGAGAGCACATTATGCTGCACTGTGATCTCGAAGACCGTGAGAAAGTGGGTTTGTGGTTTGGCTCTGAACCCCCTTGTCTGCTCTGTCTGTGGCTGCCAGTCAACCCGAACACTAATCTAACAGCAGATACAATCCCACCCAGCCCTTTGTCTCCTCACGTACTGTGATAATAATTTATCTCAGCTTTTTATCAGCTTTTTTTTCTCCGACCCCAGCAGAGGGACTGTGGGTGTTTACTTATCTGATTATGGAGTTTTATCCTCCTCTCTTCTAAACAACTCATATTTGCAGTAAAAGGGCACCTTTATGCAGAGTCACACACATGAAAACACACACAATAACACACTCCTACTATGTAACTTTCCTATCTATTCACCTTACACTGGAAAGAACAGGTGATAGCAGCACCCCATGTACAAACACACATACACAATTGTGCTTTCCAGTTTGTTTTGATAGTGTTGTAGGTGTCTGGGTCTCCCTGGAGACATCGTGGTCCTGGGAAAGCTGTCTTCCCATCAGATGGCAGCTCTGTGTCACCATTGCTCTTGTCTGTAATCTCCTGTTGTGTCTCACTGAAGGAGACTTTCTTGGGTAGGACAGAGCAGAGATTACTGCAGTATAGATGTGATAATGGCTTTACCACAATGTAGTCAAACAGAATGTATGAAAATGATATGAGAAGAATTAACAATGTTCACCTTTTAAGCCGTGAACAATCAATTCCGGAAATGTTTCATTCCTTTGAGCCTTTATATTCACTATTTCTTCTCAGTCATCATTTAGCAACGAAAGCAAAGTAATATATTTTGAAATTCCCAATAGAAAATGAAAAATAAATGTTTTCATCAAATTCATAGTGGAAGGGATAAAGCTTATCATAATAACTCTCGTTTCTTGCAATTCTTCAGCATACGCTCAGGTTCAATTCTATTTGTGTCTCTTGAGTGCACAATGGGACTTTTTATGCAAAGATCATGATTTTTTTGTAAGCACATTAATTAGATTTGTTCTTACATGCCAGCATCAACAAGTGATAAGTTAATTGTTAACGGGTGTTATAATGTCAATGTACCAATCAGATTATTTGATTATCTTCAATCTGATCGGTAATAGGATTATAAAACAAAAGTCCACTGTAATAAATAGTGAGAAGTCACATCCCTGCCACCATTGTTTATAAAGTTGTGGTTACATACCTAGTTTTACTACTTCAACTTTATAATTGCTTGCTACACAGCCAAGGAATAATTATGAATCTGGTTAAAATGAACTTAAACTGTGCCGCTTAAAATGCCGAAATGCTCCTCCGTCTGCTCAGGGCGAATATATAAACCCATATCCAGGAAGCACTGTGACCTAAAAACTCAGGCGTGTCCAGGAACACCTTCAAGGGTCTCATTATAAATGTTTTCCTCATATTTGCCGTCTGACTTGCAGCTTGTCTTCATTAGCAACAATGGCCTGAAGTGAGTGTGTCAGGTTGATGGGTTTTCTCTGCCTTGCCTGCTAGCATGAGATAGTGATTAGCTCGTCGTTAGCTTGGTAAGTGGTGGCAAGACAGGAGAGCTCTGGGTTTGAGTGTGAGAGAGAGGCAGTGTGCAAGGTTAGATTAGATGGAACATTACTTTTTTTTGAATGGGAGAGATTGTTTGCACACCCCATCGATTTGCTGAAGAAATTGTGTTTTCGCTCTTCAACCCGATGCCTCACTTATCACCTGCCCCAGCAATTTGTGAGTTTGGCCCTTCTGGTTACGATAACACCCCCAAGAGTTCATAACACATGCATGGTTGCATACATGCACATTGAGTACACACTCATGCATTACAATTCCACTGTTTGGATTTCTGACCAGATGTGGCCTCTTGTGTGTGTGCGTGTGTGTGTGTGTGTGTGTGTGTGTGTGTGTGTGTGTGTGTGTGTGTGTGTGTGTGCGTGCGTGCGTGCGTGCGTGCGTGCGTGCGTGCGTGCGTGCGTGCGTGCGTGCGTGCGTGCGTGCGTGCGTGCGTGCGTGCGTGTGTGTGTGTTGTTACTGGATTGTGTTATTTGTTGGGATTGCTTTATACAAGCATGCTCTCAAACACACACTCAATATATACTTACAGGTATACACACACTCTCTGTCAATGTGTACTCGAAGAAAATATAGAAGACTCTAAATTGTAAAAACGTACTTCCTAAAAATTAATGAATAAAAAAACACAGTGTGTGAACTTTGCAGATAAGAAAATAAAACTAAGTTATACCAGCATTTGCTAAATATTGGCTGTAAAGATAAGTACTATAAACAACTTGGAAGTCTCTACCAGGAAGTACTTTTCTTGAATTTAAAGGTGAGACCCAATTTAGAAAATCAACTAGCTATTGGTGTATATTTGCTATCTGGTGCAACCACATTTGTGTTGTTATAACTTATTTTCTGAAAAACAAGATTTTGAATTTGCAGAATTGGTGTTATATTCTGGTCACATTCCAATAATAGAAAGTATGAATGTATAAGAACTTAAATACAATAACAAGCCTGAACCAGATTAGGTGAAATCTTTATGATGTAAAATGTTACCCTGTTGTTTCAAACTTCCATCCTCTACCCTTCAGATTAGCAGTGCTCACTCCCTCTCTGTGATACTCACTGCCTCACTGGTTTGCATCATTAACCCTTTGTAGCTGTGAGGCTAATAACACAAACCCAAGTGTCCACGGCTCAGATCTCATGAATAGGAAGATTGTTGGGAGAAGCAATGAGGTTATCACTCATGTCAAATTCCTTGCCAAAGTGGCCACTTTGTTTGGGAAAAAGATCTGGCTTTGTCACGGCTTGGCAGTCATTCATTCCCCTCAAGTGAAAGGGTCTCAGGTCAGCGGAAATAAGATCTGAAACGAAAGCGTCGCTATAGTGTGAGAATGCTTGTCGTTCACAATAATATTTTATTTCATTGCTGTTGAAATTTTACATTGTTCTCTGTGTCTAATGGGCTCATTTGCCCATTAGACACATGCATATCTATTCATAATCCACCACAGTTTTTCTCCTGTCATTCATCAATCAAGAAACTCTTCCGTACAAGTCTTGGAAAGCCGGCTGTTAAGATACGTGAGATTTTCATGTGGCATTGATCTGAGACACTGAAAGGGAACAGGGCCACTTAATCACTCCAACCATGGATTCAGTGAAAGACTCCAAACCAGCCATGACATGCAGCGATGATAAATACGTCAAGCCATCAATTAGGAAACCTGAAACTGGCAGTACATAACTTGGCAGGGAGTTTAAGGTTCAAAGTGTAGTTGGCCATCACTGGGTGTGTATGAGCAAGGATATAATAAGGTGTGATGATGGCTAAGGTCACAGAGGAGATTAAGTTCCCCTGTGCTACCTTTTTGCAAGAAGTGACTCATGCAAGAGTTAATGTGACATTACCTGGAAACCTCACTAAACTAAAGGAAGTTTCAAATGTATCAGAAACATTAGATGCCAATGACACATGTCACGAAAGATACGTTATTATGAGAGAAAATCCCTTCACTGCAACCAGAATCTCGAGACAATCTCTGCTTGGGTGTGTTAAATGTGAAAATATTTATATTAATCTACTTCAATTATTCCAACACACATGTGCTTGTTAAACATTGTAAGGTGGAAAAATGTTGAACCATTTTGCTGCTCCAGCCTTTTCCCTCTCATGTTGACAGTCCAGCTAACTGTCAAATCTGTCAACGGCGACCACTTTACCCCAAGCGACAAAAGAGAGCTCGGGTTGCTGCTGTGGTTCAGTGTTTGCTAGGAACCGGGAGAGGCTTGACACCTGAGACCATGGATTCAGATGTGAAAGATATTTCACTCAACTACATTTTAATTTAACGTTAACACACATTTAACACGCTACGACTTTGTCAAGTGGCATGCACTTACCAATGTGCTTCTTCACTGTCAGCTTTTACTTTTCAAAGCTACCATTTGGAGATGTATTACAAACAAATTCATTTAAAGGTTTAAAGGCCTAATAATGTTAGTTGGATGCATTTCCTTCATCATTAGTACATTAGTATAGGTATTTTTTGTCAATGTTTTGTAACCTTTACTCTTTACCTCACTTTTGCACCAGAATTCTTCCGGTGCATAGCTTTGTGTTTTCACACGTTTCCACCACGTTTCCGCCACGTTTCCACCACTTAACTGTCAATCATTGGAATGATGTGAACATATCGGCAGGAATGTGTACTGCGTTGGCCACATGCTCATACATGCATGTGGGTAGGCTCAAGATATAAGCAAGAATGGGTCCCACTCACTCACAAAACATTGCCTGTTTAGTACTTCTTATTGTCCGTACCTACACATAGTGTCCTTAACATTGATTGAGTAAAGCTGCAAAGTGGAGCAACCGATTCAAAACAATATTTATGTTGTTGTGTTGTAAAGAAATGTACATCATAAATGATTTTTCAAGTCAATCTGTAAACATAGAGGATATTCTGGCTTAGTATTGACCATGTCACTGGAAACATTAAGAATAAAACCCTGTCTTTTTAATGTAAGTCTGTGACAAAGAAAGTCCTGGTTCTCTCTGCCATGGAGATAAATATTTGAGATCTATTTACCACCACTGGAGAATTCACGATAGATGCTAAAGGTTTGTTGAAAGTGGATTGAGAGACGCAGCATGAAATGTGAAATCAAAAGAGTTAAGAGATATGTCAATTAATAACGGAAATGTTTTTCACAGGCTTGCCTCACCTCTTCAGTGTTTGGAATATTAAATGTGCGCCATTACGAGATATATTGGGGCAGGAGACTTTTTCCAATGTTGAGTGACGGGTGCTGTCAGACACAGTTTCACTAATCATGGTTTGCTGCTTACCGGCTGCTTCCCATCAGACGACTACTGAAAGACGTTAAGGTAAGGTGTCATCACCTTCAGTTTTCAGCCATTACATCAGCCAGAAAAGCTGGCAATAACTCTGATGTAATTCCTCTCATCTTCTCCATTTTCTCCTCCTCTTCATCTCTCAGCATCCGCCTCAATCTCTATTATCCCATCTTTCATATTCCACCATTCAGACATTACCTGTCTCAAACACATTTCAACCAAAAAACCTTGAGGCTGAATGAGGGATGAACATAGACAGTAAACAGTTTCTTCACTGGACTTCAATTAAACTATTGTTCAATAGGAGTCTGGCTGTAAAGTGAAAGATGGGAACCACATTGCTTTTTGATTTGGTCGTGCCTGGAGCAGATAGAGATTAATGAGCTTATTAAATCCAAATGGACTCCCAGACAGACAGCTCATTAAAACTGTTGTGTTTGGAGCCCTTCACAATGCAGGTCAGTCGTGTAGCAGCCTATCGAAATCGAGCTTGTCCATCATGCTGAACCATAGCACAGTCAAGAAGAGGATTCCAATTGTTTTTTTAGCTGACAGTCCCTAAAGAAAACTTTAATGGTTGTATTTTTCCAATGTTTTTACATTGTCAAGGTAATGCTATATCAATAATGATGAAACATGCCATACTTGCTGGGAGAGAGATGCTCGAGTTCTCTTTGGAGCATTCAACACAAATAAATGAAAAACAGTTTGGCTCTCATGGCATTTGAGTGAGTCAAAAGCTCGTCTGTGTGTCAATGATATACAAAATATGATAAATAAGCATTTTGTGATTGTGTCTTTTTTCCTGTTGAAATGTGGCATTTTCTCTTTAAAGTGATTTTCTGAAACAATGTTTATTCGCACTCCAGATCCATGAGAGGGTTCAGCTTGATTGATAGAAAGCTCTACTGGTCTATGAATCAACATGTAGGTGGGTCATTGCTCCACTTCTATCGTCTTCACATGCCCTTCCAGATTGATGCAGCAGCCCTTTCCTCACGACTCCTGGCTTTCAATATGCTGGCACAGCTGCAAAGAGATGACAAACTGTCTCATCTACGTCCAGATCCATTAAACATAAACTTAAGCAGCAAACTAGTTTAGCTACCATTTGCTGTGTAGTTGAGTAATGTGTGGCGGCAACATCTATGTGTTTGTGTGTCTGTTTTTCAGTTTGTTAGGTGAAAAGAGCGTTGGAGCACTATTGTGTTGGTTAAGTGTTCCCCTGTGCTCTTCCAGGGAGCCTAAACTGCTGACTGGCACTTTCCAGCAAAGAGATGGAGAGCATGTCCAATATATAGCCTCTCTCACACACACACACACACACACACACACACGTTCTAACAGTATACCCACACCTGGGGGGCTTACATGGCTTTACATGAATTCCTGGTCCGCTTCCAGCAGCCGCTGCCAACAACCCATCATCACACTTTTCACCTGGCATTGACTCGACAGTCCATCCTTTTACAGCTCTCCTGTTATAATGTGCCAGAGAGTGTGTGTGTGAGGGTATGTGTGTCTTTGTGTGTGCAGGTGCTAATGTGTGTCTCTAATATGGTAATGTCTCAGAAAATAAAGTGCTGGCTGGCAGAATGAGTTAGTAGCAGCACAACAGTGAAGGTTGTTTATGTGCAGAGGGCCTCATTCCAGCCACATTATGTCTTATAATGGGCCTCATGTTGAACTGATCACATGTGTACCCACAACAGCAGTCGTGCCAGTGAAGTATCACTTTTCTTTATACACTACTTGTGTATTGAGGCTTTGATCACAGAGAAGGGGAACATTTCATGGTATTCCACTTGCTCTGACGGATCTGAAATGATCAGTAATCATAAAATGAGTTGATTAATAAGTCAACACTAAGAAAATAAATAGACAACTATTTTGTGGAAGCAAAAATTACAAACCTGAGAATTTTGTACCTCTTTTTCTTCTAATGTTATAATATTTTTATATTTTATATTTTTGAGGTTTAGAGTGGGATAAACACATGTTTTCATGCACCATAAGTGTCTGGAAACAATTGATGGATACATAGCTCGGGCCAATAGGCGCTTTCACACCAAATGCTTTTCCCAGGAATAGTTCCCGGAACTTAGTTCCCCGGAAATCTTTTGTTCTGGAACTATCTAGTAGATTGCGTTCACACCGGAATAAGTCCCTGAGGGAGGATTACGCAAATGAAGCAAGCCCCCAGGAAGTGCGCCGGACTCTGATGAAAATATTCGTTGAGTCCAAACGCCGGTACTACAATTTCTGTATCAGTCCGTGACGTCACTGGGCGCAGAAATACTTTTTCCCATTGACTAACATGGGGAAAGAGACGTCTGTAAATTACTTCTTCTTCTTCTGCTTTGGGTTTACTGGCAGGCCGCAAACAACTTCAATTTTGGGGATACTGCCACCCGAATTCCCCGGTCAGAAGTCCCGGTGTTGGGGACTGGCTTCAGTAGAAGCTGCTGGGAGTCTTCCCAGCAGCTTCTACTGAAGCCTTCCGAGTAAATCGCCAGAAGCGCCGACACCTCCTCATCCCTCCACCACTCCCATGTTTTATTTTGTGTTGCCATAAGTTAGTCTCTCTCCGTTGGTGCGCTGGGCTAATGGTAATGCTAACTTTTCTGAGTTTTACGGGCCGTTGTTTGTAATTCGTGCAGCCAATCAGAAATTGGAACCTTTTTCTCCCCAGGAAAGTCCCTGCTCTCTAGCAGGGACTGAAAAGGGGTGAAAAGGTTCCCGAAAAAAAGTTCTAGTTTCAGATCTTTTTGGTTTGAACGCAAAATCCCAGGAACTATTCCTCGGAAAAGTACTCTGGTGTGAAAAGTACTCCGGTGTGAAAGCGCCTAATGAGTTTAGAATACTCGGCGTGAATACAGATAAAAACACATACAAATAAAAACACATTTGCTCTCCTTTTACTATCCTTCCTCCGTGGTTTATTTCCAGTGATTGGACCGGTAGAAGTCCATCCTGCCAATTCATCCTGCTGACTGTCACTCTTCAACAGCCAGACACAGAGATCTGGTTGCAGCTGACACCAACAACCTCCACTTCACACACACGCACGCACGCACGCACGCACGCACGCACACACACACACACACACACACACACACACACACACAGAACGTTTCTCTGTAAGACAATAATAGAAAGGGAACAGTGTGGAAACAGAGGCTCTTTTGAACCAGCCAGCTCCATGTCAATATTACTTTTTCCCCCTGAATGATCACACATAAGACTATGTCTCTATTTCCTTCTACACACATACAACTAACTCACTAACCCAACACACACAAAATGCACACATACTACAGCTTTTTTCATATTGCCATTAAGCTGAAAATCAAAATATCCCTGGTGCTACACACACTCACACACCTGACTTCTACCTTATGCAGCCACTCTGCGCTTATGCCACTGATGGATATTTTCCTCTAAATATTTGCTCTGTAACACAAGCTAGTCTGTCTTGTGTTTTGACTTCAAATAAAGCTATTAATCACCTTAATCGCCCTCAATTAACCCACTAAACCAGATGCCCGCTCCGCACGTCATTCCAGTAACCACTCATTCAGTCTCTCATGCAGTCACCTCTGCCAAACAGGTGATGAATTGCTACAACAAGGCAATCTCCGCCACAGGCTAATGCACATAATATCACAGCTTCAGATGACAAAACATTAGCTGGAGGGAAGCGATGTAAACAGCCTCAGGGAGGCCAATGCGATAGGATAGGTGCTAAAGCATCTGCCCCAAGCTGTGAGAGTGCACATGCACAAAATATGTCTGTCAGACAGGGGTTTAATATCGGCACGCTTTATTCAGCAGACAGGGAATCCCTGAAGCACAGAAACACAAAACAATCAAGTTTACACTGTAGTGTAGCAGTACAAATTAATTTTCAATTTCCAAAAGGACTGCTTAGTTTCCATCTTCACTGTCCCACAAAATGATTATTTCTTCTTTCAGGCCTTAAGAGCCTGCATGTACACACAAAATAGTCTATCACATAATAAAAGAACATTAACAAATGGAGTAGTATGAACAAGATAATGTGGGTCTCTGAATTAACCTGTTACCCCCAATGTTGATAAATGAGAAATGTTGAGAAACTGAATCTGATCAGAAAGGGAATGTTAGTTTTGTTATACAGAGGATCCAAAGCAGACTGATGTTGCTAACCGTATGCATACATGTACAGTATGTGTTTGAAACTGTGCTTACCAAAACACAGGAAATATATATCATCTTCATACGTTCCCAGCCTGTCCACCCCAGAAAGTACAGAAAGTGTGCTTACCATTTGCCATCGCCACAACTGGACCTTCACTGCTAGCTAAAGTACAACCTGTGTTTTTCTTTAATGTGGGACGACTCAGAGTGTTCAGGAGCTTGAGAATTGCACTCATGAGGGGTTGATGAAATACCACAAGGAGTAATGTCTACTTTCAAACTCCCAGGGAAATGTTGTCTTCTCGTAAATACATTTTGGTTCCGGGAACCGCATGACGTCATGCGGTTCCCGGAAGAAACAAATGGAAAAAGAGAAATCTCCAATGAGGCGTTCTGGGGCAGCATACTGTAGACAGGTATTTTCTGTGTTAGAGTTTTATCCGCTACAGGGTGTACTTTGAGGGGTTTTGACTCTGCAGACCGTTTAAATGCATAACAACCTTCATAACACACAAGGGGGCAGGTAATAACCAGAAAAGCATGACATGGGACCTTTAAATCCCTCACTGTTGAAAAAGGTGGACATATATCATGTATTAGCCTCTGGATAAAGGGCTGTCAGTAGCACACCACAGAACATCTTGTAGCAACAGCAGCTCTCAGAAGTCCATCAACTGTCGCGATAGGAACCCCCAACTCAGAGGTTTAAACCAAAGACACTGGACAAACATTTCTGAACTCCACTCTATATTTTTAGTTTGAATAAATAATCTGGAATTGTTTTTACCTGCCAAGAAGCTTAGGATAACCCGTTTTTTTTTTGCGATTAGCAATGCAACTAGTGGGGTCAGCTTTATCCTTGTGCTGTTGATTGCTGATTGGGTTACTCACACTGGGTCCACTGCCAAATCTTTGATATCCAAGATGGAGGTATGTTCCCTTGAGAACAGCTTGTGGCACTCTTCTCTTATAGACCTGAATTAGAGTGATCACAGGAGATGATGCCAACCGTGCCCGTTTACAGCAAGGAGGACAAGTGTACATTTAATCAGACACACTTATAGCAGTCGCAGGGTCATATCTACATTGTAGGGTGTTGTTTTTCTTTGTGAAACACAAAGGGGAATTAAAAATGGGTGGGTTAGATGGTTCTTATCGTGCTGGAGCAGTTATGGCTCAAGATACAAATCAGCTGAGGACAAAGAATGATATAAATAGGCGGTGAAGAAGGTGACAAGTACTCTGAGAGATAATTAGCACAACTTAAGAATGTCATATTGAATTAAACCCGATTATATTACACTGACGTAGCCTTTATGTAGTGAACATGAGCTGCATCCTGACCTCTGACCACTGAACAAACATGTTAATGGCACTTTTGTGACCTGAATAGGACAAGCATGAAGATGTTTAAGGACTTGTTCCAGGAGACATCAATGTTTTAGGGACCTGAATAGGACAAGCATGAAGATGTTTAAGGACCTGTTCCAAGACACATCAATGTTTTAAATCAAAGATAGAAACATCAAATTAAGTTACACCCTCATAAATTGAGCGTGAACTCGCAACAATTACAGGGTAATTCCCTACCTGGTAGACCGTACAAACAAATATTTAGAGCTTTTAACCATCTGTCCTGACAACCAGCAGTAAAACGTTTTTTTAATGATCTGTCGTAACAATCAACCAATAAATACTCCCCACAAAAAGTAAAACAACTCGTTAATATGGTAATTTATGATATATGTTTATCCCATCAGCCCAGTTTTCCAAAACTGAAGAATTTTGTCCAATATTTATTTCTTATGCAGGGAGTAGAGTATTTCTTATGAAGCCCACAAATAAACAATTATATTATAATTGTTAAAAACACCAAACCTACGGTGGCCCTGAAGTGCAAGTCAAAACAACATGCACAAAACACTTCAGCATTTCACAAACGCTACAGCATTTCACAAAACACTTCAACATTTCAGAAAACGCTACAGCATTTCACAAAACGCTATAGCATTTCAGAAAACACTTCAACATTTCAGAAAACGCTATAGCATTTCAGAAAACACCACAGCATTTCAGAAAACACTACAGCATTTCAGAAAACACCACAGCATTTCAGAAAACACTTCAGCATTTCAGAAAACTCCACAGCATTTCAGAAAACACTTCAGCATTTCAGAAAACACTATAGCATTTCAGAAAACACTACAGCATTTGAGAAAACACTACAGCATTTCAGAAAACACTACAGCATTTCAGAAAACACCACATCATTTGAGAAAACACTATAGCATTACAGAAAACACTACAGCATTTCAGAAAACACTATAGCATTACAGAAAACACTACAGCATTTCAGAAACACTATAGCATTTCAGAAAACACTATAGCATTTCAGAAAACACTACAGCATTTCAGAAAACACTACAGCATTTCAGAAAACACCACAGCATTTCAGAAAACACTACAGCATTTCAGAAAACACTACAGCATTTCAGAAAACACTACAGCATTTCAGAAAACACCACAGCATTTCAGAAAACACTTCAGCATTTCACAAAACACTTCAGCATTTCAGAAAACTCTTCAGCATTTCAGAAAACACCACAGCATTTCAGAAAACACTATAGCATTTCAGAAAACACTACAGCATTTCAGAAACACGAGCATTTCATAAAACGCTACAGCATTTCAGAAAACACCACAGCATTTCACAAAACACTTAAACATTTCCACTTTAACGGAAAGGTTATTCCTTTAGGGAGAACACTTCATGTTTGTGATTGGACAGAAACTTGAGCGATTAGAGCGATGCGAATATTCGGGGCTTATCTCCATGTACATTTCTATGGTAGACTACAACAAAATGAACATATTCTACCGTGAATTAATTGTAATACACGTTTAAAAATGAAGCCGAAGTAACAACATACTGATACCGGTTAGTAAAAACCATGAATTAATGCTTTGACAAGTGTGCAGACAAGAAGGCAGGCGAAAAACCTTTTAAAATGTGTGTTTTCTGAATGGAGATCGGATCGATCAGGCTAAACTAACCTGTAGCTGCTCCCTCCGAAATTCACAACAACATGATACAGACAGAAATAAAGCAGCGACTGTATTCACCAGACAGTCTGTGGTTTGTAAATGTAACTTTTGTCCAGTTTCTGAACAGATATGAGGAGCTCTGTGTGTTAACAGCTAATGGCTTATGTTTTGGAACATGTTGCTGATTGTTGCGTCGGATGCTCGCTCTGTCCAATCACAAACAAGAAGTGTTCTCCCTAAAGGAATACCCTTTCCATATAAGTTGAAATGTTGAAGTGTTTTCTGAAATGCTGTAGTGTTTTTTGAAATGCTGTAGCGTTTTCTGACATGTTGAAGCGTTTTCTGAAATGCTATAGCGTTTTCTGAAATGCTGTAGCATTTTCTGAAATGTTGAAGCGTTTTCTGAAATGTTGAAGCATTTTCTGAAATGCTGTAGCGTTTTCTGAAATGTTGAAGCATTTTGTGAAATGCTGTAGCGTTTTGTGAAATGCTGAAGCGTTTTGTGAAATGCTGTAGTGTTTTGTGAAATGTTTTGATTTGCACTTCAGGGCCACCGTACAACCAGATGTCTTTTATCAACAGCAGTAACACATTGGTTTATATTTCACACATGTATTTTATTGCAGCTTTGGAGGCATTTGATGACATGACATATTAGAAAACATGGACGGGAAAACATTTTCTATATTTCATATACCCTGCGGTGATTACTAAATTGCTTTTAAAACATATACACAATCACCTTTCTAAATAAACTAATTATCATTATCTATTTGTTATTTCAAATAAGACATTTTGAGTGGGGGACAGGTAGGTAGTTACACTTTCAATAAATAATGACTAAACCTTTCCCCCAGCAAATATTGTTGAAGGGCGCATGAGTGCAGCACAAATGAATGCATTGTTTATTATATCTTTTAAACTTCCCAATACAATTTTCACCACCTGTGTTCTAACCGGCCAGTTAATTTGCAAGATATATAGAAACACACAATACATATGTATTTGAGCACAAAAACAGCAACATTGGGATGCATTTTTTACAGAACCTGTAATATTATAAAACTATTAAAAGAACCCAGGTGTGGATACGCAATCCAAAAAGGTTCTCCCAAAGCAAAATGTGGCTTTAATTGCAATTCAGAATGGAGTCAGTCTATTACCAATTGGAAGTGATGTAAATTTAAGGTGGCCTAAATTGGCTTGAAATTGCAGTGTGTGGTCAACACTATTTTCTAACCATCCATCAAACTGTAATGGCCAGAAAAATACCCAATGTGGAACACAAAGGCTTCAGTCATCTCATATTAGGAGCATATTCGTAGACATTGGCCTCACTGTTACAGGCAAAAGTAAAGAGACAAAAAGACAGAGGGACAGGGCAGTGGAAGGATTTAGTCGTGTGTCTCTCCTCGCTATGTAAGCGGTTATTTCAGCGGGGCAGTGAAGGCTTGGAGGCCCCCTGACTATCATTTATCAATCATCACACGAAGGGGGGAAAGCCCTTCCTTTCCCTCTATGAGTTTCCACTTGGAGTAGTTAAGTTCCTGAGCACTAAATCACTGCCCTATAGCGAGTCTCCCAGAGTGAGAGTGAGCGGCAAATGAATGAACGGCGGGAATTACGTTGCCGTTAACTCACTGAGCCGAATCACTGACAGACAAATGAGAAAAACACAGCGGCGACGGTGCTGACAAATGGGGTTACTTTCCTCTCAGAAAATGAGAGTACTATAGTTTGTGGATGGATAAGCAACAAAAATAGAAGTGACGTTAACAAGTTCTGCTTAACTTTCAGGGGGTTCATGCACTTGCAAGGAGACCAACAATGTGGTTTGAGGTTATTTTGCCCCAAAATGTACTTTTGAAATGAAAGTTTGAGCAGACATTTATGTCTCGGATCTACTTAAAAGCCATTTTAATTTGTTAAAGGTTATATTTCCTTGTTATTTAAACCATTGCAATTCTTTCACAGACATAAACGGCAAATAGAAGAGTCCTTCTAGTATCAGTCCTGCTCCTCTAAGAAGCTTTTAATAAGCCAAAATAAAGTTTTACATTTAGGCTTTTTACAGGTGACAACCTCCATGAAAAGAAGCGTGTCTGTAAGGGAAAGCAAAATATGAGAGGAAGATATAAAGACAGGGAATGCAGACATTGCGTAGTCAGAGTGTAAAAGACTGCAGACAGACAGATGTAAATAAAGAGAATGGAGACAGCCAGGCTGCTGATTGTCAGACTGCGTGTCGGACCTGACGCCTCCACCTCTCCCCCTACTCCATCCCTTCTGTCATCCCACTAACTCTTTTGTGCTGAGCAGATATATATTCCCTTTTAGAAATATGGCATGATGACATTAATCATTTCTTTGTGGACTCTAAATGCTATGTGTTACTAATTGAGCAAAGCTTATATAAATGTTATAAACTTTCTTTCTTAGGAACACTGCTGGTAGACTTGCTATAAAGCATGAAGCAAGAGGACCATGAAGATGTGTTTCAGGAAGAACAGCTAAAAAGAGACATATACAAGATTAGATAATCTTTAATCTCAGCATAATGTAAATCTCTCCGCTTCAAAGAAATGCATGTTGTTTGTTGCCTAGTGCCTGTTTGTTTTGTTCATGAGACTGATACCTCTGCACTCCAATCTGTGCTATATCTGTCTCCAGGCTCACAGAGAGGTGGTGATTTGTTCAAAGTTGGCCAGGAGGATGAGAGATGGATACAAAGTTCAAACGAGTACCATAAAGCAAACAAATATGTAGTTGAAATAAGACTATATAGTTATATAACTCTAAATTAGTATTTTTTCCAGGGAGGCATCAGAACAGGGATATGTAGGAGAGGCAATGTTTTTGAGTTTAATGAAGAAAGACATTTGTCACAGAGAAACCGCTGAAGCCACAAGCAACTACTCAGCGCTGATGCATAGTGTGAGCTTGTCGGTGCGTTCTGCAAAGTTAATGAGCCACAGGCACACAATACTCACAAGCACAGATATTGTTGTCCCTACAATTCTTGGATAAAACTTAAGATATATCATTATTTAAACTTATTTAAACCGGCTTTAATTCTTCTCTTTTCTCAAACACACACACACACACACACACACACACACACACACACACACACACACACACACACACACACACACACACACACACACACACCCCCCACACACACACACACACACACACACACACATATCATGTTGTGTTAACTGGTGCATATTATTTAGTTGCAGTATGGTGTTTTTGTGTGTGCAGATGTGTTGGGCTGAAAGGTGTAATAACTGTAATTAATGATTATGCTCCATTGTCATACAGTAGGGTCATGTTCTGTCAACACATACTGCCATTTAGTCCAAATAGACCCTATATAACTAATCACACTACACGCCCACATACTCAGAGCAAATGTGTTAAATAATGATATATCTTAGTGTGTGTATACATTGTGCACATTTAAGTTTTATCCAAGCATTGTAGGGATGTGTGACTGGGTGTTTGTACAGTTCAGTACATACTGTATATGTGTGAGTGAGAGAGAAAGAGACGTACATATGGGAATGAGCTCTCGACATCTGTCATTTTGGAGAGCGTTGCATCAGCCCGGAGGGAATGGATGATAATCCATGTGGGACAAATTAGGACATGGAAAATGAAAAACACCCTCAGAGAATGGAGACAACAGCTCCCTGATGAAGGCATATCTGCTGAAATGTGCCATTGAGTCGTGCTAATAAATAGATTTTCTCTTTTTTAATTCACTGTGCCTGGCTTTTGGGGTTCAGTACATTTATTATGTTGTTCCTTTGGGAGAAATGTACCCTGGACACATTACTGATGACTGAAATCAATGCATCCTCAAAACAACACAACACATTGTAAATAATACATTTTAATAGAATACATATCATGTCACACTGTTATAGGTTTTGGCATTTTTGGGGGTACATTTTTGCGGTGATTTATATTCTTTTGTGAGTTCAGTTTTAATTCCAATGCAAACAGAGGTTTCGCTCATGTTTTGTGAGGGCAAATTGTGATACTCCACTACAGTTGTTTTTAACCACCAAATACTGCAGTATGCTTGAACCAATCAAATTGCGTGGTTTGATTTAACACACTCGAGAAGACCTGAAACCTCTTTATTTGAGTTTGTGTAGTCAAGCAGCAAGTCGTAATTACATTTTATTTTTGGCCAAATTGCATTGAGTTTTTTCGATTTTTGTTTTATAGCTACCCAGAAAAGAACTTGAAAATAGACAGAGATAGTACCTTCAACCCAAATGTGTCTGGTTGTTTATATGCATATGTCCTCTTTACATGAAGTGGCAACAGTCCTGATAAAATCCAAGGCTTGCATTCACCATTTCTGCAAGCAAAAACATGCACGTCCAAAGGGGATGTGATGAATGTCTCCAGATTCACAGTGATATGTATTCTCTGAGGACACAAACATAGCAAGCTGTCAACTGGCTTCAAACTGTTACTCTGTAAATACAAAAAACATTTTGCATTACCCAAAGGAAATTCATTCATTTTCATCAAAAACCCTCAAAATTAAAAGCTTATCTAAAAGGATTCCTCAAAAATCAAAATCTGCTTAAACTAACAACGATCTAGTTTCAAGAATAATGTGCAAAATACTGGGGACTTTCAAAGAGTGTGTGTGTGTGTGTGCGTGTGTGTGTGTGTGTGTGTGTGTGTGTGTGTGTGTGTGTGTGTGTGTGTGTGTGTGTGTGTGTGTGTGTGTGTGTGTGTGTGTGTGTGTGTGTGTGTGTGTGTGTGTGTGTGAGTGTGTGTGTGTATGTGTGTGTGTGTATCCGCCAGTGTTTAATGCCTCTGCTGGTGTCAGAAAAGGTTAGACATGCTTAATTAGTTTCCTTGAGATGAATACTTAAATATTCTTTATTCTAAAATTAAATTCAAAATCTATTCAATGACGAAGTGTACGACACATAATGGTGAATCACCTCAAACTGATGCTGACAGCACTTATTCATTAACCTGGAGAAGAGTTGCACAACCCTGTCTGCTAAACAGACCTTATTTGGTTTGCTAAGTGTATGTGGACACATATGGCTGTCAACTAAATCCAGGAAGTGTGGTATTCCTAATTTTCCTGTGGTCATGGCAAACCCAAAAGTGGAAACATTTAAAAAAAACAGCCTACTCTCTGTTTATTTTTTTTTAGCACATTGGCTGATCAATTATTGTATCCTTTATTATGCTAATGTGGAACATCTCAATCCTTCCTTTAGTTTTCAATTCAGCCTACAATTGTGGGATTTTTCGAGTTTCGTCCAATTTGAGTCCAGTCGCCTGCTTTCTTCTTTAAACTGCTCCTGCTTATACTGAACCTTTTTAAAGTTTTCACGAAGCGTCATTAAACCTAGATTCATGATTCATATCATGAAGGTTGAAAGTGGGCAGCCTACCCAAGCACAGGGGGATTCAAATTGGAAAGCCTTACCCTGGTCGGTTGCAGTGAAGAGTATGAGAAACAATCTCTACCTGCTCCTCTATGTGTGAGCCCAGTCACCATATGTTCAGTGTACAGTCAGTGGGTTCACAGTCGGCATACCTCTAGCACTTACAGAGTTCATATCCCAGTTCAAGACATCAAGTGTAATAATGTTATGTAAATTGAATAAATTATGTCATCTGCAGCAGGAGCTATGTACATTTTCAACATTACAGTGATCATAGCTAGGTTTGCAATTCCAATTTAGAACCAAAGGGCTTGAGGAAAGAAGTGTCAGAAAACCCAGGCTTCAGGCCTTATTCAAGCATCAACTCAACTTTCTGCTCATATGTTGCAAAGCATGCTTTATATAAATGTTTTCCCTGGAGAGATCTCTCTGAGAATTTGTATAATGAAGCAACGGGATTAGGACCTGTCAAGGTCGTCTGTTAAAAGCAGGACACATGTCCGCATTTGGGGAAGCGTTTCATTTCACAACAGAAAACTCTGCATAAGTAATGAGGGAGTTGAACAGGAATACAGACACAGTGACAGACTTTGCCTCTTCCACCATCTATTCCATCACCAGTCACAACACCAACCTGATATAGACGCATTGTTCTCCATACATGGCATAACACATGCTCTGTTGGAAACTGAGATGTATAATAACATATTTGAACTGACACTGTTTATATTGTAAATGCTATTAGACACAATTATATGCCACCCTTTTCAACCTTCTCTGTTTTTAATCTCTTAGTTTTGGCAGTGTTACATTTGAGGGGTTTTCTGTGAGCATAATCTCTCTCGACTAAAAGGGAAAATAAAAGGTTTTAAAACATGTTGCTGATCTTGGCAAGTTGTTTCACAGTTATGGGTTATAGTGAACAGCAGGGTTCCTGATATCACGCCATCTCAACCTGCCCACACTCTTCCTTTGAACACTTGCGACTCCCTCCAAGCTCTCTGCCTGTGCCAGCTGTTATTCTTAAAGGTCTGTGAACCGGACATCAAAACACAGTTTTATATGTTATTAAACTCCACTATCCTCTCCTTTATAAGCATCAGAGATAATCAATCACTTGTAATAAGGTGCCAATATGTTAGCATATGCCGGGTGTACGCATCAGGACATGAATAACATCAGGGACGATCGGATTACCAGAATGTGGTCCAGGGAATTGTTTGAGTTTTGGTTTGCAGAATTTTCTATAGAATACATTTGAAACCAAGCTGCATAAATACTGCTTTAATGGCTGGCCAGTCAGAACTGTTTTTGCATTGATATTATTACTGCCACCCTTGGTCTATAAAGTTCCTGAACCTGCCCGGCATGTGCTCGTTTTAGGTTATAAAGTTGAAAGCTCTGAGTCAGGGGAACAAAGCTGTAAAGGTTATGATAAAACTGTGCGCCGTGGATCACAGCTAGAATATTTTTGACATCTCCAGAGAAAGTGCTGACATATAACCTGTATTGCAATGTATTCAAATGCTAAATAATCATATCTGAAGAAAGAAATGTCTGCACTATTCATCTCTTCCTCTGGGTATGTTTGCTTTCACATCTGCAAAAGTTCCTTATTCTCTGTGAGGGGTAGGGGATGGGTGATGACAGACATATTGGTGAAGCATGTTAATGACAGGAAAAAAAAAAAAAAAGTACAACTAGTGTTTAACAGATGGCAACCTGCAGGAGGTGGCAAGATCAACACCAACACACCTAAACACAGGAAAATACATATTTTAACAGTCATGCTAATGCTATGGTTACATTTGAAGGTTTTCTGTGAGTCTCTCTTCAATGATATAATGTTTTTGGAGGGGGCGACCTCTAGCCAGAGAGTTGAGAGAACGTGCGGCCTTGTGGTCTGCTATGGTTTCTAATATTGCAGAGGTAGTTCTTCTGCGGCCAAGCAGCACCATGTGACGGTAACTGGATCGCCACACAGCTGCAGCCGCGGGCACCGTCTGTCGTCCCCAAGGCTGCTGGAATAGCGACAAGGCAGTTCCGCACACATGGGCATACAAACACTGTCCATGCACACACCAGTGTATGGAAAAACCCAAATGGTACAGGATGGGGCTAAGTGGTGTGGTGCGGGAGAGAACTCTACCCTGCCTGTTTCAAATATGTTTTTGAAGCTGTGAAATTTCTAGCCCAACCGAGGCAGCTCCGTTCCACACAGGGCTGTCTTTTAAAGCGAGGGCTGGTGTGTTTGTTCTTCTGTTAAATGAAGGGTGGCGGTGGGCAGACGGGAACCAAACTACAGTCATTTAGGAATGTCTCTCTCAGAGGGCAGACCAGACACTTGTTCTCTATTAAAACCTTGTTGTTTCTACTTGCTTGGATGACTGTTGCTGTGCATTCATGGAACAACTGGGACAGATTCACTACTTATAGTGAAGTAAAGAAAGTGAAGAAAACTAATAAACCTTTGGACTGATTGTGTAGAGTAAAACTGTTTTTCTCTTGGTACATAACAAACAGGTGTAAGTGTCTGAGTAGCCTTAAACACTCGAAGCCGCACCAGAATGAGGTATGGGGGGGCATCCAGCCTTATATTTTTTAATAGGCTGGTGAACTTTTTAACCTCAACTTTCTTACAAAATCTGCTTTGCCTACTTTTTATGCACAAATATGATAAGAAATGTCACCCTCTTCTCATCATGTTTTTGACCAAGTTTGCGCTTGTCTTTTCTTCATTCTTGACCTAGAAGCACAGCCCGACCAGATTTACTTCGGCTGACTACTCGAGAAATGTGGATTGCGCCTTGTTTGTCCATCCATCAATCATTCATATCAAAAATCGTCGTACTGGATTTCAGACTTTAAAAACGTACACTAAGTTCAAAAACTAGAGCCGAAAACATATTTTTATAGCACTGTCAAAAAACTGATTAATTATTCTTGGTTCTGTTGTCAAGTGTCTAAATGCATTTCATCATTGGGTGGACAAAAGTTTTATTAATGGTTGGTATTTGAAATCCTGAAAGGCTCCAGGCTAATTTTTGATTATAGTTGAAGGTAAAGGCCCCTTTTTTTGTTGGAATGTGTGCTAGTTGTGCCTCACAGACAATGTTGACTTCTTGATACTGAATCTTTTTTTGCGTGGTCATTGTATGGCATCATAATGATTGTGTGCTAACTGAGGTGATGCCATTTAATGAGATGATTTCATTACTGGCAGGTATCCACAAATCAAAGCTAGATTGCAGTATCCCCGTCTCAGACACATACAGCTGTAGAGTAACGTTACACCAGTAGCTACCAAACACCAGAGACCACAGGGTGGGACCGGGGAGAATCCAAAGTGTGTGGCAAGTTGGCAGACAGATCAAACGCTCTGCCCTCATACTCAGTGTTGCAGAGACTTTGTTGGAATAAATAGACAGAATACTGCCTGGAGTGTAATGATAACGTACATCAGCACACCAAAGATAGCAGCTTTGCAAATAAACATCCTAACAAATTAAACCAGGAAATGCAGGTATTTGTCCTCGGGGAAAGGGAATTTAGCGTTCTCTTGATTGTGAATGTATACTGCCCAGGAAGAAAGTTTATTAGAGCACTGACACAGCTAACACTGAACAATTTATATTACTGTTTTGAGCAAGTAACACACACAAAATTGTAAGCCATTTTGTGTTATTAAGTGGGTAATTTCCTCCAGTACTTTACCTGAATAATGTATCATCACTGCCAATTAGTTCAGCCAAAAACGTTTTAATATTGTAGCAATTGTATGATTACGTTGATGGCTTTTAAAAAAAGAATCTTCTTTAGTATACATTGTATAATGTAATTGGTTTATGGATGGAGTAACCCTAAAAGTGATTTAAAAAGGCTGCTAAATGAATTCAATTCAGCAAAACACCTGCAAGTTAATTCAAAAGCAGTGACCACTGACTGTGAATACAATTGATTGGTGTAAATAGTGCTAAAAATAATAAGTTACGTTGGCTTCCTGAGTTTGAGGCCCCTCAATAATCAGCACTGTCAAAACGCCCTGCTATTAGTGACCAAATACCATAGCGTCACCAGTATAATACCAAAACAGTCTTGGAATGAAGACTTTGTAACATTCCAATGTAAATGATACTCTTTAGAGCTTCAGAAGCAGACAATGATTTGAAAAATAATGTGAGCAGGTATTTCTCTTTAAATTCAGTCTCTCATAAAAAAGGGTACTCATCGAACAAGGGAGTACTTTGATATCAAATATCCCATAAAAACACTTTGTAATTCACAAAGCTGCTCTCTCAGAAGGAAACGACCTTGCCACACTGAGACATATCTTCTTGTTACACTAGTATTCTGTAATGAGGACAGCTGGCAGGGTGATCATAGGCTTTCCACTGAACCCTGATACTAAATGTTGCTGATGAGCTGTCCAAGGGGAGACTGATACGTAGATCATACCAAACAACTAGAGAGGTCTGACTGCTTTAGCATTCAATCTAAGGGAGGCAGGAGTCCTCTGTAAAACTTAGTTCAGGGAGAATTTACCTTTCCATGCACGTCTGAGTTTGAACACAGCTTGTTTAAACACTGCAAGGCGGTAAAGGACATGAAGTGAATGGGAAAACAGAGATCATTTTTATACTTGTGTTGTATGCAGCAGGAGTGTGATGGCTACACTAGGCCAGGAACAGGCAAGTGGCAGCCAGCTAAAGATGCCAATGCTTATGGTTATCCAATAGAGAAGGGAGAGGATAGAACATAAATTAACAGGATGGAGGTCAAGTAAAATAAGCTGGTACTCATGTATCCTGTTGGCTAGTTCTTTGTTAATATCTCCCCCACAGGCCAACTCTTCTCTTTATTTCCCCCCATCTTTTAAATCCCTGCTGATATGAACCTGTACGATGAAAATATGAAGATCAGAGCTACAAGGGAACGCCAAAGCAAAGCTTTTCTACCCTGAACATGGTGAAATCAATCCTGCTGAAATGGAAATGAGGCACAACGAGAGAATCAAGAGCATGAGCGCCAGAGGTGGGCGACAAAAAGCTGAGGGGTGGGGGAGGAGAAGGGTTTGGGCTGTTACTAATTCAAAAACATGTTTCAACCTGTTGAAAATGCCTAGTCGGCAAACTGGCCTTGATCCAATAACCCCCCACATGTCCTCTTTCTTCCCTACTCTCCCTTAGCTCACAAAGTGAACATGTTAATAAACTGGTGATTGTAGATTGAATCAAACCAAAGAGCACAGAACAATAAAGCTAATCTGCCTGTCGCTAGCAGAGTCTTAACAAGGACAGGGGACGTGCATTACATTTTTAGAGCGGGTCGCTATCTATTAAGCTGCCACACATCACGTCTAAGGACACTCCAGAATGAAGCATGGGGAACTGGATAAATGAGCTTCTCCACCAGTTTTGCCGGGGGGTAAATTGATTTACATCCTCTGTGTTATTCTTCACAGAAGTCATTATCACCCCTTTGTGACTGATGCTCATCTTTTTATCATCATAGGGAAAATGGTAATTTGCTCTCTTTTTTTTTCAATGTGGTAAAATCACTGCAGATGGTGTACATAAAAAAATACAATGGCATAATGTCAGTGTGTTCAGGCTCACAACCTCATCTTCCTTTAGTTCCGATCTCCCCTCTCTGTCTGTCTGTGGAAAGATGGGGAGAAAGGCATTCTGATATGCTGGTAGATACACACAGAGCGGCGCGCTATCACCTCTGTGTTGACGCCACAAGGTCCAGAGTTGTCAAAAGCATCTGACCCCCATCTGAGCAAGATAACAACACAGAACAAAAAAAAGCAGGAGGAGAGAAAAAATGGAAAGTGGATAAAGATCAAATGCGTGTTCAAACAAACTCAGCCAGCATCAGGCCCGTCGTACAATAAAGAACAATGTTGCCTCGGCAACGCTGGCCCCCACCCATTCCCCCTTTGGTGAATCTTTCCCATCTTCCCTCATTGTGTTGGGGTGATGAAACGAAACTCTATGAAATATTAAACAGTGTGTCATATGATGAGTACATTTGAGGTCGTACAATCATAGTGATAGACTACACTCTGACAAAATGTCAACAATAGAGTTTAACAATAAATAATGAATACATATTTGTATGTTGGCAAAATAAATATAAATTGCTAGAAACAACAAATGCAGATAAATCAGAGCTTTATATTGTTTCAGCAATTACAGTTTTATTGTGTGAATATCTTTACTTTCAAATGTCTTCTTTACCTTATGATCCTTCTTCCAGCAGTAGTTTTTTTGTGAGAAAAAGAGATTTTTTTCTTTTTGCCAGATCTGGTTTGTTTTTTCACCCTAATGCCCGAGAGTATTGCAAAGATCAGCCAACCAGATCTACACTTTGATTTAAAAAAATCAATGCACAAAGTAAAAAAAGAGCAGAAGTTCAAACAATACTTGACTTTTTTATAGACTTTGTTTCATGGCTGTTCTTTCTTCTTGCAGGAAAAGAGAATATAATATGATTGATGTGAAAGCTTCAAGGCAGAATGGTTCAGTGTGTTTTAACGCTGACGAGAGGAGAATAAAAAAGGGTTCATTTTTTCAAGTGTTTCAAATAATCAACAGGCATAGAAATCTATTAATCAATGACATATATATACGACAAGTATAATTTGTACATATTTTTAATGATATTTCAAATGTAGCTAAATAGTTCTTTATGACAAATTTAAAAAAGTTATACAAAGGCTGTGATTTATATTCTTGAATGTGTTAATATCACAACCACCCCTTATCAAAACATTTTATACAACAGGCAATTATTATATTTCACTCAACATCAATTCTTAGTCTGCATATTACCAGAGTGCATTGCCCTGCTTTCTGTTTGCCCGTCAGGCCCTCAGCAGAGCCTCCACTGAGAAAGGTAATGGCCTCACAGCGGGGGTCCTGACTGAGCTGCCATTAGAGCTCTTGACAGGGTCGCCATGAGGAGCTGTCTGGTCTGCGGGGGGGTCTGCACACCACCCCTTAGCTGTCAGAGGTCTGGGATCAAAAGTCCTGCTGGGTGCACTGACGTCTGGCCTGACCACGCTACCGTGATCAGATCCAAAAAAGGAGCGTGTGAGGTGTGAACAGCCATTTGAGTCCATTATTTCTATTGGTTTTGGGGAGGATTTGACAGGATCTAGACCTGACACGGTGCTGCCATGATGTTTGAGTCTTCGAGATGTTAGAGGCGTCAGCTCTAGACTGTCTTTCTTCTCACAACCTCTACAGCTGTTCTGCACCTCCTCATCCTCCCTGGTTTGCTCTGAGTATAAGAAGTTGTTATAGTCTTCTGCAGCAGACATGCTTTTTAGGTGAAGGAACTGATAGAACTGGAAGTCACACTCATACAGAGGCTTGTATTTGTACACAGGCATGTAACTGGATGACCCTGCAGAGGTGGGGTCTTTGTTGAGAAGACAACAGTGGAGGCTGGGGGAGGCAGGCAGGGGCGGTGGGCGAAGCATGGGGGTAAGGGCAGCGGAGGAGGAGAGGGAAAGTTCGCTCTGCAGCTCTCTCTGCCTCAGCTCCCGCTCCAGCATCACATTCTCCAGCTCCTTGTCTGCGAAGGCTCTCCTCTTCCTCATCCGGGCGCTCATTGAGGGACACGTAGGGAGGGTTTGGCCCCCCGGTGTCTGCTTCGACCAGCAGGAGGTGTAGTCCTCCACTGGCACTGCCGGTTTGAACCCTGCACAGAAAGCAAAGCCTCATGCTGTTGTCATTTTTTGTTGTCATATTTCATTAATGAATTAATAGTTGTTCCAACAAATTAATTATTATGTTTTCGCTTGAGTACTTTGTTCTTTATCATTTAAATTAGTCAGCATTGTCATTTTTGTTTTAATGACAGGCTGTGAGGGCTATAAAGAAGACAAAGCCTGTTGCAGGATTTGACTGCATGCCAGCAGGTAATAATACACACTATTTATTACAGTAATGGGCCTGTTGTTGTGAACTAGTGAAGCCACAGTGATCTGTCTTGCTTACATCAATCAAGTGTGTGTAATGCTGGGTTATGACATCCAAGAAGAAGCATTGGCAGTGTGGGCCATAGCAGGGCTTTAAAATGCAGCTGCAGTTACACATATACGCTTGTGTGAAGGTATGTGTGTCTACTTGTGTGAACACATCTGTTTGTTTAGGGACATTGTGGGGATGCAGCTTTTCCCAACAAAGTCCACATCTTTTTTTTTGGGTTAAGACATGGTTTCTGGATGAAGTTAGATCAGGCTTAAGCTATAGGACAAAGATTGGGGCTGTATTTGGACGGGTTACAGTTAATGTTAAGGTAGTTCCCCAGCCAGATAGTCAGTGTCCTAACAAATCCTAACACACATTTATGTGATTTATATAGTTTTTTTCTGTAATTGTGCCATACCTCTAACAAAGGCTACTTTTAGTGTTGCATTTGAGAAAAATATGCAATAAAAGTATAATATTGTCATTTTTAATATTACACAATTATTTTATATTGCAACATATCTTACAATAAATAAAGAGTGTACTCAGTCTTGCCTTTCATTTTTACAAATATTATTTTCAGACCAAATTAAACATTGAAATGTACTGGTACTTATACCAATGAGTAGGCCTACAACATTGCAGTTGACATTAGGATGACGATGTAAATGTTTTTGTACCAATCACAACGCACACAAGGCATGGTCAGCAAGCAGTGAATAATTTCCTTCACTGAAATATTGTTAATCAATTTAGGATCTTGCATGAATTCAAGATATATTTTATATATATATTATCACAGTAAAAAGGAGAGGAGATGTTAAATATACCCAGCAGGATGCTCTTAGCCAGTATGCTCGGTTCGGCTGCTCTTGTGTAGCGCTGATACGCAGTCCTCCTCAACGGACCTGCACACCTTACCCCCCTCTTACCCTGCGAGAAACATGGGAACAGGAATTAGACATTGGATCATGATATTACACTGAGGCTGTGTTCCAAAGGTTAGTAAAGATAATTCATACTTTATGTAAGCGATGTGTATAGCTCTTTGAAAGTGTAAGATTTAATAATACGTGAGATTCACCCTCATTAGGTGTAAATGTTAAGTCTTTTTTTTTAAGAGGAGCATGAATTGGCCCTTTTGATTTAAACTATCCATCTTTATATATTATTTTAATATTGTATAGTTATACATTATTATTAAAATGTCACATTTTGCCTTCAGGCGTAAATGCAGACAGAATGCAAATTGCTGTTGCAGTAAACCTTATAACTGCAAGGAAATTATTAAAAACAAAAATACACTCAAGACAATCCTTTCTTTGGGGGATGTTTAAAGATTTACTTATTTGTTCATTTTGATGGCTCCTTTGTGCTTGTGTGTGTGTGTGTGTGTGTGTGTGTGTGTGTGTGTGTGTGTGTGTGTGTGTGTGTGTGTGTGTGTGTGTGTGTGGGGTGTGTGTGTGTGTGTGTGTGTGTGTGTGTGTGTGTGTGTGTGTGTGTGTGTGTGTTAAATGTAAAAAATCTGATCAATTTTGGACAAAAAAAAAAAAAAGGTTTTGTTTAATATAAAAGCTTAAAAAACAACAACACGTGCTTTACTTTATAGCTCTTATCGACAATTGTTTGTATTGACTTCTGTCACACATTGTTTTTGGAAATATATATAATAGTAATAATTGTGTAAAATCAACCTTGCATATTTATTTTAACCATTTTTCCAAACGTGTACAAATGTTTCGTTATTGCTATGTATTATTTAATAACAATAGCTATATTCTGACCTGTATTCTACCATCATGCATGAGCCATCCAACGTAGGCTACTTTAGTTAATTATGAATTCATCATTAATCCCCCCTACTCTGATTTTAACCCTCAATTATCACTCTTTAATAATTTGTCTCTTGATGATCATCGACTTAAGCTTTAACCATCTGTTAGTTCTCCAGCATGTCTCCATCACCCACCTGCCCTTGTGCGCCCCTCACCTCCGCGGCTTGCTGCCTCCTCAGAGCGACCTGTGCCGCCATGACTCTCTGCCGCTCCACCACCAGCAGGCAGCAGGGACAGCGACAATCCCTCCAGCGGCAGAAGCGTTTGTGGCCTTTCAAACACGAAACGACGCCGTGGTTCCGACAGCGGGCACACTTGGGGCTCCGGGTCATCTTGCGTGGTTTCTGCTGATGGCCCTCCGGAGACAGCGCCACTTCCTTTCTGTCTCCGCGGCAGCTGCGCCGCTCCGCGCATCCGTCAGAGCTTGTCACGTCAACTTCTTCTTTGGATTTAAGTTCTTCAAGTTTTGCAGTATTCTCCAGCTGCAGGCCTCCTTCCAACTGAGAGGACATCTATGAGTAATAACACCGGAATCTCACTTTTAATCCGTGGAGCACGACGTTTCTTCTGACGCAGGGCAACAAGATGAAAAGGGTTTCGAAACTTAAGTAATGCTAAGCCAATTTTGATTGTTAGCCTACTTAATCAAACTAATTAACTCTAAAAACAATCCCTCGAAGAAAGAGGATGAATCACAACTGGTCTTGTTTTACGCATACAATTCAAACTGTGCTGCACTGAAACGTAGTTTCAACAGGTTGAAGTAAATCAGTTTACATCGGATGAACACGACGCATAAGAGTATGGTTCCGGGTTTAGAGTCCGTGCCCCTCAACTTGACATCATATTGATTCCCGATGATCACCAAGCCATGAGGTGTGCTGTCCTGCCTGTTGCTAGAACATCACGTTGTTTTCAGGTTGGAAACTTTGCAGCATACCGCCAGAAGTTTGAAGTGTCTCACCTCTCTCAGCTGCTCGCTGACGCTCTTTCCAAGAATAAGCTCATAGTAGACCGGGCCACAATGCAGACCTCATGGGGAAGGACCCGTGACCAAAGATTTAGAGGAAGCCCGTTTGTTGCAAATGCAACTCCCTCTCCCGTTTAAACCATACCTGCCCTGCACGGCCCACCTTCAAAGTTGTATTCAGATTTCCAAATATCTTGCCAGTCCCAAATCTCCTTATTGTTATAGGCGAGAGATCCCCATTTATGTAAGCAGTAGACCTATGCCAAAAAGTATTTATTTAATTAATTGGCAACATTCCTAAACAGAATTCAACAATTTACACATATTAACAAGAGTAGTACATTCTCCACTACAATTCATGATTATAATCGTTTTTTGTTATAATCGTTATTAGTGGAATAATTCAGAGATTGGCATGGAGGGTTAAAGAGAAGGCTCACTCTAAAACATAAAATTACATGTTGTGCCCGTTAGGCTGCATTAATTGTGTGTTTTACCAGACTGATACAATATGGAGTAATTATGCACGTGCCTTTGGAAGAATAGCCTGGTTGGGAAATGAGAGGCAGTCAGGCAGACATAGCAACGGAGAGAGAATTACATTTTGATAATACCTGGGAGTCTTCACACTCATTTATTAATGTTACTTTTAAATAATTCAATGATTTAATGGGTCTCTTGATGTTTCTAGTGTCACCATTTATGTGCCTAACAGAATAATTAAAACCACTGAAATACATAAAACATCCCCCTGAAAGCTTTTGTAGGCATGTGTTTTTAACACTGGTTCACTTGGAGTGAATTGCTATAATTCTCACCTTTCTGAAAATTAATGCAATACTGATCTCAGGTAACTCTTATGTGATGCAAAATACGCTGTTATTAATACTTTTCTTAATGTATTATTAAGACAGGCTTCTTTTCTCGTCCTTAGACTGTGTAGGGTCAATAATGCAAACAGTGATTTTCATTGTGGTGATATGCTGCACTCACTTCCTCTTCAGTGTCCACTGAATGTCAATACAGCACAGTTTAGTATTCTGTTTGAAAATGACTGATGTTTCCATTACCCAAAATACAGCGCCGTAGAATCCACTGGGATGGTATGAAAAGTGTGCTCCCTACTGGTTCAATCCTGTAGTTACACCCAGGGTATTTCTTCCAAGTGATTTCCATTTGTATGACCTTCCAAGGCCACAGGCATTCAAGTAATTTGTTTGTCAGATTTCCACAATGTCGCCAAATTAGAAAAATACACATACATTTGCTCTCCTCGTAGGGCCTTTAAATATATATATTCACAATAAATGTACACACTCACACATACAGTTTATCCATCTGTATGTATCCATATATATATATATATATATATATATATATATATATATATATATATATATATACATACTTAGATTATATCCATGTGTAATATATGTGCTATTACTGAGAGACATATTTACTGTGTTGGAAAAAAATAAAATGTCATGATGCCTAAACCAACATAAAAGCCAACCAAAGGTGTACAAGTCTAGTCCTTGAGTTGTAAATAATGTGTGTACATTTCTTTATATGTGTATATATATATATATGTACAGTCTATGGTACATTTACAACACTGTTTACCAGTTTGTACCCTAAGTATCTCAGGCTCATGGTCGGAGATGGCAAAGGACCAGTCCATTTTGGTCATGATCCGAGGATAAACACTGGCCAGAAGTGCCCTGCCGGCAGATTTCAATACGTTTTCAGCTCATAAAAAGTTAAAAAGATAAAACGTTAGACATGTAGGAAGGATAGCCAGAGCCAGCTGTGCTTCAGAATATATAAACAAGTCAGTCAATGGATAGCTATATTTTGATAATTTAACAATTGACTGGTATTTAAAGAGCATCTTGCAGGTTTTTTCTTTTTCTACATTTATGCTTAAACTTGCTTGAAAATTACAATTAAAAAAGTGAATGTAGGATTTGATATGTTTTACGAGACATAAGGGCAGGAATTCAGAGGGAACGGAGCAATTTTGAGCTCTGCTCTTAAAAACGGCTTTTTTTTAAGGTCGTACGTCAAATGCGTCATATTACTTCACAAAGGGTAAACATCTCCGCTCTCTGACCGCGGGTATAGTTAGTAGTTGCGTTGAGCGGTTGTGTTTTAGTGAGCTGGTATTTTTTGGTAGTTTTACATTGTATTTCACCATTTGTAATCATGGTGCAGTATTGTGTTTGTGCAGGTTGCACAAATACCAGCCTGTCAGGACGCCCGTAAGACGTAGTGTGGAGTTGCATTAGGTAACGCTGTGGTGGCTGTACTGCCCCAGCCGTCTCCTTTGTGTTTGTTTGTTTCCCCCTGTCTGTGTTGTTTGTGTGTGCGTGGTGGCTGTCACTCCCGGCTCAACCTCCACTCACCTGCTGCAATCAGCTGTGCACCCTCCCCGACTACAAACCTGCTTTCCATCAAGCCATTTACAACGGCATATCAACGGAGGCTCCACAACCTTTCTCCGCCAGATCGTCAAGTATCAGCCGTATCTCGCGTCTCCCCTCCGGTACACAGCACCGTAGTGTGGAGTTGCATTAGGTAACGCGAGATACGGCTGATACTTGCGCATTAGTTTCTGTTATGGATCAGCATCAACAGTCCTGCGAGTAACGTTACTATATTATCAATGCTACTTTAGTTATAGCCTGATATATGATAGCTAACTTCACAATGTAGTGATGTGACGTTAGCTAACATTATGTAGCTAACGCCGGTCACTCACCAAGATAGCTGCCCAGTTCTCCACTGGTTCTCCTCACACCACAGCTCAATTTCTCTCCGATGGCCGTTATTTCTTCTAATCCTTGGCTGCTCCTGGTCTCTTGGACGCCTAGCAGGCTCATAATTATAAGGTTGTGGTCCGTCATATGCATTCGAATATTCATGTTCAACTTCTTCTGTGTCTTCTATGTCGAAACTAGCATTGGGATCCATGTTTATTAATACGTTACACCGGCCGCTCTTCCCCTTGTTTACCCCATGTTACGTCACACGCGGGAGGTCACGTGCCGAGGCTTTTTTATGCGGAAGTGAACATTTCTTTCAAAAACGACGCCAGACGTCACTGTAGTGTATATTTCTGTATATTTTTTTGAAAATCTAGTGTATTCATCGTTTTCCTACACATTTATTCACAGGTGTATTTAACCTGGAAGTTGCTCTTTAAGTAAGTTACTTTCAAGAGATGTAAAATCAGTTAAACACTGTGTCTTACTATTGTCAAACAAAAACCTTTAGTATATAGCCTGAGGAGTGGTAGTGTTAAAGGAGCCGACTTGTCCACCACCAGGTTCTCCAACGCTTTAAAATACTGAGAGCATTTTACTCCACCTTTCAGGTGAAAAGCAGCAGCTGGGCTGACCCCATATGCAAGAAAGGATGCACTCTAAAGGAAGCAAGGAAGGCAATATCAAAGCAAGCTTTTCCCAGGGACTTCAGTTCCCAAGGGGAATGGTAATAACCAAAGGCTATTTCACACCCACACACACGTCCAGAATTACTCACAAATGAACAAAGAAAACACATGATGTCTTGCACACAGTCTAAGACAGTTCCACAAATCACCAAGTAGAAGATTGCACTCCTTTTCCTACGGCAAATATGTTTCTGTTAACAATGTCCTTAAAGCTGCACTATAGTGTTTGGGAAACATTGACTCATTTGTCAATGAGTCAATGTTTCACACATCATTTTTCTAGTTTATTGTTTGGTAAGCATTAGTGTAGATTCTTTATTGTATATATATATTTTGTAATATAACTGCTTTTCAAGTAAAGACTCTTTTTGATACTTGAATCCTGTGTCTGCATTCGTGCTTTTGGGTCCACTCCGTGTACACTCGTGACAAGTGGCTACTGTAGCTCGAGTACATAATGGAGTGGCATATGCATGATGTTGTGCAGTATGTCCGTGGAAAGTAGGTAAGTACCCGCCTTATTATGACCATCGAAGCCTCGAAGCCTCGAAGCCTTTTGACTCACTCACAAATTGACTGTCATCAGCAGTGACATGGTGCTGTGGTATTCCCATCACATGCTCTCATCTTCCCTTTTTTCCCGTCCTGCGGTTGTACTGAGAGTTGTGTCCATCTACTTCCATTTTTGTAGCAGAGATGGAGTTTGACAGACTCCTTGGCTCCCACCATTCATGGGCGTGGGAAGGGGGGTGCTGAGGGCGCTGCAGCACCCCCTAGCGGCAGACAGGGGGTTCGGACCTCCCCTGTCTGAATTATTATTTGACGGTTATTGCTGCTCCCGCTGTGCATAATCTGTGTAATATGTAGCCAATAAATTCCACATTGTTGGTAAAATAATATTTTGGCCTGCCCCGAATGTTTTTTCTGTAGCCCCGGACAATTCTGCCTCAATAATATAATACATTAACCGTGCTTTACGTGAACCTCATCAAGACACTAGAAAGGACGGCAGGACTGTAATTTCCCGTGTTCAGTGAATGCAACAGAGGCAAGACACCAGACCAATCAAAGAGTTGCATGGAAATAAAAGTGTGCTTGTGTCATTCAAGCTCGCGGCTCTGTGTGTGTGCGGAAATAGCGCATTTACTGTGTGTGAGAGAGGGGGAGAGAGAGAGGGACCGGTGCCAGCAGCAGGGACCGTGTTGTTAGCATTTTGGTTAGCTAGCTGCACTAACGGACATACGGAGCTGTTTGTTCCACAACAAGCTGGAGGAGAGCTCTCCTCTCAGACTGAGAGGCTCAGGTGAGCTAAAGGACTCTCTGAGTGTTTAGATAGTTAACTTTAGTCTAAGTTATCTCAGTGGGTCTCAAACGGTTTGGTCAAAAATTATTCAAAAGATTATTTCCGCGGCACACCTTCATATGATCATTATAGTTATAAAAAAAATAAGAGAATAAAGGAAAAACAGTTATGAAATACTATATGGCAGTAAAACAAGAATACAGTTTGAAAGGGGAGTGATTTGTAAAATATCCATAAAGAAAAAGAACATCTGCTTACAGTTGTGTTTTATCTGGGTGTTGAGAGATGTATCCATAGATCTCTTAATGTTGCTCTCAAAGTGCACCAGATTGATGCTTTTAACTTCAATATTAAAAAAAAATCTTCCCGGGGGAGCATCCCCCCGGACCCCCCTAGAGGAGGTGAGGTCCGCTCCCCACTCGTAAAAAATAGCACTTTACCCCTGCCTATATGCCGTGAGCTGATTATCGAGCCTTCATTGTAACAGTCGCGGGTTTACTGTGTGTTTGCGTGTGGGGAGTTTTTTTGTTCGTGCTCTATAGTGCCCGTAATAGTGTTCACTGGAGTCCAGCACCTCAGCACCCCCTCTCAAAATACCTTCCCGCGCCTCTGCCACCATTCGACTTGCCAGCGTGTTCTCTCTCCTCTATTTGCCCCTCTTTCAATCGCCCTGTGAAGGACCTCAAACTAAACACAATAGGCAGAAAACCTGCAAGTCCCACTCAAGGACAAGAGTGCTGTTCCAACTTAATGCAGTGTGCTGAAGTTTAGAGAAGGAAAACAGATGTGCTGGGAGGCAGGGTGCATTTTCAGACAGTCCTGAGCTGAATGTCAATGCACGTCAGAGAGAGAAATAGAAAAGACACCGGCTATGTTTCACGGTGCCTTTGCACAAAAGCGTAGCACCTTTATCCACCTACTTCTAAAGGCAGTAGAAACCTTATCAGCATAAGGCAGAGGCCATTAAGCTGACAGTTATTCCAAGCTAGGTTTTACCTGCACCGTAGAAACTATTTGAGTATGTCAAGCCGGTTAAGACAGAACAAACGCTTTCTTAAATAAATGCACTTTTAACCTCATCATATTGGACACAATCAGGTTGTTTTGGGAAATCTTTTAATACTCTGAAAGCATTCAAAGTGTTTCCGTATACAACAACACAAACATTCACACAAACATGAAGGGAGAGTCTCTGCTGATTCTATACCCTACTTCAACCTGTCCAAATAGGGTTTTTAATACAAATATTAGAGGCAGTAGGTTTGGCTGGTTGTGTTTCGTGAAAAGAACATTCAAAGTTGCCCGCTCGTCTACTGTGCAACAAAACCAGAACTGCACGCCCCTCCTGACACTGGTTAGGATTACATGGTTTGCTATTGGGTGGAATCCAACCTCAGATTTTTAAATGAGTCTATAATGGTTTTTCTGAGGAATATTTGGGGGATATTTTAGCAACAGACGAAGTTGATCCTGACTCACATTTGCTTTCTCCTTTCTCTTTTATTTAGTGCTTGTACTTCCACGGCGATGTGCAGAGCTACTCACTGGTTAATTATCATCAATTCATCATCAACTCATCCAATATATGTTTTGAGGATTTAAGTTATGCTGTCCTTGGCAGCCTATTGTTTCTAGTTGTTTTGATACTAGCAGCATGTCTACACGAAACATCATTACCAAGCTGGTTACAAGACAATGACGAGATTACATTCAATTTAGAGCACAGAATGAACCTGATTTAGCTTTTCAGATATGGAAACAGCCAGATACAATCAGACAACTGTCTGATTGTATCTGGCTGTTTCCATATCCATATAAGCAGAAGATATCAGGTCAGAGATATTCAGTTTTACTCATTGGTTTTCCAATGATGATTAGAGATATTGTGCTAATGTTAATGTGAGCACTCATTCGGTACAGACACGGTACTGGTAGAGATACATCATAGCTTTGTTGAGGAATGTGGGTTACACTGGAAACCCGGTCAAACAGAGAAAATTAAATATAAAGCGAGAATGGGGGAGGACCAGAGGAAGGTTTAGAACGATTCATATATGAGGAAAGTACAGAGGGGTTTTGGATGCATCTGTGTATCTGGGTTGATCTCCGGCTATAGCTGTGACCATAGCTACATTTGTGTCTCCATGATGTGATGCTTGATGACCTGAAGAAAATCCTCCAGGAGCCAGAAGTTGCCCCCTCACGGTCCATTTGAGCCGACACTCTGCGCTGTTGGCTTCAACATCTCCTTCTGCCATCCAATCCACCCCACCCTCTTCCTCCTTTGTTCTCTCTTTTTATCTTTTTGTTATTGCCTTCCCTTTCTTTATTTCATAGTTATCTAAGTTATTTTCAGAGACCAGCTTTTTGTCTTTCATGCTTCTTTGTCATTGTTTTTGGTTTAAGCAGAGCTAATTTCATCAGCCACACTGAAATATAGTAAAATCTTTTTACGTATAATTGAGACAATGCAAAGGAAGTGCCTGTAAACAAACATTCTGATCATAACAAATAATATTAATTATTCTCACTTTTAAGATAAATCTTGATTTTTCTTTAAACATTGGCCGGACCAATTATGCTCCAACAGTCAGAGAGACAGTTAGGCATCTCTCTACAAGCGATGCTGTTTGCATGACTCAATCAAAATGAGTCAGTGTGCTGTCAGATTATATATTCACTGCATGGCACTGCTGAGGAAATTATTGAAAATGAAATTAATGAAATGTGACAAGTTTGTCATGATATTATGAACACAAATAAAAACCAATGAGGCGGGCTAAAATACTCAGTTTAAAACTCATAATATGAATCGGCCGCTCAACGAAACATGCATCTGTGATTCACCCACAAAGCACCCTGACTTCTCCTTTAAGGTGACTTTCCTAACGCAAACAAAGCTCCTTCTGGACCATCAATGATCGGGGGACGTGCCTCATCACACAAACTCACAGACAATGATCAATGTTCTATTTAACACATCTGGTTTCAGGCCAAATCAATGCAAGACAGGTGATCCCTGACCTACACCGAGCCGTGTGTTATCTCTGCTGAATGAATTTAACCCTCCTTTGCAATTATATCTCACCATGATCCTGAAGTCTTCCCAGGGAGCCCCCAGAAATTCTTTGTGTCTCTGCGTTGACTATTGATTTTGTGTGTTTCGGGCTCAGGTTAATGAGAGCTTTTAAATAATGCAGACCATAGATGCAGACACAGCAGCGCCTCGCACCGCATCTCATGTCCGCCCCCCTCCATGGATGTCCCTTTCTCACTTTTTCTCTTTAGTCCCCACCTCCCTCCTTCTCTCATTATCATCCCCATCTTTCCCGATTATCATTTTCTCCTGCAGACAACATCTGAGCATCCACAGGGGCAGGTTGAGGAAGGGTACCCCCGCCACACTCCTCTTTCTTCCAATCTCCCCACCTCTGATCCATTGTCTTCCTGACAGGCGTGAGATTCAAAGGCACATCGTACTTCCAGAGATGAGATACCCTGTGCTGCAATAACAGCAGAACAAGAGGCTCCCAATTTAGTCGCTCCTTCTCCCTCCCGTATCAGATTGGATCTGTTTCTTCAGGTTTATTGGCTCTTTTGTCTTCCACGTTGTCTCAGACTATCTCACTGAAGGTGTGTTTTTATGATTGTAAGCAATATCCCTTCAGACACAAAGCAAAGCACACTTTATTGTGTAATTAATAGTGTAATGAGCTTTCAGATGAATAAGCAGCATTTTATAAAACACAGGTCTGCTAAGCCTAGCAAAAATGCAGTTCAATATGTTTTGAATAATTAAAGATAACAACAAGAGCTCCATTTTTCTTGCTTACCTCACACTTCTCCAGCAAGAGAGATGCACTTGATCCCCCAAAGATAAATATTTAAATGTTGAAAATATTACTCAAATGTATTTATCACAAGGTCTAAAAGTTAAATGAAATGCTCAGTTTTGGCCTAAAATAGCAAGAGGCACATTTGAATTTCTCAGTACTTGTTCTAAGTTATTTCTTAGTCAGGAACTCAGTGGATTTAGCTTACTGTGGAGGTGATGAGGTCCATGGCAGATTCAGCAGGGATCTCTGACAGATGCTTTGCAATGCAAATCACATCATTATGACAAAATGTGAGATTATTCTTGGGTGTCTGTTGGCACCATGGAGCTGTAATAAATGGTTTGTAATGTCATTTTATTCTGGTGGGATGCACCAACTACACAAATACACAAAATCTAATAAAGATAATCACGGCTCTGCAGGCTTTAGAAAAAATGAAAACACGGAAACATCCAAGTTATTCACAAACAGCCTTCATCTTTCTCTCTACTGGAAGTATCTTCAGATAGTTATTATAGAATATTCGTTGACATTTTGCTTTAAATTGCTTTTTGAAAAGCAAGAAAAAGCAGGTAGTGGGTAGAGAGAGGCTGTGCAGATGAGTGGATGCTAATTGTGAGCCTGCTCTTCACATTCTTGCGTTTGATCTTGATACGTGCGTTGGAGGAAGGCAGAGGTATGGTTTCTCTAAACCACCTGCCCTTCTTAAGCGTCTGCCCTCACTGCCTCTCTCAGATTAAAAACTATAGTATGTTCAAGTATCTGCTCTCTGCCGACTGCCTGTGACAGCTGGGGGGAATGTATGGAGAAATGTTGCTGGGGGTACATTATAGATACTCTCATGCTTCACTGTTTATTCCATTAAATCTACTCATGAATCAAATTAGCTTTCTTTCCTCGTCCGTCACTTTTTTTCAAAGCCCACCAAAGACGCTTGCCACACATTGTGGCCCGATAAATGCTCTGACGGATTGAATGAATGGATTTTAACATAAATGGAATAAATAATAATAGCAATATTTGGTGTGAGTGGGAAAGCAGCCTAATCAGCTTCTACTAGGGCTACTGGTAAACTAATTAGCATACAGAAATATTATTTTCCACTTTATTGGGTCCTAATTGTAGATTTCTCTGTCTGGATGGCTGCCTGCCCCTGAATAATGATGCTATACCATTCTCCATATGGAAGAGTCCGTTAGAGATAGAGACGCAGAGAAATTGGAAGAGGGAGGGAGATAGCAGGCCCTGAGAAAAGGAAAACTATAAGCCGTCATGTACACCTTCCCCCCATTTTTCCTTTGGCAGTTGAAAACAAAGTGTATCATGGCTTCAGTGTGTGAGCAGGAGAGGGCGAGAAGAAATGGAATAAATATGTTTAAGAGATCGAGGATTTGACATCATAGCTCTTTGAAGACAACTAGAGACAGGGTTCATCCGGAGCCGCTGGAACTCTTCCAACTTCACAAGATATGGAGTAAAAATATGATAGGTCAACTGTACCAAAACAACTCTACACTCAGACTGTAAAGAGAGTCAGTGGGGCTTTAATGTCTTCTTTTCTTTCTAATGTATTCAATTTTTAATACTGTATGTTTTAGTCTTAATATGCTCTTTACATCATATCCCTTTCTTTGTCAAGAGTGGTCATGTCCAATGTTTAAATCCAAAATGAAGTAAAACATGTGTTCCCCTTTTATCGAACCCAACAATGTTGTCTGGGTATCATTTCTCCCAGTTAGTTGCTCTGCTTTGCTCATGCTTCAGCCAACAACTTGTGTGTGAACAAAAGGATGTGGGGATTTAGGTGGTGAATGGGAATATAAATCATTTTCATCCAAATGGAAGCAAGGTTTGGTTTGTCTCAGTTGGTCATTAAAGGTCAAGGTCACGGTTAGCGGAATGGTTCAAATAAATCAAACTCTAGTGTTAGAAATGGAAAACTGTGATGTCTGTAAAGCCTAACCCTCGTTCCCTCGTTATTAACCCTGACCTAAAAATGTCCATCCTTCTTCTGCCTTCCCTCTTTTGCTTCTATCAGCTTTGTCATTTGAATTTAAACATTTCTCTTTTTGGGAGACTTTCTGAAGCAACTGATTGTGTAATTTTACTTGGAAGGACAGTCTCTCCATATAAGCAGAGATCTTTTTACCAATTGGTATATGTACAGTTCCAATTCAAAGTGACAAAAACAAGAATACATTTGTCCTATTCATACTTGTTCTTAAACGGATGCAGATCATATTTAATCAAAAATAAATCCTATAAAAGGGTAGTCCAATCGAGTAACTTGAGGTATGTGATTCAACTCAAATATCTTTGGAAGATCCGATGAACTAAAGCTATTAAAACAGTAAAACAGTAAACAGGAGAAAATTGTGTTCAAGCAGCACGTATGTGAACATCATCAGAAGAAGGCACAGAGTGAGAAGCAGTAATGCACCTGTACCTGCCTTTTCTCCTCTCCCGGCCTCAGTTCACCTTCACCTCGGGTGCTTTGGCTTGGCAGCTGCATGGAAGCCTTTGATAGATCCTGGCTTCAAAGACAAAATCTCTTGATAAGTGTGGGATAGAATGGGTTGATCCAGATTGTGGCAAATATAGAGAAAATAATGATTTCATCACAATTTCATAATGTTTGAAGAAGTAGAAGTATAACCTTTATTGATCTTTAAAGACTTTAAAGGTGAGTTGAAAGTGAATACTTCAATCATAAGCAGAGTTACTTTTATGCTGGATTTATATTCCACACTTGCTCCAGAGCTCATCCACCCATACCTGAATAGATCATTATGAAGGCTATCGTAAACATACATGTTTTCGTAAGGTTTTTCAACCAGGAGAAGCAGATTCATCACGTGTTCATGATCTACTTCTGCATTCGTTAAAGTATGGAATTATATGGCAATAATCCTGCTCAGTTTTGTTTTTGTAACAATTAAATGTTGTGCAGCCATGCAGGTGCATTGATGTAGTTAATACACGGGATCACAGTCTGTATTCAAGTGGAAACACTAAATTCATGTTGCTAAATCTGACCTCTGACCTGTTTAAAGAGAAAAAGTGTTAAATCTTCCCACATGCACTAAAGAAATCACCTCATAACACATTAAAAGTCCTTTTATTCAAATGAAATCATAAACAGCCGGGCTGCTGATGAACTGTGAATCTTTACTGATTTAAATATTTCTGCTGTGAGCCAAGTCAAACAGTAGAGAATGATAGCGCCTGTGTACGTCTGCTAATCTGTTATGCAGACGATAAAGTTCCTAAGCTATGTTGAGGGAGATATTCAAGTTGATAGATATGGCTTATTCTATCAGGAACACAGCAGGACAGACATGGCTGGCTATTATAAGTGACAGGGCACGTCAGTTTGTGTGGATAAGTATATGCAGGAGTGTAATCCATGATGTTGCATGGTAACAGTGACTGTTGACAGTAACACTTCTTCATCATTAAGACATACAATGGACAATCGAGCCAGGAAAGGTACAATGGAAGAATGCATTATATCTAACAATCCCCAATAAGGATTGATAAACATTATATAAAAACCCAATGAATGGTTTATAATTAGGGGGGAAATTAATCATGTAAGAATCGAGCGTCAAAATTGTGTCAAGCTTGCGAGATTGGTTGAAATATCACAAAAAATAACTGTTTTACAGTGTTAGAAACCATTTATCGCTTGTTTATTTATAGCTTATAAATATTAAATAGGGGTTTAAACTAAAGTGTTACTCGAGCATGCATGAGATTAATTGTGTAGACTGTTGTGTAAATTGTACAGTGTTTGGGTACAGCTTGTTTATGAAATAAATGTGCTAATGGTCTCTCAGAAAAGATATTGGACCAGCTGATGTATTGTCTTAATCCCATCCCAGGCTTTCTGTTTCATCTTTAATGTGCAAAGGGAAAATAAATAACAAAAAGCTATGAAAATAAGCCAAGGGCTATACAATGGTGAGCGTGGCAGAGAAGCGGAAATCGATCAGATGGAGGAGCTTGAGGCAGAGGCTGCTGGTTGAAGGCTGTAATGGCCTGCTAATAACTTGGACAAGTTGGTGCTGCTGACATATTGGAGAGAAAATAGTGCAGTCTACTCAGGCCATTAGAAATACTTTTAGGAGGGAACAACAGTGTAAGGCTGAAATGAGGAATGCTGGAGGATAGAGTGAAGGGTAATTAGTGTGAATTGATGGTGAAATGTAAAACAGATGCATGGAGATGTCGGAGGAGCTGTAGACATATGGATTAACATCATCAGATGAAGATGAGACTAGTAGTATAGCAGCTGCTGGTGCATATAAAGTGATACTTTAACTAGTAAAAAGTAATTATCCTTCTATCGGATTGAGGTTGGGTTGTATTAAATATTGCTAATTCAGTTAATGCATATCATTTGCATGCAAAGTGTCCCTACTTTTTCATCCGTTTACTGGTTAATCTGAAAATCTATACCTTTACAACACAATATTATTATGGGGCCATGCATGAAGCCACAATTATTATGTTATGGTTATTTCAATCCTAATTTAGCCATATCTTAATCGAATAAATCATATGAAATGTAGTAGTTTGGATTGGGTGAATAGTACATTTCGTATGATTTAGAAGTACTTTTCAAGCACCTTTTAAGAGAAAATATTCATAAGAATCTGAATATTTTTGCTATGTGCTGAACTTAATTCAGTTACAAATAATAAAATTGAATTTGAATGCCGAACTAATAAGCATAGAAAATTACATATTGACTTATATTTTTGACATATTGTTCCATTGCAATGAGTTACTGCATTGTAATTATAGAACAGGACATTTTCCTGTATTTCTTTGTAACTAATTGTACCAACAAAATAATTTGCCACTGCTATATTTTAAGTTATAAGCACAGCATACATTTCAAATTAGTAAAGATATCCAATTTGTATTTTGTACAGTGAATAGAAGAGGGATGGTTTGAGGAAAGAGTGTCATGACTCACGAAGCAGTAAGGGAGACAGAGATGGCATACAGTTAGTGATAAGAGATGTGGATTAGGGGGAAAAGTGAGAAGGGGAAAATCTAATATTTGATACTGTGTTTATTAGAAAAAGAGGGAGAAAGAGAGCAATGCATAACAATAGAAGTTTCAGGGAAAGCCATGAATTTGTTTTTGTACAGTCATTCATTTTCCACTTTGGCGGTAAGTCATGTTCCACACAGCATCCCTGCGGGAACAGACACGCAAAGACACAAACAGAATACACTACTTGTCTAACAGGAAGTCTAACGGACAAAAAAAAGCTGAGTTACTGAGAAAAGGAAAGAAAAATGAGCCGTTTTGAAGAAAGCTATTATTTCAGTGCTGAGCGTGAGATTGCCTCTGACTGTGATCTACGAGACACAGTCCTGACTCTCTCACTTTGAGATGTGATATCCCCCGGGATATTTATGGCCAGCAGCCTGCTGCCACTCGTATACTGTAACAGTTGTTGCCTCGTAATGGATGTGTTTCCAACAGAAGCTTCTGTGTACTGTACTTATATTTCAGCTACACATTTGACATATTTACATCCTATTTTATGTTCATCACGATGGTAATAAAAACTGTCAAAAGTGACACAACCATTTGATACATCCCAAAAATACATTGCTATACCGCAGCCACCCACACAAACATATTAAAATGTGTGTGTGTGTGTGTGTGTGTGTGTGTGTGTGTGTGTGTGTGTGTGTGTGTGTGTGTGTGTGTGTGTGTGTGTGTGTGTGTGTGTGTGTGTGTGTGTGTGTGTGTGTGTGTGTGTGTGTGTGTGTGTGTGTGTGTGTGTGTGTGTGTGTGTGTGTGTGTGTGTGTGTGTGTGTGTGTGTGTGTGTGTGTGTTAATTTGACAGGAGGTCTGCAGAATAAAATCTTAATTTACCAGGTACCTGCAAATGCACTTACAGTATGGCTCCGCCTCATCCCCGTGCCCAAAGTCCATTTATTTTTAGATTGGTTCATTTGACATCATGTTAAGAGGTTAAAACCATCACGGTTAGCCATTGTTGTCTCAATTAACATTTGTTATGGTGGTGGTGACAGTGATTTTGCAGTTTGGGGGGCACGATGGAATAATGGTGACACTATTTGACAGGCAGACAGGGAGCAATGGAGGCGGATGCTTTTGTTTCAGTTGTCAAATCAGATAAAATAGCACAGGGCCATTTGCATCTGCCACCCACTCAGACAACAGCATAATGCAACCCATATGCAAAAACACACAGTCACACACAGCTGGAATTGTTCTACCACACAAATACTGTGTGGTAAAAAAGTGATCATTTTAATATTTCCCTTACTACCTTCTTAACAACAACAACATAGAATAGGATGTGTGAGGGTGTTTGTGTTATTCCCAGCATTTAACAAGGCAATGATAATGGAGTCCACTCAGGCCTGTCTGACACCACACACACACACACACACACACACACACACACACACACACACACACACACACACACACACACACACACACACACACACACACACACACACACACACACACACACACACACACACACACACACACACACACACCCAACATGCATGTTCACTCACGCGGGTTTAATTGCAAACGAGACACAAGAAGATGAACACATTTCTAACTGGGAAATGTGCGATTGGAGGGTAATCGCTGTCCAAGAAAGTCGAATGTGACAACAGAGACTCAACCTTCACTGGGGCTGACTGTTACGGAGCCGGCTGGCAGGGTGTATGAGAAATTATGCAAATTAGGTTCAGGCGGCATTTCCAGATGACTGACAGGCTCCCTAACTGGCAATTAGCATATGTTGGTTTCTCATTGGCCAGAACTGCGTGACTGTCTGGTGACAAGTGAAATGGATATCCACTCCTGGGTCTCAGGCATTTAATCATATCTCTATGTGTCTCTCCTTCTAAGCCTCTCATCCTATCTCCCATCATGGTTGCACCCCCTTGACCCCCCCCCCCAATCCCCAATCCCCACCCCATGTCTTCAGTCTTTTACCTATATGTCTCTCTGTTTTCCTCCTCTGCTCACTCAATCACAAAACAGCTGTAAACTGGACAAAATAGGTTTACCTTCAGAAAACATACAATAAATGTGACATAGTTATAAATAAGATAGACAACCTATTGTGTTTCATAAAGTTAGGAGATTCACAAAAAACAGATCAAAATAACTATTTTTTTATGAAACCGTGACTGTAAATCTGGTTAATATCCTAAAATGCAATTAATAGCAAATTGTATAATCTTATTGTCTCCTAAATCTGTTTTCTAAAATACCATGATTCCCTATTTCTCCAGAGCCACAGAAATAAGTTAAGTAGAACTGTATTCATCCTTGGGACAATATCGTTTTAGTAAAGTTTGCTTAATATGTGGATTTAACTTTCTAGTTGTTTATGGGGCTTTAGGTTGTCTTGTGTTTTTTGTCATTTTGTTACAAAATGAGATAGCATTATACTTTGTATACCCTTTGGATATCAATTATAACCCACTCAAAGCTTCAATCTTGAAACCAAATCCTTAATGTCACCCTATAGGCTTAAATCAGAAGCATTTGCATATAAAGAACACCATTTTACTCTGTTGAAGTTTGTGTTTTATACTAAATATTGAATGTCAGTGCGGGCTCCTGCAGGCCTGAACATTCTCTCTGAGCTTACAGGATTAAGAATCATGTATAAGTGATGTTTCTCTATAGCTTCCTATGGTTCAATATCATAAATCAATTATTCATCACAACATAACCAAGTACACAGCTTCTGTCAATGGTCAAGTTGGTAGGAGGAGAGAGAGAACATGAGGGCAGGAGCGGGAACAGATGTTGTTAAGAGCAGAGGGAGGCACAGAGAGAGCAATGTTAAAACTGCTCCGAATGTGTTGCCTTCTCAGCAATGAAAACATTATGGGATGAGACTGTCTACGGAACACTGGATTTATCAATGTAATCTAACATGTCCAAAATCAAGTTTTTAGTCTAATAATTAAATTAGCGTGAGTAAGCATTGATTGTTTATAGCTGTGCTCGCAGTAGTCTTTGTGGAGTGTTGTGCTGCTTCAAGCCAACATCTTAATCAGAGGAACAACACGATGTGCTCTGCGGCCTTCATTGTCCTCATCAGTCTTTATGACAATGGAGCGAATTCCAAACAGCTAGAGCCCCGGGTGGATTTCAACACAGAAAATGCACTGCGCCTGTTGTCAAGTAGGAAGAATTAGCATAATTAGTAATATTCTGCATGAAAGTCACATCTCATGGAAGTGAAGCACCTCTTATATATGTGAACAAACTGCTACCAAAAGAGCCTTGTGCACGATTATCAGGACACCAACCGGTGTGTTTGACTTTTAAAATGTCTCATGGTGATTTATCTACATGTTTAAGAGTTCACTTTACATACCGGCATAAATAGTAAAGGAAATATAAGCAAATAAAGGTGTTTCATGGATAATTTGAAAGACATCTTAATTAAATCTCAAATAAGAAGGAAAGAGCAGAAAAATAAGATATACAACCATTCATTCTTTGAATGACTCTTTAAACCTCAATGTTTCTCTCTGTTGCACACTGCATATCACTTGTGCAGTGGAGGCTGTTTTCCTTCCAGAGCACGAAGCATGATTTCCTCACCAAAGACTGTGTGCTTAAATTCCCTCCTCTATCAAATCTGTTGAATCTCCTAGAGCGTTTCAGACGAATCCCCAAATAGCAACAGCAAACATGTGGGTTTATATGCAGTTCCAGGCCCACTGCCCTGTGTCTAAGCCTGATCCCTGCCAAATCATATCATAGTCACACTCACTTGGAAGGAAAGGCCTGATGCTATCTGTCCCTGGAAATGATCATGTCATGGTGGTAATGTGTGGGCTTAGCTTTTTTATCATTTCATTGAAATCGATGCGAGTTAGGTAAGAACATTTAAATACAACCAAAAATTAAGTATTTGGTACAAGAGTAACAAAATACAATCACTGCAATATCATGTTATTCTCTTTAAAAGGTCGGATCACCCAAATATCAGATAATCATATTTCCACAATTCAGATATTATTGTGAGATTGAATTAGTGTACTTTTTAGTTGCCAAGAAAAGCCTCTGGATTATAGACGGACACTATTTCTATAAAGAGACATTGTTGGAGATCTATAGTTGAGAAAATTTGCCCTTTAATTCAGCATGACTTGATCATTTTTGGGTATACCTATTTTCTATTGTTTGTAGCACATTGAGTGTGTTCCTTTGATAATTTGTTGGCATGTTGTTTTTATTTCTGCCCGTGCATTTATAAAAAAAATTACTATCCTAGATAAAGACAAAAAATGAGAGCGAGAGTGACCGTGGTGTCTGACACGGACAGAGAAACAGTGGATTGTGAGCTGCGTTGCACAGAATTTGGCTAAAGCATAATCCGATTTAGGACTTGAGGTGAGAGATGGACCCATGGCGCTGCACTTAAATATATCTGAGAGGGCAGTGTCGGAGCAGATGGAGAAATAAAATGAGAAAGAGAAAATCAAGCCGATCAGGCAGAAGTGGTGGTCATGTCATCTCAAATAAAGACCATATAGGGTTCTCTGCAGCTCTGCCCCGAGCCTCTAGCTTTTATTAACTTACATCTATCCTTCATATTCACACAGATGTATTAAATATCTGGCAAAGCCTTTGTTCTCTTACATACTCAATAGGGAGATGGAGAACGGTGATTTATTGGTATTTCTATTAGAAAAAACCGATATCTTAGTGCTTTCAATAAAGCTCAGCAAAGATCACTTCATTACCACTTAGCTGTTATCACATGTTAACTCTTTTTAGCGTTGCTACGCTGTCCTCATTGATTCATTGTGTTCAAAGTTAAATGAGAAAAAGGTATTTAATACTCATATAAAAGTTTGGCAATAGGTTTTCAGGAAACTGAATATTAGAAACCATGCATTCGTTGTTGTAGTGTCCCTGCTCTTTCTCAAATGAAATGTCTATATTATCTGACTACATGTGTTGCTCATCTAGCTGCTAGGTCCTTATTGTCATTTTTTAACTTAACGTGTCAAAGCTCCATGTAAGTTACAAAAACAAAGGACACGCCGACACATGAGCAGAAACATCTCCTGATCTATGCTTATTAAAAAGACACATCTATCAACTATAATTCCTTCCAAGGTTTTAAACTTGACTGAAAATGCTAATTTGTGTTTAACAGATAATAAGCACAGGGTATACTTTTCCTATACAGTATGACTTGGCTTACAGGCAGCAATATGGTCTTCTAAGATTCGATTGCTTAGGGACACCTAAACTAACTACTAAACTTGTTTATGTCTTTGTTGCTGCTGGTATACATCAAAATATAAAAAGGTGTTTTGTTGATGACTGTCACGGAGGTGATATCTGGGCCCATAGATCTCGGCCTCCGTTACAGGTTGTATAGCTTCATTGTTGTTGATTGTGTTCACCCGGTGCCCTGTCTTGTCTCCTCCCCCCTCACCTGTGTCTTGTTGGTTGATTAGTCTGTGGGTATTTAGGCTCTGTGTTTCCTGTTTGTGTGTGGGAGATCCTTGTTGCTGGTGACTGTGTTCACATGAGACAGTAAGGTTGAGGCTGTGTCATGTACCACAAGGAGTAATAAATGCCCACACCGGGTTATATTTCAACTCTCTGCCTCTGCCTCCTTGCTTGGTCGCAATGGTCAGTCTCACAATGAAACTGAATCAAATGTTATCACACAGATGATCACAATCTCCACAATGCTACTTTCTAACTTAAAACACCTGTAGCATGTGTACTTTTCATGGGAAAGCAGAGACAAAAAAGGCAAAAAGAAACTTTTGAAAGTAAGAAACAGAGATGAAAAATAGTCTCATCTGATGTTTCACATTACATGTTTATAATAAATGTCTGTATAATCAATCATATACCCCCTACATATATATTTTTACTCAGGAGTATTTTTGCTGCGCTCAGCAACACCCAAACTAAATAACTGTATAACCAAAAACGCTGAATATACAGATGATGAATGGTTTTCCGTTTTTTTAAATAAGAAATCTGTCAGTGGAGTCCTTCAAAGTAAATCTGATCCTTTCTAACGGCACGGACAGCGTCAGATCTTTAAAGTGACTATAGGAGGGTGGTGTTGCATCTCTCCATTTAAGTACAATCTGCTTTCTGGCGATCGTAGAAGCAAATGAAAGGGCATTTACTGAACACTGTTTCTTTTACTTCAGATATTGCTGTCAGTAGAGGAGTCTTCAAACATGTGTCTGTTTAGCACTCATTTAGAAGTTATCAACTCCAAATCATGTGGATAAGTTCCCTTTTTTGATGTTTGTACCTCTTAAAATGCTTAAGTCATTCTAATTATTGAATAAGTCAAGGCAAGGATGTCTATGTAGCTACATTTATAGTCTTTAAACATTTGTGTGTTGGCAGGATCTCTGTTTTAACTGTGTGAATAAAGTGAAAACAGCTTTAATGGATCCGTAAAAGCATGACTTATTTCACATTACATGTTGCAGAAATATCAGGAAATAGGATTTGTTTTGACAAAAATGACATTCGAAGAAGCACAATTCTTTTAAACTGTACCTAGAATTTCAGGGACTCATATATATTTTTTTCATTATTATTTAATTATAATGACAACACAAATCATTTTTAACCGCAAAGGTTTTCTTTGTCTGTTGAAGTCAGCTGATGGTCCCATGAATATCGCCTAGTGACGTTAAAGGTTAGAAATATACTTTGCTTCTAAATATCTTTGCAAAAAGCCTTACATTCTTTCCATTTCCTTACAGTATTAACTCCTAAAAAATAAAACATGCTGATATAGTTAAGAAACTTGGATAAATGGAGCTCATCAAAATCAAAGGCAGTAACTGTGATGTCATCTGAATAAGGGCAATTTGTGCACATTATTCACTTTTGACATTTCCATATACTGAGCTGCAGCGTAGTTTAATACCTTGCAGTGTTGCAATGCGAACATTATTATTTTGCATCAGGGCAATGAGGAAGTTCATCTGAGATATATTGTTATCACTTTTCCAGTTTAAGCAATGGTCTGGTACACCCATACCCTTAATGAATAAACAATACCGTAATATTAACAGTTTTGTCACTATGCCAATGAGTAGGGCTGGTATGTGTGTGTTGAGATGGTTATAACTCTATAATGTGCTCGCATGTTTCAGGTCTACAGTATATGTCTCTGAGGCATGAAGTTTCAGTGTTCAGGGTATTTTTAGATGAAACATGTTACATCATACAACACCGTAGAGCACAAACGAGCTAGCACTGGTGGAGATGCCTGTTTGGGAGGGCTTGGAACTTGGCAAAGTTACTTTCTTCTCCTGCCATAAATGCATAACTAAGATCACTGAACCACCCGACTTATGTGAAAGGATGCATAGGAAGTAGAAAAAAGAGCAATAAAAAGCAAAGTGCAGGATGGGATCATGGGAGGTTAGCATTGGGCCTTAAAGTGGACCTATCATGCTATTTGTAGGCAATAGCATAGGTCTCAGATATATAGAAATATATAAAAAACATGTATATGAAGTGTTCATATATTCATATGCTCAAAATACCAAACAGATCACCCATTCTAGCCATGCCTCATATCCCTCTATTTCACTTCCTGTTTCAAAAGTGCTAATTTGGGGTGTAAAGCTTTTTTTTTTAAATTGATAAAAAAGGAGGGGGCTGAGCTCATGCGGAACCCAGCAGATAGTGTCTAAATAAATACTGCCATGATGAAACGCCATATCATGGATTATTTCTGAAACAGTATGGAGATCAAAGGCTTTCTCTCTTGCCGGTCATACCACAAGGCGAGTTTCTTTCTATTTACTACTTCTTCACACACATGCTCTCCAGTATAGGTTAGCTCTGAGTGTTAGCGAGGCTAATGTAAACATGCACCGACCATATTACGTCCAAAACAGTCGGGTGTGTTTCTGATAGCAACGTTTCTGATAGGGCCGTGGGTGTAAAGCCAGCCTACATTTCCGAGGTTACGTCATATCGGACGCAAATCTAGATCAGCTCCGTTGTAGCCCCATTTTTAGAGATTTGGGTACGGAGGAAAGGAGAGAGGGTTTTATTTTCTGACGCTGCGTGAGTTCTCTAACACACCGGGGACACATATTTATGTATGAAAGACATAAAAAAGTGCATTTTGCCTGATAGGTCCCCTTTCAAGAAAATAAACGGAAAAGATGAAGAGAACAGTGAAAGTATCCTGCGGAAAAGAATCATCCGTGTATGTGGGTGTGTTTGTTTGCACAAGGTGTGGCGTGACTGAAGATGACTTTAGGGGTCATCCCAATGCGTCTGTGGCTCAGTTAAATGTCACTTGTGCAGACACTGCCGACGTGTCCTCCGTGCCTGTCACTCTGATGTGACATGCAAAGATCGCAATCTTGTTTACTCATCGACCTATACCTGCCTAGCAGTGTGTATGCATGTACTGTATTTGAGTGTTTGTTTGGGTGGTGGAAGCAGAGTCTTTTATATTCTATGTTGTAGAGGCAACATGAAAAGTAAATGAAAAACAGCAACAACAAAAAAAGAAATCCAACAGCTAGTTCTGCCTACTGTCATAGCATGCTCCCGATGTCTCGGAACACTTTGTGAAGCTCCTCTGAAGCGAGGGGCGTCACATCCCCGCTATATAAAGAATAACACAAGGGCATTTAATACACAAACACATACAAACAGCTTGCTACGGGGTGCAAAGATGTGACAAGAGACAAGGTCCTCATGCTAACCTCAGGGCCCAACTGCATATGTCAGTCACACACTCATTCTGTCAACATCAACACCATCATTTACCGGGGGAAAAAAGGGTCACACAAGCTAACGAGGCAAATGTGTCAGTTTGAGTCTATATACTGTGTGTGTGTGTGTGTGTGTGTGTGTGTGTGTGTGTGTGTGTGTGTGTGTGTGTGTGTGTCTGCGTGCGTGCGTGTGTGTGTATGTGAGAGAGAGAGAGATCACCCCATTCATTAATGTGACCTCCACAGCTTTTTGCTTTTTGCTGCTGAATGAACCATTGAACAGAAGTCACTAAAGCAGGATTGTTCCACATACTGTAAATCTTGGAAGTTTAGGTTGCAGACATATATGTCTAACATCTGTGGCCTTGTTAATGTATTGCTTTGTGCCTTGGAAACACTGCCATGCTTTGAGCAGTCTTCTGACTCAGAGCAGAGAGGAAAGATAGTCACAAAGCCTCTGAAGTTCACAGGGTCTTCCTTATGTTTCAGTAATATATGTTTATGTTTGAGAGTAAACACCCAGCAGGGTTCTTTGTGTATGGTTATGTAGAGTAACCGTCGGTTCTCTTCTGCCAGAAAAACGTTCTTTCTCAACATAATTCCCATCACAAGCACCCCTGTCCCTGTCCATATAACTAAACAACATTATCAATGACTGTACGTTTCAAGGAAAACGTTTCTCTCACAGATTATGGTCGCATTTTCAAACAAGTTGTTCTACAAAACAAAAACACAACACAACAAAACTACAGTAGGCTACCTGTGTATTTTAAGGCAAGATAAATACTTGGCTAGGTTTCTAAAAATGGCATGACTTTTGTTTTGTTATTTAACATAAATCAAGATAAGTGAGCAATGACTTTTTGTTAAAAGTAAACTTACAGCAGTCCTTTGAGTGAGTTAACGCCTCTTTGTTGATTACCCTGAAATCACATTTTCCCAGATGCTATGGCAGATGCATGACAGGCCCTACTGCCTCTGATTGGTTGGTACTTGATGCCGTCATTGTTTTGGATAATTATGTCCAGGCACGAGGAGTTAGATGGTTAGGATAGGGTCAGAATATCTTTATAAGGCAATCAGACAATGTGTATTTTTGGGCAATGGGTTTCTTCAAATGTTGCATTCATTTCACACTATTTGGGTTTCAGAACAACCTCTTGGCACCTTCTCCTGGGTGCAAGCCCTTTGTTTATTCAACACACCAATGCGCCCTGATGTCTATATGCTTATATCCTCTGACTATAATTATAAATGTATTTTTGATACCTCAAACACAAACTTAAGCTGTAATTAAATACACATTCTTTGAAAGGTAATTGACAATTAAGTGTTGTTGAATAGGAACATCCTTTTTCAAGGTTGCTGCAAGAGAAGATTCCAACATCTACATTTATACTTTGTTATTTGCTTCTAGGGGCTGTCAGGCTCCTTCCTCCCTTGCTGGCGTACATGAGTCCTTCTCCAAAATAGTGTCAGCAGTGTGATGACAGCAAAAGGATGTCAGGGTGTATGGATGTGCCAACTACATGAGGATCTGTGTTTGTTTTCTATTTACTACAACAGGTCAATGTTGACTTATATTCACCTTGACAAGCATTGGTCGCTAACCATAAATAATTAGTTATTGTGGTCACCATGAAGAAAAAAACATGAAGCTGTTCTGTCAATTGTGCAATCAGATCAGAAAATGTGTAACACATATATGTCAACAACTTCCTACATATTTGGCAGGAATATGGGTTGCCCTAATTGTAGAATCTGTTTTGTATGATGAACTAGCCAGCACCTGACTGTCACTAAGGAGCCTGATTTAAATCCAAATATTATTTCAAGAGAAGGCTGCTCTGCGCAAAAGCCCACTGTCCCTCTTTGAAATTATAATGTGGCCATGTGGAATAACAGATGCAGGTGAGGAGGGATGGAGGGACGGAGGGATGGAGGGAGAGATGGGTAGATGCAGAATGATGTGGCAATGAAGGGCCAATGGGTGCAGGATAGGAGAATAAAGGGTGTTGGTTGAAAGGGCATAGACATATTTAGGGAGTGATGTAGGAGGACAAAAAGACAGATGGTGGGGACGGAATGACGGAAAGTGAATTAATCAAAACAGACGTGATGTGATGGAGTGGCCTCCAGATATTGAGTTGGGTGGACTTATTTCTCTCTGCCTTGCTTTTGGAGATAGTGACCCTCTTCGTTCCAAAACCTTGAAGGAGGAATAACAATGTTGTTGAATTAGCATATGTTATCATTTAATGCATGGCCGTACGCTCAATATTTATGAATAAAAACAATTTCCTACCAAAGTTAGATATCCAACATTCAGTGCTTTCATCTAATAGCCTGGAGCTCTGCCATTGACTAACAAATAAGAGACAGACTTTGTGACTCATGCAAACTTTATTTGGCAATTTCTTATCCAGTTGGTTTATAAGTCAGTAACGTTACAAAGTGAGAACTGAGACTTGAAAAAATATCTTTTTTTCCCTCAAACAGTTACCCTCAACCATACGCTTGACCTAGGTCAACAGTTGAAAAACCACATGAGTCACTTTTGTGCAGTCATGTGGTACTCTTGAAAAACAAAACAAAAGTTTGAAAAGAAAAATTATTTTCATCTAAAAAATCTAGAAACCAGAAACAAATGTGCATTTTGTTCCCTTCACATCTTTTTCATGTACTAATTCAAACTTTGTATGCTATTTCTGAATGCTTTCTGCATTTTTATGCAGTCTGATCTTGATGACAAGGAAGGTCACGAGTACCTTGATAGGATCATCATAACATATGATAGCCTTTGGAGTATGAAGGAGAAATGTCAGAAGCACTACCCAGGTTTATATTTATCTCTATTTTGGCACTTGAACAACCTCATATTGCTCTCTATGCAGCACTGCATACTTTTCTTCATGATTTAAAAAATGTACGTCTATGCCTAACAAACTAAGGCTAAAGCCACCAAGCGGGCAGTAATAAACTGACAAAGATTAAACCAAAGAAATGTTAACATCATGTCTGTTTACAGCTCTAACCTAATACTGTATGTGCCATGTATTACAATCTAATCATTTGAGGCCCAACACATCCTGTAATGAAGTCAGAACACTACATAAGAACATCAGGGCTGAATCTACATAAATTATTTGATTTGTTCATCTGTGATGTACGCATGCATACTGTTGTTACGGCTGCTGCCTTCCTGGTCATCTTAATTGTGTTAAAGAGCCTGTGACACGAATTTCCCCCATCAATCCAAACCCATCAATTTGAGTAAATATTGTCCCCTTGAAAACCGTTACTGAACTGATTTTGGATATTTGTACTTTGATAACCATTAATCTGCCCTTCAATGTTGACCATTTTCTGGATCTTCTTGGGGATTCTTCAAATCCCGCCAAATTATGTGTGACGTCATTGCGGGCACAGCGCTCCAGCTGCACCGTTCAGGGTCCCAGCATCTGCATGTAAACGCACGATGGGGCACACAGCAGCAAGCTCAGACAGCGATGACAGTTTAATTTTGAACGTGTCTGAGAGCTCATATGAGGCTGAAGAATCGGTTTATGTTGTATCTGTTAGAAGTTTAGGAATTAGGTGCGTCAATATGGGCGATCATACGTTCATGTAGCCAGTGGTGGACTTGGACTAAAAATCATTCCGGGACTCTCGACCGACCCACTTCGGTACCACTAGTAAATTGTCAACGGGGGGAGTGGGGGATGTGCTAGTGACTTATCCGACCGGCCCACTTCGGTACCGGCCGATGGCCAGTCCGCCACTGCACCCAGCCCAGCCCACGTAAACTGTCAACGGGGGGAGCCTCGCTGCGGGGAAACGGTGGACCTAGTGTTCCGATCGGAGTAGGAATAATAATAATCCGTGCATTTTATCCATTAATTACCCCAACATTGTTGTAAAAAAAACACACGTTTAATCCATGTTGGTGTACTACAACTACAAAAAGCATTGGTTTGTTTTCTCATCAGGAAATGCAGACCGGCTCAAACAAACAATTTTTAAATCATCCTCCTCACGATCATTTAATGTATCGTATGTTCGCCGAATTGACATGAAAGCACTAATAAATGTAGTTTCATCCACTTGAGTGTACAACTACAAAAATAATCAATTTGTTTTTATATCACATCCTATGGGAGGAAATTCAGCAGCTCTCACTACCGATTTTTAATCCTAATTTAATCATCATCTGTAATTCACCATTTCTACGCATGACAACACACTTTGTCCGTGTTTGGCTCTCTCGCCGCACAGTGAAGCGTTCCCGCATTGACGTCAATTCCGGCTTCCCCCAAAACTTCAAAATGAGTTCCCATACCGAGTTCCCAATGAGTAAAGCCTTAGAATAAATCTAAACAACGAACATTAAATCATATTTTCATGTAAACAATATTGTATTTATTCCAGTTGAATGATTGTGATTGAAAAGCCTAAGGAGGCTGGTAAACATTGCAAAGAGGGATTTGTATTTCTTACTAATATTCATAAACTTAATCATGTTGTAGCCTGAGAAAGGCAAAACCATATCAAAAAATACATTTATTAACTACATTATCTCATTTAGCTGTAGCTTTTATAAACAACAAAAAATATCTAATGACGAGTCGTTGAACCAGGAACCATGCGGTCGTGAGTCAACTGCTTTCCAGCTGAGCCACAGCCCACACGCTGAATCTCTCTGAAAACAGTAACGTATTTATTCATGTTTTTATTCCTACATTTATTTATGCTTGTATCTATTTATACTTATGACATGTTCCGACCTCTAGACTATATAAGTGAGGTTCTGAGCTCTTTTAATTCCATCGTGTAACCAGCAGGCCCGGGTACAGGATGGGTAATATGATTGTTATTATTATACATCCATGGGTATTATGAGCGTTGTAGTTCAACGGTTCAACCGATCTGAATCGCTTCCTGAAGCAGTCACGTGGTATCGACAGGCAGCGAGGCTTCGTTTGTCATCGATGACGTCACTGGCCCAAAACGATACAAGCCTCGATACATGCTTCACAAAAAGCTTCGGGGATTACTCGACACACACTCCGAAGCCTCGGTGCAATACGTAACATCACCAGTTTGTACCACTGCAATAGTGAGGGTTATTTGTTGTTTAGTATGTATATACCTTGTATGTAAACAGGCTCCCTTTTTTGAGTCCTCCTTTTGTTTGTTCATTAGTTAAGTCGGCGCCCTTTTGGCCCTTTTGTTTGTTCAGGCTGCGTACCTTCCATTTTGTTACTTGCTATTTAAAATAAACCCATTATACCAATTCCAACTGGTGTGTGTTGCATTTCCTCATCCCTAGTGGGGACGTAACACATACATACAAAAGATAAATGCATTCAAAATACAAAAGAATATCCTAGAAAATGTGCGAAATATTCATTACAAGCATACATAGTCTAAAGTCCCTAAATGTTTTGTTATGAGCAACAAACAGTTGAAAAGGGACATATTTTAATGATGCGCACAACAAAAGAGGATAACATCCTTTGAGTTTGTTAGCTACAAAACATTTTGAAAACTAGCTAATTAGGTTTCCATCGATCGACTTATTTAGAAATCAACTGAAATGTTCCGGCAATTGAAGTCAGAAACCAGGCTAACTCTTTAATCTTTGAAAAGCACTCTAACAGTTTGATGTTATGGTGTTTCCACAAAGAAAAGTTTTGGTTGAATTATGTATTTAAATATGACATTTCACTTTATCTATGTGAAGCAGGCACTCAGGCTCCCATACATTACATCCCCTTCCACACTCATGCCTATTTCCACTGCTGATTTGCATCAACAACATATTCCGCTCTGCATCCATTTTCCCTAGTCGCTTCAGCATATCTTTGCACTTGGAAATAAAGGAGTTTTGCCCTCAAGTTGCATGCCAGCCCTCAAAATGTGTCTGAGCCATGCAGTCTTAATTATACCACATTAGCCGCCATATCACGTGGAAAGCGTCTGAGTAAAAGGAGTCACTAAACACATTTAGCCTGTAGCTTTAGTCCTGTGGCTGTTCGGAGTCTGGCTCCTTCGCATGAGTGTGTCAGTGAGTCAGTGTGTGACTACATGGAGTTGCATGTGAGCAAGTAAGAGTTTGAGTTTCCCCATGTATTGGTATGTGCGTATGTACGTATGGCTTCCTTTGGTATGACATTTTAAGGTCATACATGTATGCAGTCATATAAATGCATATTACTTCAGGGCTTGTGAGTACGTCTGTGTGTGTGTGTATTCATGTGTTGCATGTTCATGTCGCATACCATTTGATCCACATTTCTCATTCAAATTGATTCAGAGTGTCATACAGATGTGTACGTCCCAGGGGTTTTCCAACTGTCTGCTCCAATCCCCTGCTACCATGCGGCGCTGTGGTCTTTGCACAGATGTAAACCAAACAGGTCATCTGAAATTAATTCTCCCTCTGTCCTTCGAGATTAAACCCACAGTTAACAATTCTCACTGATAGAGTTGGTTTCAACATATAATCTCCCCTCATGTTAAATTGTCTTTTAAACTGCTGTGTAATCTTCCACAGGATTATTCTTGTATGGATATCCTGCTGCCTTATTAAAACAAGCCTGCCCACAACTGTCCCCTCTCACACAGAGCGATGATGAGAGACATTAATCTTGATTCCAACTTTCTTCTGACATCATTTTGTATTATGTAGTCTTGGAGTGATTACAAATATATAAAATACACTGGTGACCTACATCTAAGAGTTGGCTCCTGACTTCTCCATGCCATCTTTACATTCCTTGTCTGTTTTTAAGGACGGCTCATATCCGGAAATCTAGAAACTCACCTATTAAATTATCTTTTTTGAATATATTCATTGAATTTTTACATTATTATTCATATTCAAGCATTCATTGAGTAAAGAACATCCAAAGCATCAGTGACCACATAACGGTTGCACATACAATATGTTAAGTTGATCTTTCTGTCAGACTCAAAGCTCAGAAATCGTGCAACACAATGTATTCATTAAAATATCTTATAAGGATATTTATTAACAAAGACTGTTTTGCCAATATTTCCACAGTATTCTTAAAACTCAAGACAAACCGGCTATAGTAGAAAAAAAAGTTATTTTAGAATGATGCGGTATAAAAAAGATCGAAATTGCAGGGATACATTTTAAACAGAGAAAGGACATTTTTATTTGAGTTTTGATCTTACTAACAAATATAGACACCTCAAAACTATATAGGGAATCTAACTGCTTTAGACACACTGCACCTTTAAAGATTACCAGAGACATTAACTGAACAGATCTGTGGCAAAATTGTTACACAGCATGGAAATGAATCTCCTGCATGTACTGTATATTCAAATTTCAGGGGTCCCTTAGATGTGTACACAGACTGTGTGCACAGAGCAGTCATCTTTGTGAAATTATTATTATCTGATTCAACATGAAGTGAAATTCTGCTTTAATAAGAAGGCCACTGGTGTCCCAGGGTCAGACATTTTGCTCTGCAGGCACTGTAAATTAGTTTTATAGTTTTAAGGTAAATCCATTTTCTAAATATCTATTTTAGACCAATGCTTTACAACAAACTGAATAAATGGATGAGATAAATGCAAAGTGCACAATAGTCCTCTTAATCATCTCATTTATTTGCTAATACTCTGTATACTGGACAGTTTCTGTCAATAATATCACCATTAAGAACATGATAAAAAGTGGAGAGCTGACCCATTTCCAATCCATAAATAAGGTTTTAGTTTGTAGAAGCTGCAGATTCTGCACAAACTGAAATATTCAGTACCACAACTTTTTCCTATAGTCAACCCTCCTTTTATTGCCTATGGTGAGCTTTGTTAAAAATCCAAATGGACGGCTATGCCAAGGTTTTTCTGCTGATAGTCATTTATTTTGACCAGGTTTACACATTAACACAGAGAAAGAATTATGAATCTCTTTCACTCTCGCTGAAATAAACTTTTTTTTCTGGTCTCTCCCATTCTCACTGTCTGTCTTCTTCTTCTGCTAACATGCACTTCTCTCTGCTTCATTCCATATTTTAGTGGGAATGCTGATACAGCATTCCAACTATCTGTTATGCTACGCACAAAATTCTTTATTATTCCGCCGGGTTATTTTGCATCTCTTCTTCTCCCACATTCCACATCGCAGAAACTCCGTTCAAACATCACAACGTTCAGCTCGGTCGGGAATCGATGGCTATTACTTTTCTCATTCATAACTTTCATAATTCCAGAGATATATCCCATAATTCATCACATTTTTAACATGGAAGTCAATGGAGAAACTCTTCAGACTTGAAAAATCTTAATGCGACTTCAACTGCTAACTGTTCCTCTTTCACTCAGAAACCTCATTCCAACTTTAAAATGTTACACATCTTTCTGACATTATTCGTGTAACACAAATTTTAAATCTGATTCGTATTTTTAGAGATATTAAACATTGTTCAGACCTTGGTAAAGAGGCCTTCTTCAGATTTTAGAGTGCGTGATAGATTTAATGTTGCCTTCATATTTTCTTTTAAACCTGCCATAATTTCCAAACCCTACATTACTGAGACATAATCTTTCATGATAAACGTAGGAAAACATCTGATCTCGTAGCTTGAAAAAGATAAAATAATTAAGCAAAATAATTAAACAAAATGCCTCTTGAGGGCATAAAGTGACACAAACTTTAAACATGTCTCCATTAAACCCCATTGTACGTTCAGCCTCATCTTTCCCCACCACAGCAACCTTTAGTTAATCTGCCAAAAAGGCCACATTATTAACCCGAAAGTACACAAAAAGTACACTTCAGATGCTCAACTTCCTTGACATGCTTCACGCTTTGAAATTTCACCGATATCTGTTACGGTTCTTCAACAAAACCTTCACATGTAAGAGGTTTATCTCTCATTCAGAAAAATGCAAATGCTCTCCTCTCACTGATTACTGCACATCACCATGGAAATCTTTGATCTCTGGACACGTCGTTAGCTCAAATATAAACACCTGTGTCATGGAACACAATGATGTCATAACTCCAACTGACATGCTCAGAGCAGAAGATTTCAGTTAATGGTTAATGGTCCTGCCCTCAACAGCTCTTCGTCAATTATGGGGTGTCATCATATGCCGTTTCCATGGAAACGCATCCCTCGCTATAAAACAAGATGTCGCTGTAACTCCAATGGACACGGTTCGATCGTCCCTCAAACTTCGCTTGTATATCACCGGTCCATGCCTCAACAGCTTTATGCCAAATCTGAGATCTCACCATAGTCTGTTGCCATGGAAACGCATCCCTCGCCATAAAACACGATGTCGTTGTAGCTCCAATGGACACGGTCCGTTTGTCCCACATTCTTCACCTGTATATCACCTCTCCATGCCTCAACAGCTCTACATCAAATCTGACATCTCACCATATGCCGTTTCCATGGAAACACATCCCTCGCCATAAACACGATGTTGTCGTAACGCCTATGAAAAGGGTCAATACAGCACCAGACTTCAGCTAATGGTTAACGGTCCAGCCCTCAACAGCTATACGTCAATTATGGGGTGTCATCATATGCCGTTTCCATGGAAATGCATCCCTCGCCATAAAAGACGATGTCGCTAACTCCTATGAAAATGTTCAAAAGTGCTCAAACTTCACATGTGTGCTAACAGTCCAGCCGTGAAGACATCTACAGGACAGTTTTGAGATTTCTTCAAATGCCGTTGCCATGGCAACACAATGCTCACCATGAAACACGGTTTTCTCATAACTTCAGTGAAAATGGCCCAAAACTTCACAGGTTTGGTAACGATGCAGCCATTAACGCATCTAAGCGTATTATGGGATGTCATCAAATGCCGTTGGCATGGCAACAGATGATTCCCCATCAAATTAGTTCAAAAGTTTGCAGTTCAAATATTCTGCTGCTTTTCCAAGCCTTTTTACTTTATTTTCTTCTCTTATCAAACATTCAAGCCCCCAGTGTTCATGTATCATTTCAATCTAAAATCTTCACTTTCTTCTTACACATTACATTTCAGCATAGCAGTTTAGCGTCAGCTTTTCAGCATAAAGCATTCCCACTAGCAATTTCTTCAGGAATTGCATTCTCTAGTCAATATTATTAGTCCTATTCTTGGCTCTCTCTGTTTTCACACAGAGCCCAATGACTTATTCAAAGTAGAAATTGAATGCATTTCCATTCATAAATGTTGCTCATTAGTAGAAAGTCATTTACAATTGTGAATGAACTGCTGTAATATTCTGGCAGCTGTTTACTTGCTCTTGCAGTTTATGTTGATTAGTCTCTACAGAGAGACAGACAAAACACTCTGGAGGATGTCAATTTTATTTTGTTCTCCAACACAGACTTAATTAAGCACAGTCAGCCTCTTCAGCATTGATTTATTATAATAAGAATTAAGATCTTTATTCCATGAATCCAGGACGCCGGTGAGAACTTCAGAAACCATTCGGGTTGCCACCAGCTTTACCTTTCTTCCTGTCAAGCTAGGCGTGTGATTAAAACACAAATCAAGGTTGTCAATTACCTTGATCAAGGGGAAGGGGCTACGGAGACTTTCAATTGGAAAGCTTCCATTGAGAAATACAAATATTTACTAGTTGTGTTTTGACAATATTTATTTTCTTTCTTTAATATTTACAATTTGCTGCTTTATATTTTTAAGACGTTTTTAATGATATATACTTATACACATTTAAATTAAACTGATAGAAGCATTATTTATACATTTAAAAAACATTATTTATTTAACCATCAGCCCATAAGTTCATACAGTATAACAGGTTCACGTTTTTCCTTTAATTGTTTAATTGTATTAGACTGCAATTTATAAACCCCTTACAAATCAAAAATAATGGTAAATACATACAATGACATAATAAAGATAAAAGCCTTATAAGAGATGGCAATGGGGTGTCACTATTTGACCCCAAGTCTAGATAAACACAAACATTGTTTTATGTTTGCTGGATGTGAAATAAACAGCTGTTTTCCATATTAACTTTATGAGATGATTACATCAGTGTTGTATTTACGACTTATTTCTGCACCTTAATGGCCCAAATAATCAGGTTAGAGTATTTCCTATCTATCTATTTACTTCCTGTCAGCCTTAATCTCTCTCTGTCATTCAGCTATCATTCGGCGTCAACATCTCAACATTATCTCAGGGCCGTCTGTGCACCAGCTGAGTGATGGATGGATGGGGGGGGGGGATTATGCTGGCAGATGAGTGGAGGGCTAAGGTCTTTTTTATCCGTCCGCTACCTGTCATTCCTTCACATCAAGCCTTTCATTATGTTGTTTATGTCTGTCGCTCTCTCCCTCCTTCTCTCCCCTCATGACTTGTACGCTTTCATTATCTTGTGGCAGGCTTCAAAGGTGAGAGTGCTCAGGCCCCTCCATTTTTCCCGGCGCTACAATGTGACTACAAATCGATCCGGCTCTTAAACTGACTCGCTGCCCACCCAGGGGTCTGTGACAGAGACACTGAGGAGTAACATGGGGGCCGAGTGATATGGTCAGTGTTCGCAAACTGATGGACTGTCTGAGTACTGTGGCAGCAGCCGTCTTTGGGGAGATAAGCAAGTGTCGCACAGTCATGTCAGCTCCACAGACAGGCCCCTAGACAGATGTAGGGAGCTCTGATTGTCATCTGTTTGATTAGCTTGTCAAGTATACTGTAAGAATATATGGAACAATGTGATGTGAAAAAACAAGCGTGCATCTAACATATTTCTTAATGTCTTCAATATATGCCGCACAACATCGACTGCTGAAACCCACTGCCCATTCAAACACTCCCTGAATCTAAATTTCTGAAACACTGTGTAATTAAAGAACATTATTCCAATCCGTCCAGCATTTTTAATGCATAAGTTGGACATTTTGTAAAAAGCAATGCAGTTCCAAGTCAGCACCTGTGTACTCTTTCCTTTAATGTCTGTATTGAGTAAGTAATGTTGCTCAAGCAGATTAACCTCAACCAGTTTCAACACACCATGATGCTGACCTACATGGATAACACATATGGACAGAGACAGACACAAACTTAATAGATATCACCAGCATTCAACAGAAAGATTGCATCTACTAAAAATGATTTGAAATGAGAAATGTTTTTAACTTTTTTTTTAAGGTTGGTAGAATATTTAAATGTGAACTTGTTTTAGGAATTGACTGTTTTTTGGCCTGAGAGGAAACCGACAGTTGTTTTTCATGCTATTGCTATAGTAGCAACCACTACTTCCACATTTCCAAAAATATTTTGTCTTCACAATTCACTCCCTCGTTTATTCATTTACCACATTATACCTCTCTGTCCCTCCTTCCAGCCATATTCCTAATCCACACACTCATGTATTCCTGTTCTCCACCAGATGCCCTCACACTTTTCCACCAACTTCATACTCACATGCTGTAGTAACCCCCTCCCCTCCAGTCAGTCCAGCCAGTGACATGACCTTCCCCGCCAACCTGCTCACCTGTTTCCACTTCCCTGATTACCTCATGCAGAATATAGCTAACTAGCTTTCTAGCTTCTGTAGGTGGTTACCTGTATGTTTTGACCTTCTGAGGCCTGTACTACGAAGCTGGTTCAACCTAACCTGGATATGTTTGAGTCAGCCGGTTGCCCTAATCCAAAACATACGCGCTCTCGCTAAACTGTACTATGACGCGGGTTATCAAGTGGATCGCTCAAGCCAGCCGTGTCCTATCTAGTTAGGTGCGTATTCACATGAAAGGGGTGGTATTTGGAGCATTCGACCAATCACAAACATGGAGAAGCATACTGACAGCGCAGCCTCATACTTCCTGAATGAAAAGTCAACTATAATATTAGACATATGAAGAAGTTAAACTTTAAACATCCATGACTTAAACACTTTATCCAGGATAAAGGCCACATAGTTGCACCTGCAAGGTGAATACAGCTGGTAAAAGAAAAAGTGTTTGAATGCGTACATTAACAGGTTTATGATATCAATGCCACGAGTCGATTTGACTTTAATTACATTTGTCTCGAGTGTTTCGTCAACTTAATGTGTTGCTTAAAATAATACTTCTGCATACAGTGTGACACTGTGAGTGCTGCACGGCAAGATACGGCTCAGCTGACTCAGATAGGGAAATATATGATACATTATGATGTGATATGCCGCGGACTGTACTGTTACTCTGATCCGGTTACTTATGTTGTGGCAGATATTTAACGCTAATGTTATAATAGTCAGATTGCTCTGAAGATAGGAGGTCATATTCTATTAATGTTCACGTTCACACAGTCGGAGATTTTTGCTGGCCGTCTTTCCTGCAACGGCAGCTTTTCTGTATTTCCTTTCTCCTGTAATATAACTTGATCGCTTTAAACTCCGCACACTGAGCTCTGATTGGTCAGCAGGCAGTGCTTTCACTGAGTTGAGGTTAGTTTAAACTTTAGCCTAATGGATCCGATTCCATTCAGAAAACACGCATTTTAAAAGCTTTTCGCCTGCCGTCTTGTCTGCAGACTTGTAAAGGCTTTAATTCATGGTTTTTAGTAACCGTTATCAGTATGTAGTTACTTCGGCATCACTTTGAAACGTGTATTACAATTACATCACGGTCAAATATGTTCATTTGGTTGTAGTTGGTATCTCCCATAGGATTTACATGGAGATACGCCCCGCCCCCTCTACAGCGCGTCTTGTTTGAATGACAGGAGCAAACACAGCTGACAGCCGCGGTGAAACTCGAGCGATTAGAGCGATGCGAATATTGGGTGGTCTACCATAGTATTTACATGGAGATAAGCCCCTTAACAACCATGAATTAATAAAGCATTAATTCTGTGTTTACTGCTGTCATTCAAACAAGACGCTGGAGAGGGGGCGGGGCGTATCTCCATGTCAATCCTATCGGGATTGGATCCATCAGGCTAAACTAACCTGTAGCTGCTCCATCCACACTCACAACAACGTCATACAGACATAAATAAAGCAGCGACTGTATTCGCCATGACATAGACAGTCTGTGTTTTGTATATGTTTAACTTTTGTCCAGTTTCTGAACAGATATGAGGAGCTGTGAGCTCTGAGTGTGTGCTAACAGCTAACAGCTGATGTGTTGGGCCAAGCGTAATTTCTTGACTGGCAGCAAAAACAACCAATCACAGCAGTGCTTCTCTGTCTGGCTCTGTCCATTCACAAACAAGAAGTGTAAGTTATACCCTTTCCGTCCAATGTGAAATGCTGTGGTGTTTTGTGAAATGCTGTGACGTTTTGTGAAATGCTGCGGCGTTTTGTGAAATGCTGGGGCGTTTTCTGAAATGCCGTGGCGTTTTCTGAAATGCTGTCGCGTTTTCTGAAATGCTGTGGCGTTTTGTGAAATGCTGTTGTGTTTTCTGAAATGCTGTGGTGTCTTGCACTTCAGGGCCACCGTACTTACCTAACCCAAAACAAACGCGCTCTCGCTAAGCGGTCCTACGACGCTGGTTATCAACCTGGTAACTCAAGCCAGGGTTTCTCTGTCCAGCTGAGTGCGCGTTCACATGAAAGGGTCGGGGTTAGCAACATTTGACCAATCACAAACATATATGAAGAAGTTAAACTTTAAACATTTGCACCTGCAAGGTGCAACTGGATAAAGCGGTAAAAAAAGAAAAAGAAAAAACAGCTGGTAAAAAAAAAGGGGTTATGTACAAAAGTGGTGGGGCACAAACAACTGTGCATAAGCTTCTGGTGCTTTTTTAAACACGTAACAAATAACAAATAGCTGTAGGCTATCCATGGTTCAGAGAGAGAGAGAGAGAGAGAGAGAGAGAGAGAGAGAGAGAGAGAGAGAGAGAGAGAGAGAGAGAGAGAGAGAGAGAGAGAGAGAGAGAGAGAGAGAGAGAGAGAGAGAGAGAGAGAGAGAGAGAGAGAGAGAGAGAGAGAGAGAGAGAGAGAGAGAGAGAGAGAGAAATTTAATTGTATCACTATATATATATATCATCAATAATATGTAAACATTTGAAATGTATGTTAATGTTGTTAATTATTTTGTATTGTATTGCTTTGGCAACATTGTTTAATTTAACTTTCATGCCAATAAAGCCCCATTGAATTGAATTGAGAGAGAGAGAGAGAGAGAGAGAGAGAGAGAGAGAGAAAAATAAGGAAAACACAAGACACTCATCATCGAAAATAATAGTATTATCATGCCAAACAGCTGCTATGTCGTTTATTGCACCTCAAATCCAGAGTTACGTTTTTCTGTACTTCCTCTAAGAACAAATGACAAAAGAAGAGCTCTGTGGCTTCAGGCTCGATTGCCATTCAAATGACAGTGTTCTTTCCCCCAAAAGTAGGCGGGGCCTTAAAGTGACGTAGATGTTACTCTCATCTATGAAAATCCTACTGCTATATTTAACCATATATCGAGTCCGATCGTCGATTTCCAATGGCTTAATGTAATTGTTTGCCTGAATGGCCATTGTAATTGGGCTCTTTGAAGATCCAAAAATCCATGGTTTTCTTAAATTTGGCAAAGTCTTCAGAATTTGTATAGACCGCCATTCAAATGACAGCGTTGTTCTCATTCATAACACTCCGTTCGATGTCTCACTATGGGATGCGCTTCAACGCGTATGCAAACAGAAGCATCAATCTCATTACACCAATCCTGATTGGCTGGTGATCTTGACGTCTACGTCAGGGAATCCACCCACCCTATAAGTAGCTTGCGCTACGACGCAGAGTCATTCAAACACCTCTTCTCGCTTCAGAGCACATCTCAAATTATCAGTAGCTGGGCTAGCTTAATGGTCCACAGACTGAACCCAAAGCTAACATTCGGTCGACGGGCGCTTGCCGGTTACTTTTTTGCTTTGCAAGAAGACTGAACAATATTAACACACCAGTTAATATTGTAATCTGCCTCGCCGTTTCTTTCTTTTGAAATTACGGTAAGGTTTGATTTTTTCTTCAAGCTAGTAACATACCTGTTGCTAGCTTTTCTTCCCTCCACACCGACACCACGGTAGCGAGGACGTTCTCTTTTCTCTCTCACACCAGAGGAGACAGAGATAAAAACAAAAGGTATTAACACACCAGTTAATATTCTTTAAAGAATAAAATCTACACCGTCGCTTTTTCCTTTCGGATTAACGACAAGGTTGGATTTTTTTCTCAGTAACGGACCTGTTACTAGCGTGTCTACTCCACGCCGACGAACAAAGATGGACCCTTCTCTCCCTCAAACCAGAGGAGTCAGGGACTCGGAGGCTCGGCTATTCGGCTGCGGGTTTAAGATCTCAGGCACAGACTCACACCAGGTCTGCTCATCCTGCCTCAGGCTGGAACACGCCCAGGAGGCTATCGATAACCCCGGCTCGTGCGGGCATTGTGCCCGCTTCACCATTAAGAACCTCCGCCGACGGCTAGCACGCCAAGCTAGCTTGTCGGGACGGGCCGGCCGGCAATCAAGACATGGTGGCGTCCGCCGCAGAGATTGAGCCCCGCGCTTTGTCAGGCTGGGGCTCAATAACAGCAGCAGCCGCTGAACCGGAGCCCCGCGCCGTGTCAGGCTGGGGTCCGGTGGCGGCAAGAGCTGCGAGAGCGGAGCCCCACGCTGTGTCAAGCTGGGGCTCCCAACTGGACCTCACCATGGTTCCACCCGCGGAGGTTGTCCTGGAGTTGGACTATATGGAGGAAGAAGAGGATGCCTCTGAGTTCCTCCTGTCCGACTCGGATGAGCACGAGGATGACATCTTCGTTTCATCGGCTCAGGCTGCAAAGCCGGGAGCGATGTCCGCTCTCCTGGGCGAAAGCACACAAGCTTCGCCCTGCCTAAGTATGGACTTGCAGGACGTGTGTCAACTAGTGTTGTCACGATACCAACATTTTGGTTTCGATACCGATACCAAGTCAAGAATTACGATTCCGATTATTTTTCGATACTTTTCTTAAAAAAAGGGAAACAGTCTTAAATGTAATTAGTGTGCTTTATTGCACACCAGAACCATAACCATAACACACACTTTTAAACAATGAGAACAATAAATAAAATAAATGACAAGAATTCATATTAAATCAAATTAATACATCTCTTACAGACAGGCCTCGTGGTGTCCGTAGGCTTGCCCTCACTGTCAGAGATATAGCTAAAATACATTACAATACAACATTTCGCTTCTGGCGTCTTTTTTGTCAACAAGCTGAGGCACAGCGGCAGTTGCACTCCCACTTGCAGCCATGCTTCTCGTTTTTCTCACATGTTCTGGCAGCTAGCGCGTGCACGAGAGAGGGGAGGCACTTGAGCGTGCGCGAGAGGGGAGGGACTGCAGGCACGGCTGCAGTGCAGGGATTGGAAGCAGAGCGCTGAACACACACGGCTCTTATTAAAACGGCGCTTTCTCACCGGAGTACTTTCCCCCGTCATTCTTAAAGTACCAATACTAATGAAACGGAGGAATCGTAACGTTTTTAACGGCAGGGTATCGCGGTACCTTTCAAGTATCGGTACACCGTGCAAAACTAGTGTCAACGCGCTGCGTCCAGGCTGGACATCCCATGGCCTGAAGTGGCCAAGGAGACCTCCAGATCTCGCTACGAGTGGAAGCAATTGCCCCAAGCAGCGAGGACGAAGAGGCAGCTCCTTCCAGTCTTTCCAGAGATGTTGGACGAGATGTCTTTCAGCAACAAGGCCCCAATCCAGGGTGCCTCCTCCCTGGACTGTGACGGTATGGAGAGGCTCGGCCTGCTCCGTATGCCGCCCGTGGAACCGCTGGTGGCAGCCCACCTCCAACCGAGGCTGGCTTCGACACCGAGCAGGAACCCCACGCTACCGGCAAAGGCAGACCGTTTTCAGTCAGCGATGACCGAACGGGCCTATAAAGCCGCAGCTTTCTCCGCCAGGGCACTCAACGTCTCCTCGCTGCTGACCGCCTACCAGGCGGAGCTCTGCGAAGACTTGTCGAGCAAACCTGAGCCTGCCGCGTGGGACAAGATCGCAGCGATCACGGACATTTGCCTCCGTGTGCAGCGCTGTGCAGTTCAAGCCATGGGCAAAGCACTGGGAATTATGGTGGTACAGGAGAGAGCCAGGTGGCTCAACCTGGAGAACCTTCCAGACCGGGAAAAAGAGGATGTTCTGGACATGCCTATTGTTCCCGAGGGCATATTTGGTACCGCTCTAGCTTCGATGCAGCTGAGATGCGAATCAAAAAAGAAGGAAGACGAGGCTCTCCAGCTCTGTCTCCCCCGAAGGGTCCAGCCGCCACCTTCAACGGTCCCGTGGCAGGCCTTCACTCAAGCTGCCTCACGTCCTGCCCGGTTCAAGATACCGAAGCAGCAGAGATCACAGCCCGTCCCGGGTCCCCAGCCCAGGCACGAGGCGAGGATGAGCTGGCCAAGAAGATCTCCGGTTCCGCCAGCTGCCGCTCAGGCACAGCCGACCCAGGTTTTCAGCCACCAGGCGAGGAAGAAGAAGTGAGCGGCCTGACAGCCTCCTCTCCTCGACGTGAGAGCTGGAAGTTCCCTGTTCCCCAGCTCCAGAACACGTTCCAGTGTTAGATGCTCATGTGTTTTCGGGGTGCCACCATGCCCCCATCTTCCCGCCGCCTCGAGTGATGCCAGAACGTCATCCTCAAGTTCGCGCCATAAGGGAAATGGACTTAACATCAAAGACAGCAAGTTCCGCTGCCTGTTTAAGTCACACAAACACACGTCATCATTATTGTTTCCTAATAAATCATTTTCCACTGTCATTTCCAGGCTTGAAGCCAAGGGTGCAGTCAATACAAATTTAAAGAAAAACAATAAACAGTCTGTCGTCTACCCCTCTTTTGAGAGCGGCTACGACCGCTCTCAAAAGGCGGAAATTAGACGGGATTGTGAAGGCACCACCGCCACGCGCATGCGCAGTGTCGGCCGGGGTTGGCAACCTGGGGTACTACCATGTTCAGACACTAGAGGGCCCCATAACACAACAAATAAAGACACAGAGGGCAGACGACAGAGATGTGACATCTCCGCTCGCTTTAAGAGGCGAAAAGTGGAAGATGCTCACAGATTCTGCTTGGGGTTTCAAGATAGTAACACAGGGCTACAGGCTCCAATTCGCTGTCACCCCCCCTCGCTTCTCGGGCATTCTGTATTCACAAGCCCGGGGAGAGTCGGCCCATATTCTGGAGCAAGAGATTTTCTCGCTACCAGAAAAGAAGGCTATATCGATAATACCCGCCGAACAGAGTCAGAGCGGCTTCTATTCTAAGTATTTCCTCGTTCCCAAACGGGGAGGGAACGGAATTCGGCCTATACTAGATTTGAGAGCTCTGAACAAATATCTCAAAAGATACACATTCAGAATGCTCACTCACACATCTCTGTTGCGTCTCGTGCGCCAAAATGACTGGTTCACATCAGTCGACCTGAAAGATGCGTATTTCCACATCCCAGTATATTACCCACACAGGAAATATCTGAGGTTCGCCTTTCAGGGTGTCTGTTACGAGTAAAGAGTGCTTCCCTTCGGTCTGTCTCTCAGCCCGCGAGTGTTTGTACGGGGTACGGAAGCCGCGAAAGCCCCGTTAAGACAACAGGGTATTCGCTTGGCAACTTATCTGGACGACTGGCTGCTTCTCGCACAGAGGCTAGCAAGAGGCTATTACGCAGACGAATGTCCTCGTAAAACACCTGCTCGATCTGAGTTTCGTAATAAACACAGAAAAGAGCATGTTGTCCCCAGCCAAGACTGTACTCTTCCTGGGCCTACACCTGAATTCGGTGCCCTTTACAGCCCGCCTGTCAGCAGAAAGAGTGAAAGCCTTCAGAGCTTGCCTCGCTCATTTCCGGAAACGCAAATATGTTCTCTTCAGATCATGTCTGCGGTTACTGGGGCTCATGGCGTCAGCCATCCTGGTGGTACGACTGGGACGCTTACACATGAGGGAGTTTCAGCGCTGGGTAGCTGCCATCAGATGCGCGGAGAGTGATGGTCACTATGAAATGTGTAATGGCACTGCGCCACTGGCTACACCCGACTTTTCTAGTACGGGGCGTGCCTATGGGTGCTGTCCTATCGCGGAAGGTGGTCACCACAGACGCATGTCTGACGGGCTGGGGGGGTATATACGAAGGTCGACCTGTGAGGGGTCTCTGGAGCAGAGACCTCCAACGGTCACACATAAATTATCTGGAGCTTTTAGCGGTGTTCCTCACCCTAAAACGCTTTCTGCCTTTTCTCAGAGGACATCATGTCCTCGTGAGGACAGACAACACGACCACAATATCGTATATAAACCGCCAAGGGAGGTGCGTTCTCTCCAGTTACACATGCTGGCACGCAAACTGATCTTATGGAGCTGCGGACGTCTCCTCTCTCTGAGAGCGACGCACATACCAGGAGTGATGAACCTCGGGGCAGAACTGCTGTCCAGAGGTGCACCACTATATGCAGACTGGACTCTACATCCAATGGTTGTGAGTCAGCTGTGGGTGCGTTACGGCCGAGCCGCTGTAGATCTGTTCGCATCAAAAGAAAATGCTCAATGTCAGCTGTTCTTTTCAATGCGCGATTTAAACGCACCGTTAGGCGTGGACGCGCTCGCGCACGTTTGGCCTCCGGTCCTTCTGTACGCGTTCCCACCCCTGGCTCTGATACCCCCAACTCTGGCCAGAGTGAGAGAATAACGCCACACACTGATCCTGATAGCTCCGCACTGGCCTGCAATATACTGGCTGGCGGAGATATATCAGCTGCTGTGCGGGCAGCCGTGGCAGCTCCCACTACGCAGGGACATACTGTCTCAGGCGGGGGGGAAGATCTTTCACCCACACCGAGAGCGCTTGGCACTATGGGCCTGGCCCGTGAGTGGTACAAACTGAATACAGTGGGGCTCCTTCAGAAGGTGATAAACACTATTCAGAGTGCAAGAGCTTCCTCCACCAGGTCTCTCTAGGACTGTAAGTGGAGGGTGTTTGAGGAGTGGTGCCTTCAAAAAGGACACATCTCTTTTCGATGTCCTGTCGGGGTGATTTTATAATTTCTACAGGACCTAATTGATAAACACAGAGCTTTCTCTAAGATCAAAGTGTACCTGGCTGCTATTGCTGCATGCCATGTGGGCTTTGAGGGAAAGACGGCTAGCCAACATCCTTTGGTCTGCCGTTTTATGAAAGGGGCTCACAAGCTCCTCCCTGTTTCCAGGTCACTGGTGCCCTTATGGGACTTGGCAGTGGTTTTAGATGGGCTCACTCGACCTCCATTTGAACCCCTGGAAGAAGCTGACATGAAACACCTGTCACTGAAGACAGTGCTGTTACTGGCTCTGGCATCTGCCAAGCGAGTCAGTGACATTCATGCGCTCTCTGTACCTCCTTCATGCACTCAGTTTGCCCCGGGGCAAACGAGAGTGTTGCTGAAGCCCAACCCTGCCTTTATACCTAAGGTGGTTGGCTCATGTACCCCCATTGACATTGTGGCATTTCCTCCGCCGCTGTGTTCCTCTGAGGAACAGCGGCCGAATTTGCTGTGTCCAGTTCGTGCTTTACGCATCTATATGGACAGGTCAAAAGAATTTCGTTGCAATGACCAACTCTTTATATCCTGGGCTAACCCTCAGAAGGGCAAGCCTGTTATCAGGAATCGGCTCTCCCACTGGATTGTTGATCCAATTGCTCTGGCTTATACGAGTCAGGTTTTGCAGGCACCAACAGGCCTGCGTGCTCATTCTACTCGTGGACTGGCTACATCCTGGGCTTTGTTCAAGGGTGTTTCCATCCAAGACATTTGTGCAGCAGCGAGCTGGTCCTCACCGCTCACTTTTGTCCGCTTTTACAGGCTAGATGTCTCTGCTCCAAGGGTGGCGCAGTGCTGGGCCCCGTGTTGAGACAGGGTTCTACCTGTTAAGTTCTAGTTGTTTTGGTGATTTTCGAGATGAGCATGTCTAGCAATACGGGAGTTTCAATATCCCATAGTGAGACATTGAACGGAGTGTTATGAATGAGAACTATAGGTTACTTACGAAACCCCAGTTCTCAGAGTAACATGAAGTGAGATGTCTCACCAGACGGCCCTTCTTGCTAAGGCGAAGCGAGAAGAGGTGCTTATTTTGAATGATGCTGCGTCGTAGCGCAAGCTACTTATAGGGTGGGTGGATTCCCTGACGTAGAAGTCAAGATCACCAGCCAATCAGGATTGGCGTAATGAGATTGATGCTTCTGTTTGCATACGCGTTGAGGCCCATCCCATCGTGAGACATCGAACGGAGTGTTATGAATGAGAACTGGGGTTACGTAAGTAACTAGGGCCGGGACTCGATTAAAAAAATTAATCTAATTAACTAGAGGCTTTGTAATGAATTAATCAAAATTAATCGCATTTTTAATCAAATATAAATATTTGACCTGAGAACAGTGAGAAGCAATTTTTTTCACATGGATTTTAGTATACCATTGAATAATGACTGAATACATAAGCTTAAGCAACAAAACATTGTTTATTTTTTTCAAGGTGGTACTTAACCAAGACCAACAGAAAAGTGCAATTTTTGCCATAAAGTGTAGCAATAGCATATTTAGGAATATAGTACATTTCAGAGATTCAGGTAGCCTATAGGTAGGTAGACCTTCTGTAAACTATAACACTTTGTTTTTTAAGTAAAACACAATACTTTCAAGTACATTCAGAACATTGGAAACCCTGACTATTAGAAAACATCTCTCTGTTGCTTCAGAGGCCATAACAGACTTTACCAACAGTTGATTTAAAAAATCTAATCAATTTCAGTCCAACTCTCTCAATAACCTTGGCCAAAACAATAAACAATTCAACATAAAGTGCCAGTTGCACCAACAACGTAATAAATAGTTCAACATAAAGTGTACCATTTATAATAAAATAAAAAAGTGCCAGTGATTGACCTCAATCCCTCCTATTCTTCCAATATCCTGATGAAAAATAAAATCTCTCTGTTGCATAGGCCACTGTTTGATCAACGCGAATTGGGTGTGGGTCCTTGTACTCCGAGTCGGGCTAACGTCCACGCTAGCTTCCACGCTAGCTGCTATATGTTTTGCATTGAGGTGATACTTGAGGCTTGATGTACTGCGGTGATATGCGAATTCCTTTTTTCATAATTTGCAAACAACCGTGCTCTTATTGACGCTTCCATCCGTCCTTTTTTTAAAACAAAATGTCCCATTCACGGGGCCAACCAAAGCGGTCTCATCAGCTTCTTCATTCATGTTTGACAATTGTTCACTGTGGTTTGTTGTTGTCTGAAGTCATGAACGTTAGTTGGTGCTCCAGTATAATCGGTACCCCTGAAATTCATCCAGTGAGAAACGTTCCACGGTGCAAAAATAAGTGCGATTAAAGTGCGTTAATTTTTGTGTAATTAATTAATCTTAATTAACGCGTTAAAGTCCCGGCCCTATAAGTAACCTATAGTTTTCATAGATATATATAAACACTATATGACTCACCCGCGCTTCTGGCCAATGGAGACCGACGTTGCCACATGGCCACCATCTTGCTACGGGCAGTGCTCTCATTCATAACATTATGGTTTACTATTTAAATAACCATAGCTTGCTCAATTTTCAACCAATTTTCAAACGTTTTTTTTTTGTTATAAACATCAAAGATGTAGTTATGATACTGCATACTTATAATTATGGACTTTCTTATGAAAATAACATTAAGCAGATAAAGCAATAGCTATACACACACACACACAAGGTATTTATATTAAATATTTGCCGGTGTATATATTTCCATTAATTTTATTATATTGTTAATATTTAAAATAAATTATAAAATTAAAAATATATTTATATTTTATATATAAAAATCGGTCTCATGTTACCACTCTGTAAGCCAAGAGTTGTTAATTTAGCAATGCCTTAGCTTGAAGAACAGAGATACCACTAATGACAATAGCATATGGTGGTATATTATTTAGATATTCACACCTTTATCTGAAGAACCAAACCAACATAAAATGAGCTCACAGACAGGCCAGTTCTGTCTCATTTATCACAATTATTTTTTACATCAGATCTTCATATTGTCCTAGTTTTGTATTTAGTTTCTAGATTTGTAAACAAATCCAGAACCTTTGAAATACGTTACCACTTCATAGAACACAACATAGCACAGAGACAGCTCTGGTTAGAGTCACAAATGACATTCTAATAGCCTCTGACAAGGGACTTGTCTCTATTCTTGTCTTGCTCGATCTTAGTGCTGCATTTGATACTATCAACCATGATATCCTATTGCAAAGACTAGAGCACTTAGTTGGCATACAGGGAACTGCTTTAGGCTGGTTTAGGTCCTATCTATCTGAACGCTCTCAGTTTGTACGTGTCAACGATGAATCTTCCATGCAAACCAAAGTTAGCCATGGAGTGCCACAGGGCTCAGTGCTTGGACCTATTTTGTTCACACTATATATGCTTCCGTTAGGCAATATTATAAGGAATCATTCTGTAAACTTTCATTGTTATGCGGATGATACTCAACTATATTTGTCAATCAAGCCTGATGAAATTAATCATCTAAATAAAATTCAAGACTGCCTCAAGGACTTAAAATCGTGGATGACCTTAAATCTTTTGATGTTAAACACGACCAAAACTGAAGTTATTGTACTTGGCCCGAAGAATCTACGAAACAAATTATCTAAAGATATATTAACTATGGATGGCATTAATTTGGCCTCCCGTGAGACTGTAAGGAATCTTGGTGTTATATTTGATCAGGATTTATCCTTTAACACCCACATAAAATCAATTTCAAGGACCGCCTACTTCCATCTACGTAACATTGCAAAGATCAGGCATATCTTGCCTCAAAACGATGCAGAGAAACTAATCCATGCATTTGTTACTTCAAGGCTGGATTATTGTAACTCCTTATTATCAGGGTGTACCAAGAAGTCAGTCAAGTCGCTTCAGCTGATTCAAAATGCTGCAGCTCGTGTACTAACCAGAGTTAGGAAAAAGGACCACATTACTCCTGTTCTGGCTGCCTTACACTGGCTCCCTATAGAACACAGGATAGAATTTAAAATTCTTCCTCTCGCCTACAAAGCCCTTAATGGGCAGGCGCCATCTTACCTTAAAGAACTCATTATACCCTATTGTCCTACTAGGGCATTGCGTTCCAAGAATGCAGGGTTGTTGGTTGTTCCTAGAGTCTCTAAAAGTACAATGGGAGCCAGAGCCTTTTCTTATCAAGCTCCACTTTTGTGGAATCAGCTTCCAGTTTGTGTTCGGACGGCAGACACCCTATCCGTTTTTAAGAGTGCGCTTAAGACCTTCCTTTTTGATAAAGCTTATAGTTAGGGCTGATTAGATTCAGCCCCTAGTTTTGCTGATATAGGCTTAGTTTGTCGGGGGACATCTTACTTCTTCCTTCCCTCTGTCTATACATGTGTACTCTCATGTTCCGATTAACCCAGCTTCCCCAAATTTCTTTCTTTTTGGTGTCTATATACGCCGGGATCCGGAGTCATGGATGATCCTGCGGTCCTGTGTCATGGATTGCGAGTCCTGGATCTTGAGTCGTGGCTGTGGTCCTGGATCATAAGTCCTGGATGAATATCCTCGTGGATTCATCTTCCTATTATACACACATGCTTTTCCAAACATTTGGACTACCTATGTTGCAAATGTACTATCTTTTCAATTTACACACGGCATCTATTGCACGTCTGTTCGTCCTGGGAGAGGGATCCCTCCTCTGTTGCTCTCCCCGGGGTTTCTCCCATTTTTCCCTTTAAACTGTGGGTTTTCTCTGGAAGTTTTTCCTTGTACGATGTGAGGGTCTCAGGACAGAGGGTGTCGTATTGTCATACTGATATTCTGTACAAACTGTGAAGTCCACTGAGACAAATGTAACATTTGTGATATTGGGCTATATAAATAAACATTGATTGATTGACAGCATGGTGCGCTGAGTTCTTGTAGTCGAAAAAAGCCCAAGAATAATATAAACTGTACCCTGTGTCCTTTTGTGTCCTTCTGTAGTCCATTTACTGTTGTTTGTCTTGTCTTACCCCGGCTGATATCTCACTAAATCCAGTTTTAATTGTTCCCTATATTGCCCCTATGCCCTGTAAGGTGTCCTTGGGTGTTATGAAAGGCGGCCCCCCAAAATAAATGTATTATTATTATTATTATTATTATTATTATTATTAAGAAGAACAACTTGGTGTGGTTTGGAGGGGATGTAGGAAGCAGGGGCAGGTGGGGAGAGATGGGGCTTCAAGGTTCAAGGTTATTTTGTTTTAAATGTGTCTTGGAGATAAGGACCAGCTGCACACAATAAAATACAGTATAACACAAAACCAATAAGACACACGGTGACACATGGCACACCAACAATCAATCATCGTCCAGCCTCAGCTTTGGTATTCTTTCACAACCATTTTATGGGTTTATTAGACAGACTGAGCAAACATAAACATATGTGGGGAACATAGTGCTGCGTATCAGGGCTGCGAAGTGCAGAAAAAGGCAAAGGAGCTAGAGAGATACAAAGTTTCATATGCTGAAGCAACAGAAAAGAAAAAACACCAAACGGCCCAAGAGATACCCGACATTTTAGTCTAAAAAGAAAGGGTCTGGTTCAACCTCTGTTGACTGTCCAGCTGCAGGTGGAGAGGATGGGTGGGGTTATCCATGATGGACAACAGCCTGTTCAGTGTCCTCCTCTCCACCACAGCTTCAAAGGGGTCCAGCTTGATGCCGATGACAGAACCAGCTTTCCTGATCAGTTTATTGATCCTGCTGGTGTCACCGGCTCTGATGCTGCCCCCCCAGCAGACCGCAGCAAAGAAGAGTGCACTGGCCACAGACTGGTAGAAGATCTCCAGCATCTTGCTGCACGCGTGGAAGGATCTCAGCTTCCTCAGAAAATAGAGTCTGCTCATCCCCTTCTTGTGCACAGGGTCAGTGTTGATCCTCCAGTTCAGCCCATTGTCTAAGTGCACTCCCAGGTATTTGTAGTCCTCCACAACAGCCACATCTTCTCCCAGAATGCACAGGGGTAGAGGAGACGTCCTCACCCTCCTAAAATCAATGACCATCTCTCTGGTCTTGGCCACATTCAGAATACTCACAACATTAGGCTGAGGTTCATCTTCTGCTCTTCTTGAAGCGGTTGTGCTTCTTGTTGCTTCCGGCTAAAGTAAACATAATTAAAGAAATTTTGAGTGTTTAAAATGGGCTGTAATACACAACACATTATTTATTCCTAAACTTGCAGAAAGAAAAACTAAAGTGTGACATTTAATCATATATTTATATATCAATCTTATACACCTTGAATTCTTGTTGGCCAATGATACACATACCCTTTGAAGATGAGCTGGGAAATTGAATACTGTTGGCACAACACCATCTTTAAGCCGGACAGTCTGCCCAATCCTGTCAAAGTCCTCACAACTGAAGTGATCACGGCAGAGCAGTGTCCTGCCACAGGAAACAAAACCATCCCTTCTTAGGGCAACTTCCCACTGCCTCCTCCTCTCTCCGGTTTTGGGAAACCTTAAAAACATGAGAAAGGTAGCCAGATATAAATTATTGTCAACATTGTCCTCCCTTCTTTCCTTTAACATTAAGGGTAAGGACAAAAATACACACCTAAATTATCATATTTTTGAGGTAATTGTATGTATGTATGTATGTATGTATGTATGTATGTATGTATGTATGTATGTATGTATGTATGTATGTATGTATGTATGTATGTATGTATGTATGTATATATGTATGTATGTATGTATGTATGTAATGTATACTTTAAGAATAAGACAACCACACTAAGAGTTATAAAAAAGGTGTCCAAAAGAAACATTAAATAATTGTGTAAAGAAATGGTAGCAACATATTCTAAAGAGGCTTGCAATACTATTATCTCACATAGCCCCACTGATCCTTTGTAGCAGGACTTGTAATGTACATACATCCACTAAGTAATTAACGATTATCCTAATTATAGTCATAATATTGTCATATCTTACATGTGAAAGGTGATTCCACGGGTTCTTGTTTGCAGATTGCGGCGATTAGAGCATCCGTAGGCTGCACAAAAGTCCGGCATAGTCAGGTACTTCTGTAAACACAAAGCCAGCAATTTCCTGTATCATAATGTATCTAAAATGTAAGATGTTTTTAACAAGCCAAACCACTTGGAAGAAATCATGTGTAACTTAAGTTATGTTGAAAAGAAAGAGCAGTTATGCCTCTCCCACTGGTGTAAAGTTGCTGGGTCAACTTTGTAATACTAGGTCTCACTCACAGCCTCTTGCTATTAGCCAGCTAATAAATACAACCATGGAACATACACAAAGAAAAGCTGCAATTTAAACATGTCCAAGCATCATGTATCATAGCCATGCTAATAATGTTTATAATAAACCAAACCATTTATAAATCAGTCAAGATTTCAGCGATTTAAGAGTATTTTTGTGCAGATCACTCACCTTACAACAGCTACCATAGCGCGTACCAGAGTAGCTGTTGACTGTTGCAAGATGTCGGCCGGCGAGCTACGCTGTAAAATCTCCCATGAGCCATCTGGTGTTTATATATTTCTATGGTTTTCCCCAAAAAGTGGACGGAGCCGTAGTTTTTGCCCGGAAATGACGCATTTGTCACGCCCATCTACTTCCGGTCCATGGGACCTTATTTCGGAAAAATTATGTATTAAAGTCAATAGAGAGAGAAAACTTATCGTTCAATCCCGTTTGAATTGTGCCACAAATTACACATATGATGTTTGTCAATCTTAAAAAAAATTGTAAAGTTTGTCGTAAAACTGTTGAAATATAAGACTATGACAAATATGCAACTAGAAAGACTACAAATCCCAGAGTAAGTGATGTCATAACTGATGTCACAATTGTTTTCCTCAGTTAAATATAAGAGATAGCTAAGATAAGATAACTTTAACAAGATGCCTGTGTGCTTAGTACCAGGTTGTTATCATACCAGCAATGGGTCTTGTTCGTTCTTTCGCTTCCCGTCTGATGAAAGGACCAGGAGTGGCTGGATCAAGTTAGCTACCTAGCTAGTAGCAAGCACGTTAGTTAGCATTAGTCTTAGCCTTGTCATTTGTATTAGCCTTAACATGAAGTAACATCAAGTAACCCAAAATGTTAAACAGTAAGAGTAGTAGTCATATTTTGTGAACCCTTTGAAGATTAGGCTACTGTCACACCGGTGTGATCATTCTATATTACACCATTCAAGCCCGGGGGAGAAATGCTAACGCTAACGCTACATTAGCATCGGCGATCTTTTGTACTTCCAACCCAGTCTCATGGCATTTCGTGTTCACCAACACGATTTTTAATCTATTGATTCGTGTTCACCATCACGATTTCCCCCTTTTTTTAGTGTTGCACAGCACGATTTTAAAAGCAATGTATTTCTATTGGTAGTCTCACGGCATTACGTGTTATAGGAAGACCGGAATCTGTGTGGTTCATAAAAACATGTTCTTACTCAATATCAAGCCACAATTATTGCTTTTATTTTAAATCGTATAATTTCTGACTTTTGTTGCCGTCTGTGAGGAAAATAAATGGGGCTGAGAGCCTCAGGATACTGAAATCTGTATTTTTTTTATATTTTTTTCCTTCTAATTTGTTATTCTTTTCAAAATAACACACTGTTATTTACTCAACAATAACACACAATTATCCTTGTTTTTATTTTTTATTTTATTTCCATAATCTCTGGCTTTTTTGGCGTCCGTCAGGAACTGAATTAAAAATTTTAAAAAACGGAAACAGACGTAGGCCAGGAGTTTAGGATGGCTGAAGACACTACACTACCCATAATCCCCAGCAATCGTTTAGGACTACAGTCCCTGTGATTAATCTTCAAGCTCTGGGATTGGATGTTGGAGTGGCAGTGCGCCAAGGTTACGCCGAGCGTCAAACAGCTGTTTGAAATGGAACGAAACCACGCCAGACTATCCAAAACTGGAATCGAACACCCCCCCAGAACTACACATGCTGGGTATTGTGTTTCGCAAAATGTTCTATGGGACGTCGCTACTGAACGTTTTCGTTTTTCCCACAATTAGAAGTTGCCATGACATTGGTGTTATCAGTAATATTATATTATTATTATTATTGTTATTATTGTTAGGGTAATGTTGTGAATCGAGTGGCCCATGGTGGTAGTGGTGGGGTTATGGTATGGGCAGGCGTATGTTATGGACGATGAACACAGGCCACTCGATTCACAACATTACCCTAACCCTAACCCTAACCCTAATCCTAACCCTCACACCAGATACTGACTGGTTTTCGGATCCCCCCAGACCCCCCCAATAAAGCAAAATTGCACGTTTCAGAGTGGCCTTTTATTGTGCCCAGCCTAAGGCACACCTGTGCAATAATCATGGTGTCTAATCAGCATTTTGATATGCCACACCTGTGAGGTGGGATGGATTATCTCGGCAAAGGAGAAGTGCTCACTATCACAGATTTTTTCTGATTTGTGAACAATATTTGAGAGAAATGGTTATTTTGTGTATATAGAAAATGTTTTAGATCTTTGAGTTCATCTCATGAAAAATGGGAGCAAAGACAAAAGTAAAAAACATATTTTTGTTTAGTTTATGTGCAGTAAGCAATATTTAAACATTGCATTATTTACCATCCTGTGATCTCCATTATGTAATGCATCGAGTCTGCATTGTGGCTGAGGTAAAGTGTCAGTAGGGGGGGGGGGGGGCGGGTTCTGGTCCTGATGGAGAGAGTTTCTGGTCCTGATGGAGAGAGGTTTTGGTCCTGATGGAGAGATGTTCTGGTCCTGATGGAGAGAGGTTTCGGTCCTGATGGAGAGAGGTTCTGGTCATGATGGAGAGATGTTTCGGTCCTGATGGAGCGCAGCCTCCAGCCAGAGGGTTGTGTTGAAGGCAGAGCTGAAGCCCACAAACAGGATCCTGGCAGGTGCTGGAGGAGGAAGTGAAGTGATATTAGTAAACCATAATGATGGATGTTATTATCAGCAGCTGCCAATAGATCCCCTAAATCTTGTATGATGGACCACACACACACACACACACACACACACACACACACACACACACACACACACACACACACACACACACACACACACACACACACACACACACACACAGGGCATTGATTATTTCATAAGTTTAGAAGGGGGGGAACATAGTCTAACAACAGTTAGCTTTAACCAGCAGCTTACTTCCTGGTTTTAGGATGCTTCACTGCACCTCTCAATATGATGCCAATATAAACAAGGTCTTCTGTCGGCTCTGTACATCAATGCCGACCTATGCTGACAAGTAAGTGAAGAGTAGAAAATATAAAGGTATTGGCTATAGGGAAATGTCCCAGCAGTTTAGGATAATGAAGGGTCTAATATATTACATAGCCATTACATTTCTAACTCCTAATGACAGGAAGGCAGAAAGTGCATTATACAAATAGTAATACTCATAATAATATCAGAAATTTTTTAACAATGACCACAATATCATTATTTTAATAAACCAAATATGAACAATTGAGGAAAATGAGGATGAACTGATGATTCAAATGTTGTAGTACAAGTAGTAATGTTGTTAGTGCATAAATTACTATTGCAACAAATGTGTTAATTTTCTTCATTATTGGTCGATTTTTTTTGGAAGAATGCTCTTGGGCCAGTGGCTACAATGATGGAGCCAGTGATAATACAATTCCACCGACCCTTAATGTCTACCCCTGCTTTTCATCTGCAAGATGGAAGAATAGCTGGGTGCTGCCTGGAGAGACTGATGAGGGACACAGACTGGCGCCAGCAGCTTTCCACACAAAGCCATCACATATTTTATTCCATAGTCCTCACTGTCCACTGGTCAAAAGAGTGAACATCACAGCTGTCATGTTAACCCTTTGTTACACAACATAAAACCAACATGCATCAAAAGTGACCCGAATTAGTTTTAAATTGTAAATATTTTTTGCAATAAATTACTTTAACCATTCAGGATTCCAGGTATTCCTCAATTAACCTGTTTTGGATCAACACCAATTTTTTTTTCCTCTTTGAATAAAAATCCTGTTTTTATCACTACACTTCTAAGGCACAACATGGGTCAAACATTACACATATTATTTTGCTATGTTATTTCATGCATGGCTGAGTGTTTCTTTACTATACATTTTCGAAAATAATTAATTTTAGCAGTGATTTGGACCAAGCATGTATGATGTAGTAATAAAAAAACTATTTTAGTTCACACAGTGTGACATTAGCTAGGCATATTAGCTTGTAATATATAGAGCAGAGCCAACTAGCAAGTTAGCCGAACATTAGCGGTTAGCTGTTTATGCTATGCTAGCTGTTGGCGACTGAACATTAACAAACTAGATTCCGCTGTAAGAAAGCTGTGAAACTTTTCATTAAAGAGCAACTTCCGGGTTAAAGACACCTGTGAATAAATGTGTAGGAAAATGATGAATACACTAGATTTTCAAAAATATATACAGAAATATACACTACAGTGACATCTGGCGTCGTTTTTTGTAAGAAATGTTCACTTCCGTATAAAAAAGCCTCGGCACGTGACCTCCTGCGTGTGACGTAACATAGGGGAAACAAGGGGGAGAGCGGCCGGTGTAACGTATTAATAAACATGGATCCCAATGCTAGTTTCGACACAGAAGACACAGAAGAAGTTGAACATGAATATTCGAATGCATATGACGGACCACAACCTTATAATTATGAGCCTGCTAGGTGTCCAAGAGACCAAGAGCAGCCAAGGATTAGAAGAAATAACGGTCATCGGAGAGAAATGGAGCTGTGGTGTGAGGAGTGGAGAACTGGGCAGCTATCTTGGCGAGTGACCGGCGTTAGCTACAGAATGTTAGCTAACGTCACATCACAACATTGTGAAGTTAGCTATCATATATCAGGCTATAACTAACGTAGCATTGATAATATAGTAACGTTACTGGCAGGACTGTGATACTGATCCATAACAGAAACTAATGCGCAAGTATCAGCCGTATCTCGCGTTACCTAATGCAACTCCACACTACGGTGCTGTGTACCGGAGGGGAGACGCGAGATACGGCTGATACTTGGCGATCTGGCGGAGAAAGGTTGTGGAGCCTCCGTTGATATGCCGTTGTAAATGGCTTGATGGAAAGCAGGTGTGTAGTCGGAGAGGGTGCACAGCTGATTGCAGCAGGTGAGTGGAGGTTGAGCCAGGAGTGACAGCCACCACGCACACACAAACAACACAGACAGGGGGAAACAAACAAACACAAAGGAGACGGCTGGAGCAGTACAGCCACCACAGCGTTACCTAATGCAACTCCACACTACGTCTTACGGTGCCGTCACCGTGTACCGGAGGGGAGAGAGAGAGAGCAGCGAAGGGGGGGGAGAGAGAAGTAATACGGTTTCCTGATAAAGTTGTGGAGAGTATGTGCTGCAGGGAGGTGGATGCACAACGCACCCAGGAACGAACGCTATCTCCGGTCCTTTTTACTGTGGACACGATGTCCTGACAGGCTGGTATTTGTGCAACCTGCACAAACACAATACTGCACCATGATTACAAATGGTGAAATACAATGTAAAACTACCGAAAAGTACCAGCTCACTAAAACACAACCGCTCAACTCAACGCAACTACTAACTATACCCGCGGTCAGAGAGCGGAGATGTTTATCCTTTGTTATGTAATATGACGCGTTGACCAGTGTTCAAATACCCATTTGCTTTCGGGGGAGCCCTATTATTCAGTGCACATCCTGCTACTAATATATATTCACTCACAGATTCATAATCATATACTAATATATATATAGATTTCACGGATCAATAACTCATGAACAAAACGTTATTCAGACACAAATGACGTCTCCTAAGTACCGTGGTAAGGTTCACAACGAACTACATTTTTATCAAAAAAAGCCAATACGTGCTGTCCTCCAAACTGGACACATTACATTGGTCTCTATCTGCAGCCGGAGAAGAAATTAGTGCTCAGGGACCGTCTGCAAAGTGCAACTCCGAAAAAAGAGAAGACAATAATATTCAATCACTATTATACAGTATATTACTACCAAACTCACTACACACATCAATAGTCTCCTGTTGGTCAGACTACAGTAGAGAGTTTGGAAGAATGTGCTTTTGAATAATTTTGGTGAATATTTATAATGTATAATCATGGCATCATCTTCAATAACCGTCTATACCTCCTGGATCACTACACCATGAATATTACATTCACATTACTCACACTCTCTGCGTTGTCGTTCATGTGGGAGTGTCACGAAAAACTAGGGAGCTGTATCTACGCGTCTGTATCTACCGGTCTGTATCTACCAGTCTGTATCTGCCTTCTCCGACGCTGCAGCTTCATGCTACTCGCCGTGGTTGAATTCTATTTCAAGTGCCGTAGCTCTGGCTGTCGGCCAGAAACCGAAAACCATACATTATACTGTAAAACTAAGGTTTATTACTGTATATTGACCAATGGGAAAAAAAACACAGCAACAGAACACATACATAAAACAAGGATAACTGTGACTTATTGTTGAGTAAATAACAGTGTGTGTTTTAAACCTTGGTCCTCCCTGCAGAGATTTCTCCATTTTTTGAAATTATAATGTCAACTGTAGATGTTTACAATATAGTAAGTTATGAATTTAATGAAAACATATTTATTTACTTTTGTTTCAACATTGGATATTTTGTGTTTGTGGTGGATTCAATCGAATATTGAGAAAATGATTTATGTAAAAATGTTTTACTTACATTTCAAGTCTTTTTTATTTGACGCTTTTTTACAGTTTTATGTTTACCTTAAAATTACAAAGAAATATCTTAAAGTCTTATAATACTAATACACTTTTATATTACGAGTTACATTTTTAATTACAGATAATACTTTTTACTTTACGTACATCTGCATGTATTTTCTGAAAGTGCAAAAATACTGTAAATATTATATAGTACATTTACTGTAAAAAAAAAGGAAATAAAGGTTGTTTTTTTTTATTGTCAAAATACTTTAAATAATGTTTTGGGTTGTTAATTTATACTTAATATCTATCATTTTACAGGATGTTTTCAAGTTATTTAAAAAAACATGTTAAATTACTATAAAGATTTACAGTTATTTCCTGTAAAATTACGATCTTTTTTTACAGTGTGTGTTTTACACTTTAGTATTTATGTTTATAGTTAGCTTTGATATTCGCTTAATTAATTAGAAAGATTTTCTTTTCATGATCTGATATTTCCTCAAATGTTTTTATTATGGGGCAGTACTTACTGGTGCTTGAAATTCAAATATTTACTTTCCTTCTTGCTGTGATAACAAGCCACACACCAATAAACAAGTAAACGATCGCTTCCACATCCTCCATTGTTGTGTGGGTTTTGTGAGTTGTGTCGCATTGAAGATTACGCCACTGCAGTTTTACCCAGCGTCACTCCGCCCAAAAAGCCCGCCAAAAAACCGATCGCCCCGCCTACACTGCGTTGCTACCCCAGGTCCTAAACTGTAATGGAAATGCGCCACGGCCTCGGATGGCCAGCGAGGCAGCCCGAGGCCTGAGCGAGGACGCTTAAACGGGGCTACCCCGCTGCAGTGGAAATGTGCCATAAATAATGTTACTTTGATCCGGTTATGTTAACTTGTGGCAGATATGTTCAAGCTGTCTTAACGCTAATTGTATAATAGTCAGATTGCTCTGAAGATGGGAGGTGATAATCTATTAATTTTCACGTTCACACAGTCAGTTGATTTTTGGCGGCCGTCTTTCCTGCAACGGCAGTTTTTCTCCGGAGCAGGTTAGCCGTTCAGCATTGTTACCATGGAGATCTAGCCTGGTAAGAAGTGAGCCACCGCCTTAGGACCGGAAACCCAGAGTTTTACGCAAATTATTTTTCACGTGAAACATTGTGACTGAAACTTTGTATTTAGTGAAAGCTCTCTTTAAAGTACAGTAGTCCCCAGGTGTCAAAGCCCTGCCTCCCCTGTAGTAGGCCTACTCTGTGATCATTTGTCAGAGCAATGGGGCACCTGTGTGTGAGCACATGTACACTGTCAGTGAGTCCACTGCTGGCTTGTCATTGTGTCAGTAGGCCTATGTCTCTTTCTGTTTCACTTTCTGACCAACAACTCATCCAATTACAGCATCTATCAGGCTTTTCTTCTCTAAGCTCCCCATTCAATTCCCTGTGGTGTGTCATTTTTATTTCTGACCTAGATTCACCTTGTTCTCAGCTTTTTGTTAATCTTCTCCAGGTCACACTGTGTTCTCTCTTTTTTCCCCCTCTTTGTCACTCTGCCCAATTCCTTTCTCCCTCCATTATATATTGTATGTAATATTCTGCAGCTTCTATATATGATGACACAAAGCAGAATAATACCTACAATGTGTTTTTTCAGTTTAGCATCCATGTTTAAATATTTATCTAATTTCAATCTTAAAGTGATTCTTCCACGTTTTGGGAAAGGTGCTTATTCGCTTGTCCATATTTAATTGAGACTGTTACAAAGACATGAGAATGGTAAAGATTTTATTTTCTAACCTTTGAAAAGAAACATCCAAAATGTAAAATAGTCCCTTTTTAAATAGCCATATATTAGCCAAATGTCTGTCTTGCATATCCAGCTGGTTGTAGAAGCTTTTCTTGATACAATGATTATTTAATTGTTTACAGCCTTGACCGTAGAAGAATATACATTTGAAATCCAAAGAAATAAGAACAAAACAGGCTAATTCTGTTGAACAACATACTTAATGTAGGTTTGTCATCTTAATCTGGATTTTGAGTCATGGATATCGGTGTCTCAGCATGCTCTTTAAACAGGCTGAGAAAAGATAAGACATGAACAGGTGGCTGCAGTGTGTGAAGTGTGCAATGATATGTTGCGACTGTGGGGAATGAGGTGTGATGAAATGTTTGTGAATACTCTCACATACTGTTTGTGTTTTGCTGCACAATTTATTTTCCATCTGATTTCAATGTTTTTTTTCTGCTTTGCCTTACAAGTCTGTCTAAGATCACTTGAATCAGGTCATAAAACACACAACATATGCTGTAAGACATTCTTTATGCCTAGTGGTTTGCAGCACTTGCTCTTAGTATCCTTCCTCTGCCCCAAACCAGGATTACTTCTCATAGAATAAATTGAGCTGATTCAGAGTGCAACCGGATTAAAATAAAGATGAAATATACATTTCAAACATGCGCTGTATTTGTGTAAAGGCTTAATACACGCACACTACCAAGGTTTTTGGATTCAGAAAAAGAGAGGAATAAGAACATGACTGCTTCAAAGACAACATTTGACAGGTAATGCAATGCATTGATTGTGATAAAAGGGTTTAAATTGCAGTACTAATCTATCAGAAGTGGACTGACCCATAGAATACAGCACAGTCTCTTTGTGAGAAATTCCCCCTTTGACTAAGCATATACAGTAAAAACTTGATTTGTTTTTTCCTGATGCTATTTTTCACTGGGTGACATAACATTGTTTTTTATCCATGAAAACAAATTGAATCCTTCAAATTGCTATTCCAAATGTCAATAAATCATGGAACATTGTCAATAGAAAAAAATCTATCTTTTTCAAAAGACTTGAAAAGTTGACATTCAAGGTGATGTCAATGCGTGTGTTTGGCAAGGCCGTGGTTATTTGGCAGTCTTTGTTTTTCCATTTCCTCTGAGCTGTTATTTTCACATGATGATCGGATATCATCAAAATGCATCGCCTTTGGGAAATTTCCTCCCAGTATTTTCTTATTCCATCTCTTCTCATCTTAGTTACCATCAAATCGGATAGGCAGATATGGAGTGAAAATGGAGGAACACAAGCTAATTTGTTCTCCTCTGTATAGATTTTCGTGGGAAAGAAGAAGGAGGAATTTAATCATTACAGGAAGATAACCTTTAGACGGCAGCTGTTTGCTTCCAGTGTAAACAAAAATTCCTCTGCTGATGCTTTGGGTTTTGTGGAACACAAATGTATCACTTCTATCTCTTTATCCTCTTATTTATCTATGTTTATCGCTCCAGTTTGCATTCTCTTCCATTTACTCACACCAAATTCCCATTCTCCCACCCTATAAAGCTGCTGTTCAAGAATAATCGGGAGTTTTACAATATTTTGTTCAAAATAATGAATGCACATACTCATGCATTTTCTTTCTCCCCATCTTTTTACTGTTAATCCGTTCTTTTCTCTATGTACTTCCTTCCTCTCTCTCTGTTACATTACAATTTCTATTTCTGCCTTTCACTCTATTTCACTATGTCTTCTCTTAACCATCAACCACCCTCTGCTCTTGATCCCCACCCTCTGTTCTCCCTCAAGATGCTTTTGATGGAAGAGGAGTTTGAGGAATAGCTGAATGCAAATACTTTCACATGTTATAATGAAAGGAACACAGTGGTACTCTCCAAAGCATTACTTTTTTGAGACTGATCTATACAACCACTGGTATTTGAATATATGCACGATCCTGGCTTTCCTGGCAGACAGTCTTGAGGAAAAGATATGCAGTTAAAGTTAAATCTAAGGTTAAGAGGTGCAAGTACAAGCATAGCTTTGTGACCTGTCAAGTAGTCGAAAACTCCATCAAATGTATATCATTTACTTACTTAAAAGTGGGGTAGGTAAGTTTGAGAAACCGGCTCGAGATACACTTTTTGTTATATTCCATGGAATGCTCTTAACATCCCGATAGCAATGAATATCTTAAGTGCTTTGACAAAAAATCCATAAAAGAATGTCATCTGTGGAACCCGTAGTACTGTAAAAAGCACGACCAATCATCTGAGCCGACCCGGCTAAAATAACTGGATGGCCTACCTGCCTGTCAGCCTTCCATCTGTGCACAAATTTATCTCGTGCCCTCATTGGTCATGTTCGCCAACGTGTGTGTTGGAGGAGGGGCTCTGTAAGGAAGTGGCAGATTTTTGTGTATTTTCAAATTCTATCGCACTCAAGCCGGTTTCTCAAACTTACCTACCCCACCTTTAAACTATGAAATCTGCCAGTGCAAAAACGAGAATGTAGGTACATTGTTTCCAAGTATTCAAATGTTTGCATTTAAACACCTTTTAATAGATTCAGGATTTTTCAATGAGGAAAAGTAAAGATGTTTCTCTATTCTCTGTATTAAAACCTTTTGGTGGAGAAGCCACACCACACACTAATTATCATTCATAGATTTGTATTTTTACATCTCTAAAAATGTTTTGAAGGAATTTCTTTTATATTGAATCATTGATTTTAGGAATTCCTAGTCACAAATATTGAAGGGAAAACAAATTGGAGACATGGGCTAAAGTCGAATAGTCCAAAAATCAGCCCCTATTGTCTATCTCAACAGTCAGCCTACAAATATTTGGCAGAAATCGCGCTCCATTTAAGGCGGGGCCTCGCATATGACCTACACACCTACACCTGTTAGCCTGTTCCACCATTCTTCGTTTTCCGAGGCTAGGAAGGATTCTTGCCTAGCCTCTGAAGGAAGTGAAATAGGTGAGCAAGTGTGCAGGTGTGCGTCATATGAGAGGGCCCGCCTTCAATTTTCCGCCACAGATTTTGGGAAATTGGTCCGTGCGCAAAGCATTGTGGGGATTTTAAGACCGCGGAGGATACACATGTGCAGCCTCGAAATTCCTCGCTAAGAAGGACGCCGGGCTCGGTAGAATTCCATGGAGCCTGGACATTGGAACAGTCCTTTGGCGGGACTCGATGATGTAGCATCCTTGAAATAGTGGCTCTGGAGCATCCTTCCTTGACATTGAGAAACACCCACTGACAATTCGATGTTATGTTGTAACTCTTGCAACAAGTTATATATCCTTCAAATATTTCCTCATTGCGTAATCCAATTGAAACTGTGTATGTTTTATAACAATTTTCTTTTGCAAATTAGTAGTATAAGTGTTATTTATGAGAGAGGGTGTTGCAAGGAGCACACCACGAGGCACGACTTTTATCTTTTTTTGACGGAGTAAAGTAATTTGAATCTGACATACTTTCCTCATCCAGCATCCATGATGAGACTAATAGAGATCATTTGAATCTGATATGGATGAATCTCTACCTTCAAAGAATTTTCTAAGTGAATCATTTTCACAGTATGGATTCAGCTCAAGAGGCAGCAAATGCAAAATTCAAAAGCAGATTGTTTCACCAAGATCAGTCAGTTTTTAAGGAGGAAAAATAAAATAAGAAAACAATCAGCAAAACTAGAAGAACTGCATGGTGGTTAATGAATCAGTGTTATGGTCTTTCTCTCTATGCTTGTGGTCATTATGTTCTAACGTCCTTAATCCATCCATCACAGTAACCTCTGTGCATTTTTCTTAGCTGTCAACATTTCCAAAATGAATTCAATAATGCCACCTGTGGAAAATGGAAATAGCTGGATTTTAAAACCGCAATTGTGTATGTCAGAGAATAAGTACAGATCTACTACTGCACATAAGATACACAGTGTCCAAATATGAGTAAAATACATTCAATCAGATGTCACATTATTAAGCCCCAATTCAGAGGCTGATGTTATGGTGGGATTGGGGGCATGCGGGCGGATGCCTGGATCAGTGCCCTGGCTCAGTGCTAAATCCCATCGCTCATCCCCATCAGTATGGAAGAGATGAGAGCTGGTCTTTAGCCCCCCGAAGAAAGACACAGAGGCAGTGCTGACATAAGTGTTTAAATGTGAAAAAGGCTATTAGTGAAGTATTAAAATACAAATGGTTTAAGATGAAGGCAGATTAAGAATGTCTTTGACAGAAGAGGATGGTTGCATAGCAATTGCAGAGCTACATACGACAGTATAGGGGTGAATTTAAGCACCAACCTGACCTCTGACTCCAGTCCACACTTCACATTTCCCTCATTCCCACTGTTAGAGGGGGAGATGCCCCAGACTGCTAGTCTGGTTTGAAATAGCTTCGCAGAGGCTTTATCTGCCTGTTAAACTGTCCCCCTTTCTCCTGTTTGAGTCTCTCATCTCCTTCATTGTTTCTTTAGCTTCCTCTTTTTCAACATTTGTCTCAGACTGCCTCACCCTGTTGGTCTGCCCTTTCCTTTCCCTCTCTTTACACTCTCCTCTTTTCGAAACTGTCTCATTAGCTGCTGTGCCCTGCTTGCCCATGGCAGTTTGATGCCATCCTGTGACCCTGCATCTCAGCAGGCTTCCAATCAACACAGTGCTGCTGGCTCAGGATGGAGGACTATCCCTTTTTTCACCCCACCCTCAATTTGTTCCCTCTCCCCATGACATCGCACCCTCCCTCCTTCCTTCCTTCCTTCCTTCCATCTCCTCCTCCCCACCATTTGCATCGTTAGAGTAAGATTTTGCCTTTCATAGTGAGCCACTTTGAATGCCAGTATGTTTACGTCTCACTTGTTGTCAAATCCAAATTATTGAGATTTTTTCAAGATGTATAGACCAATACGCTGAACGAAGAACGAAAGGATGAGAAATCCTTAGATCCTTACACATAAAACTGATGGAATTCAATTTACAATGCAATGCTATTTTAATTCATTAAGACCTATTAAATACATGGGGCAGTGGTTCACTTCAGCCTCTTGTGGCCAAAATAAATATTACAACAAAAAACACTAATGAAGAAATATTTCGGCAACCTTATGTTCTCTTGTTGTTAATTAAAAATAACATGAGAAAACTATTTAGATCAGACATGGAAAATGGGTCGAATATTCATTTCGCATTGGACTACCAGGGCTTCCGTAAAATACCAAAACAAGACAAATATACAGTTGTATATCTATCTGTTAAAGCGGCATTATTTGGCCCAGTTTGGATATATGTATATCTGTTAATGCCTGCTGTCCACTGTGATATCTATATGCACTGTATGCCATTGTATGTTTGAACTGATTCTGTATTTGCTGGTCTTTATGTATTTGATTTGTTTAAGGAATTTAACTCTCTAACCCAGTTTGATGTTATCAGCCAGTTAAATGGGCATTATCACTAGTCTGATAGATGTGGGTCTGCAGAAGGGTCCATTTATTACTGGAAAAAGAAATACAAGCAGGCGATGCAACCGCAGTGATTACACCAAGGTCAGGGGACATAATGAAAGAGAAAAGATGGAGGACTTGGACACAGGGAAAAGTTGAATGTTGTTTTTAATCCAACAAACACTAACTGTTTTTTTTTGTTTTCTGAACCAGGCCAGTATTTCCTTTTTCTAGTTTATTTCTCTCTCCACATCTCCTCCCTCCCCTACATTCATTAAGCACACTACCAGCACAGTAAATACAGTTGTTTGAACCTGAGGAAACATTGCCCCATTTCGATCCTTTGCTTGATACTCTGTGGAGATACACATGGCATCTGTGCTGTAAACAAAGCATTGAGAATTCCAGGTGATGCTGCTATTTATAGACATGTTTCTGTACTAAATCTCTCCTAAAAAGGCTGCCTGCTACAAAACACACATTACGACTGAACTCAATGTCATGATCTGTCTGCTAAATGTAGTAACACTGATATCTTTATTAGTATGGTTTCTGTGGATCTGCTTGAAATGCATGCATGTTAGTTGAGTTTTAGTCGTTCAAAAATATTCATCTTACCATAAATACTGGTCATTTCATGATAAATGTATGTTATTTGAATAAAAACTCTGCATTGTATTCCTGTCAGAAAACTCTTCATCCATCAGTTAGGTATAATCCTGCAGAGGTTGGAATGATGTGAATCCTCATTGAAAATAACTCAATCTGTGAACAGTTGGGGGAAATGTAAACTGAGAAAGCTTTGGATGCAAATATGTATTCAAATATTTGAATACTTCGAGTAAAAATATCCCTGTTGTATTAAAACGTTTCACAATTAAAATATCTGGGAGACATCCACACTTCATGCATGTTGAAGTGGTAAACGGTCTTTCCGTAGATTGTGCCAAGAGCTTCGGTGCGTTTATCTTTGACATTCAGATAATGTTTTTGTTTGCTGGCTTTGTATAAAAAAGGTTTTGAATTTGAATCTAACCAAGTGAAATTGAAATGTTGTTAGAAACCATTTTGGTGCACCCATTAAACTCTCTCCATCTTTCTATGTCCCTCCTTCTCTCACACTCAAACACACAGTGCTGCCTATTTACTTGGGAGGTCCAAACTAAAGACAAAGCGTCTGTCAAGTGGGATTTAGCAGCGACATGGGCAGAGTTGGCTAGAACTGTGAGTGACATCATTTGGAAGCGGCGCCTCTTCTGCACGAACAAGAGGGTTATAAAATGAGCTGGAGGAGGACAGGGAGCAGTGAGATGTGTTAGATGTGTTTGTTTGTGTGAGGGAGAGAAAGGAACAGTGTCTGTGTGTGTGTGTTTTGAACCCTGTTGTGCATGATTCTTGCCTGTCTGTCTGTGAGACTGTCCACAGGAGATAAGCCTGATGGATGCTGTTACAGTTGTCTGGCTGGTTTGCAATCACAGTCATTACTTAGAGAGCAATACAGTGAAACACAGAGAGAGAAGAGACAAAGACACTCGGCACATTACAGGTTGAACACAATATTTACAGAAACGCAATCTCATCCTTGTCACAGATCTCACTGTGTTCAATGTACCCGTTATATCCTCTTTTCATGCTCTCACACCAGGATCCTGTTTGATCTGTCATTCAGTTGTATCGCTCCGTATTGTGTGGAGGGTTCTATGAGAGGATCCCACATTGCAAATATACCAAAATAAAACTATTTAGAGAAGAAAAAACAATGCAGTCGGAGACTTCTTGCAACAATTCGAATAATGGTTGTTGTAGTTGTTAATGAATTATTACCACTTTTAATTCTCAAGAGATGAAGGATCTTTGCAAGATCCTCACCTCATAGTTAGAGAACAAGTTATATTTGCATGCGCCGGTCAGAGTGACCTGCTCTGAATCTGTCTCTGCTCTGCCCTATCGTAATTTGCAATTCCACGGGGGCCACACATTGTCACAGTCTTTCTATTAGTCTCGGTAAACACTTCCCGGATGCTCACTGAGTTTGCCCATTATGATGACAAAATCAAACACAGCCCAGCACTGCAGTCCATCAGTCAATATGTATAGGGGCACATTTGATGGAAATACAAACAGCTGCAATGTGATAACAAGTTATTGGGTTTTCACTCAAAGAACAATGTGTCTAAACTTCACAAGTGAGGATTCTTGTAAACAATGTGGCCACCCATTGTGATAATAACTTATACTTTGATACTTCTTTCTTAAACATGTCCATAAATACATTATTTATACAGCATACATCAGTAAAATGTTTATCTTATAAGATGGAGCTGTATTAGATCATTAATTCATTGATGGAATAGATGAATGATTGGATGAATGAATGTGTGATAGACATATGAGTGGATGAATTCACTCATGTCATATCAAGGTCATAAAGGTCAACCGCTGGCAGTTAGTGTTTCTGAACGTCTGCATGTGAAACCATGAAACATGTCAAGGTAGCGCAACTAAATATCAAATACCCAAAATGTATCCAACAAGATATTGGTGGTCTGGACAAGTTTCAGAATGAATACACTTTGCAATCAAGAGGATATGGAATAATATCAGGGACAGGCAAAAGGGTGAATATGTTTCTATTTCTCTTTAAATAAAGAATTTTTTTTTAGAATTAACTCAACATCTTGAAAATGAAAGATGAAATGAAGATGATAAGGTTGATAAAAGTTGAACTTTATGCAATAAATCAAACTACTAGCATTACTCAAAGCTCAACTTCTTAAAATGCAAAATTAAACACGGTCTTCCTCCTAATTTCTTTCCCCCCCTTTTTTCTTTGGCCTTAATACTCTTCAGTAAAGAGTAACACAATGTTAGATGGGCTACTGTAATCAACCACACTTTTTTGGGCTGGAGGAAAAGCATATTTAATAAGCATTTTCCAATGTTATTTCAAATCAAATCTATTATTGGTTTAACTTAAAATAAGCATTTACGAGGCAAAGTTCAAGCTCAGTAACATAAGATCCCACTGGTTTATAGTACCTGATTTACAGCACCTGATGCAAAGTTAAGAGGATAATAGAGGTAGGGAGGGCAAATCCTCTCTCATAAGGGAACCACCAATTCCAACAATGCCAGGATCCTTGGAGGAACTGGCTAAACATTACTGCCAGGGTTAAATGGTACCAATGTTTGAATTGGCGCTATTTCAACAGGACTCAGAGTTGAATAGTTTTTGGATTTTGTCTGTGTGTCCAATTATTCATTACTTTCACCTGCTCATTACTTTATTGCTATTACATTGGGATGAAATAGGTATGCTTCCCACCTGCTGTTTTGATTAATGATGAAAAATGAAGTGTTGCCACAGGGAACAACCCTCATATTGTCTTTAGTAAATGCAATGAATATAACAAGACCTGTGTATGATGGGAATCACAAGCAGGTACAGCAACAGCTTTCCCGAAACCTTGCCAGACTTTGTGCCTTTTTGGATCCTCTGCACTTTGCAAACAACATATGGTCAGGATTTTTCTAACCAAGAGAACTTGAGTCAGTTATCATGGGAACCAATGTAATGAAACAAATGGCTCTGCTGTCTTGTGGGTGACCCAGGAGGAATACCCCTCTGACCCATTTCTCTTGCTCCAGACCATTAGTGTAAGAAACCAGAGCATATGGCGTTTGTTGTAGGGTGGATTTTGTGTTTGGGCTGGGAAAAGGGAGCTTGAGTTAAACAGTTTTGTTCAGAGTCAGATGTGTGTTGGCGCATCATGTTGCCTGGAGCAAAGGCTCTCTGACAAAAATCAACCAACCATAATTCTCTCTTATTTCCTCTTCAAATTACTGTTGATGGAAGCAAAGGCCAACGTGTGTGATTGCTGCCATTAGTGCCACAAAATAGACACTTTTGCAGATAAAGCAAAATATGATATGATGATAAATGGTACATCTGTTTTGTTTTTTAATTGTGTAGTTCTGGGATGCTATAATATACAATGTCGAAATCAAGGGGAAACCTCTTTGGCTGTAGCAAACAAGTGGACGTTTGCTGTGTTCTTTTCCCACCAATGACCTTTCTTTAAGGTATTCAGACTGGGTTTAAGGGTTGACAAAGGCCATCTTGCCAAAGCTTCACTTGACCTATTTTAATCACCTCTTGTTGGGCTTATGCCCCACCGTGCCAGCACGTGGTGATGCTAATCTGACCCCTATCATAGAACACAAGAGGGACTCCGCAGAACAGACCAGAGCCCTATTCTCGGCGTCTAGTCCTTCCACTTAATCCCCCAGAGTTGTTTGTGAGTGATATCGCTGCAGGAGTATAGTAGAAACCCCTGCGGAGAAAACCAACCGCAGTGTGTTGCTAGGGCTACATGCCCTCTCCTCTTTCAATTTTTTTCGATTCTTTTTCTCTAAACCAAAACTTCAAGCTTCACCTTCTCACATACAAACACAAACAGCTTACACCTCGAGTGACAAACATACGGATTGGACATGTTGACATTTTTACACAACCTCCATCAATCTACTTCCTTGTTCCCTTCATGTTTCATTGCTCCACTGAAACACAAAAACACACATGCATTATTAGGATGAACATGCACCCACACCTGCCGACCCTGATAAGCAACATCACTCACATTTATACATGCTCAGCAGCTATGACCCTCTGTGATTTCTTTCCTCGTTCCGACTCTACATTGATCATATTTTCTACTCCACCATTTGGGATCAATGTGAGATACAATATTCAAAATACACTATTCCTTTAATTATTACATTGGTCAGTCCTCCAACCATTAGATTGCAAATATCCAATTGTAGTTCAGAGTTTAGGAGATAAATACAGAAAACCCTTTAGAAAGCGAACATGATGACGTGAAATTACGTTTTTGATATGTAACATAACCCTGCTGCGATGTGATTCCTGTTTGCCTCTAGTCTATTTTTGTTTTTCCTAGAATTAACACTGTGATGCGATTATGATGTCATGACGAGGGTCTTTAAGGTTTTGTTTCAGGACACTTCAGTAGGGCAGAACATTATTAAGCAGTGAGGCTTCCTGACATGCCATTATATATAATTAGGCTTTTTCAACTCATGGACTCATAAACTTTCAGCTCCAGCAAAAGATGGAAAAACATTAAAGGCAAGACAGCAAGGATTGAATTCAAGAACCACTTTCTTAGTATGCTATAGAGAGAAAACTGACAATGACTTGTTTATTGCTGTTTATTACCTATATGTTTATTCCTCTCCTCCCGATGCTGTTTACCACTCTGACAGAAGGATTAGGCCTGATCTCAGTTTTCCCTCTTCATCCCCTTGTTCTTAATTCTATTTAAATTATTGTCTGAACACAAGCCAGGTCGTCCCTATAGCCTACTTTCCATCTCACTTCATTAACATTGTTGATGCTCTCCAGTCTAATCCCTGCTGAATAGCAAATAATTAAACGTCCCTGGTGTTTCAGTGGGCGAAGACACATTGCGACTCCATGGTGTCATGGCTTCTGGCCTCTTCTGCATGTTAATCTCCTGTGCTCTATGATACCAAGAACATAATGACACATGGTTTTGCAATGGAAAGCGTCAACATGTGAATTTTTACATTTACTGTGATGTTGTTAGTTTGGAGAGAAGTAGCCAGAGATGTAAAAAAGGCTGAGAGATTTTACAGAAAGGTGTTGAGATTGTTTAAAACACTACTAACAAATACTTTTGAACAACGAAAAACACACATTATTGGACTGTTTGTGATGGAAATCAACAAAGTTTCAGGTGCGTACTGTACATGGAAATTATACACAGCATGTTAGGCAACATAATTAGAAATGCCATTTATGATTTGCATTTAGATGAACAGATTTTCATTTTGTCCTGGTATTATAATTAACAGGCCTGTGGGAAACAACAGAGCTGTTGAGAATCGAGAAAGGTTCAGTGCAACGGAAAAAATACCTTGTTCATTTCAATACACAAAGCCATGCTTATAGAGACTGAGATAATAGCTTTATTTGCCGGTGTCAGTGTTGGTTCAAATGATTGGAAATGACACAATCTTCATAACAAAAAATGCAATGCATGTAGTAAAAAGCAACATTATTGTGAGAACTTTCATTCTGATGTGTGTTGGTTGAGTGGCAACTTACAGTAAAGGACAATGGCCTATGATTTATGTTTTATTTGGTATTTATATGAATAGAACAATTACGAAAGAATGGAACAGAACGATGGAAAGATTGAATAAATATAAAGGATTCTTGTCAAGTCAGCATGCATCAAAGTCACGTCAAGGAGTGCTACTGACAACAAACACTTACAAGGTAAACGTGGGCGATATAAGCATTAACTCATCATGGGGAATGCCTGTAGGTTGTTTGCCTCAGTTACACATGAGTCATCCAGGCAGTCAGCTGAATTCCACGCTAGATGTCTTCTTCTAAAAACACAGCTCCTAATCATGGCGTCGAACCTCTACGATTACGGTTTTACAGTGCTGTTAGACAGGACACAAGCGTGTACAAATCAATTTGGTAAGCCATCTCAAGCTGTGAGTTACTCACTGTCTCCTCTTCTCTCCTCTCCTCTCTTCTCCTTTCCTTTCCTTTCCTTTCCTTTCCTCTCCTCTCCTCTCCTCTCCTCTCCTCTCCTCTCCTCTCAGGTTTGCTGCTTCTAGACTACCCCCTGCTGTGACCTTTCACCTCTGCCTTCCTAATGATCTGACCTCTCTTTTTTACCTCCCTCCACACCGTCTCTCCATCCCTCTCTCTTGTCTCCCAGGGGAACATGCTATTGAGGACTCAGAGGGAGGAGGGCAGATTGGGTCTGCCCTTTCCGGCTGCTTTGTCTCCTTTCACCTTCACTAGTGTCTCCCTCCTCCAGTCGCCTTCTCTTTCTCTCTTTTCTCCTATCTATCTTTCCTCTATCTCTTGCTTACTTCTCTCCTTTTTGCTACCCTGTATCTCCATTCACCAGAGTCCAATGTGGATTAGCGATGCTGCTCACTATTTACCCTAATGTGTAGGTTGGGACCCGATAGAGCGGGTTGAAGTGGAGGAATACTGATTGCAAATGGGGGAGAGAACCAGACAAGTCACAGAGAGGCAACTGCAAGATGGACAATAGGGAAAAGGAAAGCAGTCCGTATTTAATTTAACAACCAACGGTGTGAAATTGGCTCTGATTCCCCAAAGATATAGAGAATAAAGCTTATTCTCTGTTATACTAACAACAATTTTAACATTCATGAGGCTTTTTCAATGGACCCTATAAATATGCCTCCTAAATGCGAAATTTGTTTCTACTCGTCTCTTTTTGGCATCTTTTGCTGCAAATTAAAAGCCAAAGAATGTATAGGATCTCCCTTTAACAACCAACCTATATTAGCACGCAGTGTGATTGCTCCTGATTAAATTGTCTGCGTCAAAGTCACAGCTCAGCCTGGGGGGTGGCGTAAACAGCCCTATTAGCTGTTAACAAAGCCTCCCAGATATGAAACCATGCATGCGTTTGGTGCTAAAGCCAATGGGAGATTATCCAGACTGCAAATACATAGTCGACTGCGATGCCCTTTGTACACAACAGAGGGCATTTCGTGGGCAGAGCGCTGATCCCCTTACTGGTGTGCCATTGAGGCAATGTAATCCCAAATTATTTAACCAGATTACTAGAGCATGAGAAAAAAAAATCCGCTTTGAATTATGTATAGTGCAATTTGTGTGGTAAGATATAACTTCTGGTGTCACTGTGATTATGTCCCTCTAAAGCCAGACACTGGGCAGCAATGGGAGAGGGTCTCCAGTCATCAACATATAGGTGAAGCACAAAAAACACATACAAATGTGGTATGACATTCAGCAAAAAGAGTGATGAATACTGAGCAACAATAAAATAAAAAGTGCAGTTTATATAATGAGTATGATTATTACTAACTTGGCAGATACCACTTTCAAAAACAAAAGATTTTCAGATAATTTGACTAAAAAACTGAAATAACACTGCCAGAAAAAAAAGGCAGCACGGGTCATTAAACCACTCTCTTGTACGGTATGAGCCATTACAGGCTGTTTGGCAAGAAATGGCACTGTTGGATCGAACCCAGACCAAATTCCACTGCCAAATAAATGATTCTACATCCTGAAGAATATATATAAGTCAATATAAAAACAAGACAACACAAATTAACATTTTTCATTTGCAAATTACATTTATCTCGCAACATTTGAAAAACAAAAACGTGGCTTCAAACCATTAAACCATGAGAAAGTTTGATACAAACACATGCAAAATCACACAAGCCATTTGTCTTAAAAGATCAAACATTTCTGAACAAGTTGAAAGAGTGTGACGTGACCCTAATCCTAATGCTGATCACTGTTGGTGGGATCAAAGACTGTAGTAATGGCACCACAGTTACTTGTTACTTAATCACAGTAATCTGATAGACCAGTGGTTCTCAAACTTTTCTGTCATTCCCCACTTTTATGCCTTTTCAAGACCCACCTGTTCCTCGTTGTTCCAATAAATTGTTAAGCCAAGCTTAAAATTACTTTAAAAAAAAAAAAAAAAAGTTGTGAGCTACTTTCACTTCTCTTTTCTTTTCTTTGTAGTGTATATATTTAGCACATTTTAACATTATTATATGCTTACTGATACGCAGAGTGAAGCAGGGAGGACCCAAACGCAGATAACACTTGACAACACCTTTATTTCAAGGACTTAAGCAAACAAAACACTCTACGGTGAACTATGTCACACACAAAAGAAGCACCAACACTGAACACAGGAGGAAACAAGACTAAATACACAGAATACACGGGCGGACGGCCGGGGGCGAGGCAGAAAACAAGGAGGGGAACTCGGGCGGACGGCCCGGGGGCAAAGCAGAGTCCAAAGTGGGGAATTCGGGCGGACGGCCCGGGGGTAAGGTAGAGACCATGGATGGGGTCTCGGGCGGACGGCCCGTGGGCAAGGCAGAGTTCAAAGAGGGGAACTCGGGCGGACGGCCCGGGGGCAAGGCAGAGTTCGAGGAGGGGCGAAGACCACCGCGGGCGAACTCAGGGGACCGGGCTCGAGGGCGAAGACCTGACAGCTCCGGAGGCCGGGCAGGAGCCGGTGTCGGCAAAATCCCCCACGGAAGAGGACACAGGGCAGGAGAGCAGTCGGCGGAACCTCCAACGGCACGGGACATAGGGCCGGCAGGACCCCCGGCAGAAGAGCAGTCTGCGGGACCTCCAACCGGACAAGACATGGAGTTGGCAGGACCCCCGGCAGAAGAGTAGTCTGCGGGACCTCCAACGTCTCAGGACATGGGGCCGGCAGGACCCCCGGCAGAAAAGCAGTCCGCGGGACCCCCAACGGGATAATACATGGAGTTGGAAGGACCCCCGTCAGAAGAGTAGTCTACGGGACCTCCAACGGCTCAGGACATGGGGTTGGCAGGACCCCCGGCAGAAGAGCAGTCTGCGGGACCTCCAACGGCTCAGGACATAGGATTGGCAGGACCCCCAGCGGAACCTCCAATGACACAGGACAAGGGACTTGAGTGGAGACTCGAGAGGAAACTTGAGAGTTGACTTGAGAGATGACTTGAGAGGGATCTTGAGAGGGAACTTGAACGGAGACTTGAGAGGGGACTTGAGAGGGGACTCGAGAGGAGACTCGAGAGGGAACTTGAGAGTTGACTTGAGAGATGACTTGAGAAGTGTCTTGAAAGGGGACTCGAGATGGGACTCAAGAGGTAGCTCGAGAAGAGACTCGAGAGGGAACTCGAGGGGAGACTTGAGAGGTGACTCGGGTAGGAACTTGAGAGGAGACTTGAGAGGGGACTGGAGAGGAGACTCGAGAGGGGACTTGAGAGGGAACTGGAGAGGAGACTTGAGAGGTGACTTGAGAGGTGACTTGAGAGGGGACTCGAGAGGTAGCTCGAGAGGAGTCTTGAGAAGGCACTGAAGAGGAGATTTGAGAGGTGACTTGAGAGGGGGCTCGGGTAGGAACTTGAGAGGGGACTGGAGAGGGAACTGGAGAGGAGACGTGAGAGATGACTTGAGAGGAGACTCGAGAGAGGGCTTGAGAGGGAACTTGAGAGAAGACTCGAGAGGGGACTTGAGAGGAGACTCGAGAGGGGACTCGAGAGGAGACTCGAGAGGGGACTCGAGAGGAGACTCGAGAGGAGACTCGAGGGGAGACTTGAGAGGTGACTTGAGAGGGGACTCAAGTAGGAACTTGAGAGGAGACTTGAGAGGGGACTTGAGAGGGAACTCGAGAGGATACTTGAGAGGTGACTTGAGGCGGTTGGTTCGCCAACAGAACACGGGGAGCTGGCGTCGGACGGACAGCCAACAGGACACGGGGAGCTGGCGTCGGACGGACAGCCAACAGGAGACGAGGTGCTGAAGTCGGCCGGTATGCCGAAAGGACACGGGGAGCTGGCGTCGGACGGACAGCCAACAGGACACGGGGAGCTGGCGTCGGAAGGACAGCCAACAGGAGACGAGGTGCTGGAGTCGGCCGGTATGCCGACAGGACACGGGGAGCTGGCGTCGGACGGACAGCCATTCCTATAGCCGAAACTGGAGTCGGGGCCATGGTTTCTGGGGCCGGTTCAGTAACCGGAACCATGGCTGCTGGGGCCGGAACCAGGGCTGGAACCATGGTTGCTGGGGCCAGAACTGGGGCTGGAACCATGGCTGTGTGGGCCGGTTCTGTAGCCGGAACCATGGCTGCTGGGGCTCTGGCTGCTAGCCTGGCCTTGCGACTCCTTCTCTTCGCAGCCGCCTGAATACTCCGTGGACCTCCATAAGCCCAACGAGTTCCGGAATACGACTCCCGGACAGGAGCAGGAACTGGGGCAGAAGCATGGGTTGACTTCAGACGGAACCCACCGAGGCGTATGGTACCAGGTTGGGAATTGAGAGAGGGAGCTAGCATGCCTGGGGCTAGCAAGCCGGGAATCACACACCGGGAGGATCTTTGAAATCCAGCCAGGTAAAAACTTCACCAAACCTGGTTTCTCTCTAGCCATCTGGCGCGCCTCCGACAACACAGCCTCTCGCTGCTGAACTCCGGGTGCTCTCTTCCATCGATCCGAGCAGTAAGCCAAAAAAAAGGAAAAGTTCAATACTTCCAGCTCGAACGGATCTGCTGGGCCCATTTCAAGGTTGGTGCTTACTGATACGCAGAGTGAAGCAGGGGGGACCCAAACGCAGATAACACTTGACAACACCTTTATTTCAAGGACTTAAGCAAACAAAACACTCTACGGTGAACTATGTCACACACAAAAGAAGCACCAACACTGAACACAGGAGGAGACAAGACTAAATACACAGAAGGTTAATCACAGGACAAGAAACAGCTGGGCAGGGGAGGAGAAACACAAGGACCACAGGTGAACACTATCAGATAACTAGACACACCAGGGAAATAATGACAAGAGGAAAAACCCAGGGAAAAGGACCAGACAATAACCCAGAGGAAAACATGACATGGAAAACAGCAAAAACACCCAAACCTACAAAACTACAACCGTGACATGAACCCAGGAGCGTGACACTTACCTTTAACCTTTGTGGGCTGTTTGTGTCTGTGGGACCCGTTTTCAGTGTTTACTAAAAGAAAATGTATTCAATTTAATTATTTTAACCTGCTTTATTTGGGGGTGGACCTCACATCCCCTAGGGGGGTCCGGGGGCATGCACCTGGTGCGTTTTGAGCACAAAATGATTTTATGGATACAGCTCTCAACACTCATATGAAAGGGAGCTGTATACTTAAGCAATAGCTCAGGCTTCGCATCGGGCCGAACCACGCCCCTTAGCTGTGATATAATGAGCATATACCACGGCCTGAAATTGCTTTTATAAAACGGTTACCAAGTGTGGCAATATGAAAGTAAAAATACACACTCTAATTTAAATAGTTTTTATTAGTAAATAATGATGTTCCAAATAAAATAGTCCCTCCGTTGCCTTCTGCACAAAACTTAGTGCGAGGTGGTTGCTATGCAACAACACTAACAGCTAGCGAACATATTAGACAGAGAGCGTTGATCCATTATTTGGTTGTTTATTTACATTAATGTATATGTTGCTGTTTATTGTGCACCCACTGAAAAACTGTCCAGCATCAGTAGAATGGCTTACGTGGAGACTTGTATAGGTTGAGGTTGTTCTAGGCCAGGGGTCACCAACCTTTTTGTCACCGAGGGCTACGTCAAGGGTACTGAGTAATACGAAGGGCTACTTGTTTGATACAAACTTCCTGAATAACATAATTGCAAGGTTCACCTTTAATGATAATATTATTATTAATAATAATCAGAACACATATTAATTTACTGTATGTGAAGGACTGTCTAATCACATGTTAATATTCATTATTCCTCACAATAATTATTAACAATGATTTACCATTGCTATAGAGAGGCGAAGTCCCTCCCCTTCCGGGAGCCTCCATGGGACCCCGGAAGCGGAAAATTATACATTGAATTCAATGGAGAGAGAAAACGTATCTTTTGATCCCGTTTGAATTCTGCCACGAATGACACGTATGATGTTTGTCAATTTAAAAGAACATTTTGCAAGTCAAAAAAATTAAAATGTGTCCTAAAACTGTGAAATAACACATTTTTTTGTGTTAAGCCGCTCAGTGAACTACATGTCTCTGGTCCCGCACAATACGCGTCACCAACACAAAGATGACCGTCACGTTGGCACATTTCACCTCATTCTTTCAGAATGAGAATAAAAGTATAAAACGAGGTGAAAATCACTACAAGTCTGGGCACGTTGAGAGCTGTACATACAAGAAAGGGGAGTTAGTCGGTTCTGTAAGAGCCAGCATGCGGGACCGGCTTTACAAGGTTTCGGTGAGTAATATGAGTGCAATATTTAACGTTAATGTCAGTCAATAAGGAGGAGAATGAAAAAGAAGATGATGAACCACAGACCCGGCATATAATGACTGCAGTGTGCAGGGCTGTGTTAATTTATGTTACTGTTATCAATAGCATTAGTTGACTGAGAAAACCGTCAAGAAAAAAAGTTTAGCGATGTTACGAGTCGACTAGCATAATATGAACCACGGCTGTGATTGACAACCTGGACAGCCAGTCAGAAGCTAGAATGCCAACCTAGAGAGCCAATCAGAACCTAGAACGGGTGTACTGTATACGGGTGTGTATGCTGTGGATAACATTAGTGTTCACAAGAACAAGGTACACTCCCGTGTTTTGTTTTAGTTGCTCTTCAGATTGAAGCGGCCAGTTTTATATCGACTATATGTGTGATATCCTTTTTACATCTCGTTGTGTCATTTGAGTTTATTTGCTGAGTGTAGATTCAAGGATTTTGGTTATTTTGTCAATTTGTTTGGTTATTTAGGCACAGCTGTGTGTGACTCCCTCTGGTACACTGGTATGTGTTTTCCTAATGTAGAGAGCATTGATTAATTCATAAACTACACACTGAGTCTAGATCCTGACCAAATCCTTTTTTGTTGATCAAATGTTTTTCAAAAATGTAATACACATTTAAAAAAATACAATGTACAATCACAACCAATACAACACAAATTACAAAAAATTCAGAAAAAACAAACAATAACAACAATCAGACAAGAGGACAAAACTATGGAAAAATAAACCCTCCCACCCCCAGATCTGGACCATCCTTGTATTGCTCATTCAATCTATTATAGCATGTTAACAAACATGGTACTTACTTTATTTGTATAGATCTACATGGGAGAGGATGGCGCGATGCAGAGCGCTGTCTGTGGTTGTGCACGGGGGATGTACAAATGCAGCCACGCTGCAGCATTGGCAATATTTGCCATGTGGCAGATCAGCTCCACAGAAGTTGAGTGCCAGTGGAGGAAGCCTGGCACTTCAAAAGTAGTCCAGCCGGTGTCTCAACTCTTCCAACAGCAAAAGGAGACATACAACCCACTGGCCAGAGACATCGCCACTAAGTAGACTGGTTCAGGTCTGCACTGAGGGGCGCAGCGTGGCATGGCATGGCTTTTGTCACCTGAGCCAGAGCTGCAGCCTCAACATCAGGCCATTTTCAACGTGCCGGAGCTGGTGAAGGAGCATGGGGGTCGGGGGCTTGAGGCAATTCTTGCCTCAATGCGACTGAGCAGAGACCAGCAAGCTGCCATCCAGACAACCACCGTAGGACAGCAGAGAAATCCTCAGTGGCAGTTATATAACACAGCCAGCAATTTTGGTGCTGTGCTGAGGTCGGGACTTTCATCCACTCCATGCGCGTCCCTCATGAAGAGGGTGCTTGGGGGGTACAATTTAGACGGAGTCATGGCTGTCAACTGGGGAGTTGTAAACGAGGTGTGTTTGGCCAGTGTGTTTGGCCTTTTAAGTGTGACACATATGTAGTGATAAATGCTTCACTTGACCACTGTTCCTAAATAAAAAAAGTTTTCTGCATCGTCAGTCATTTTTTCCAAATAATTACCAATATTTCACAAATTCTTCATGTAAACTTAAGAGCACAGCTGTATGTTGAGTGTCAGCTTTGCTTGGTTCATCTTACTGGGGGCAGCTACATGGATGTTGGTGCAGTCCACAATCATTTTGCAGTTGAAGGCAGAATGAATTTATTATTGACTCAGAATGAAGCACAACTTCATGTCATACAATACATTGACTTTATTTCTAATTGTGTAAAAAAATAAAGCATTGATTAGCAAGCAGGAGCTGCAGGAACAGAGAACGGTGATGGATGGAGCTGGGAAGAGAGAAGAATAAAGAAAACAGATCAACTTTATTATCGGATATTAAAAATTCAATTTCAAAACAAGTTGCCGCTCCTACAGTTTTCTAGTATGTAAAGATGATTTCACATGACCTATGCAAAATATCACACTCAATACATGTGTGTCTCTGGGGGGTGCATTGTGCCTTTGATGTATATAAATAATATACCATAACCAAATACTATTACGTACAGTGGAAATCAGGTTGCCAGAGCAGGTCAGTGTGCATGTTCCTCAGGGTCTCAGCAGTTACAGGTGAGGTAAAGAAAATAAAAGAGAAAAAGGTCAGTAACAACACTTTAAAGTAACAACAATGAATAATTATCTCTTTTAATAATTTTCTCTCAGTAATCACTCAACTACTGTCTTTCCAACAAACAGATTGACTAACTCTCACTATCATCACAATGAAACACGTCCAGAAGAATGTCATGCAAAGCTGCCTGCCTGCCTGCCTTCCTTCGACTCTCCCTGAACTGCTTCCTTAGCACCCGGTGGAGGGCGCAGTAAGCTACTCTTCAAATGTTTCACGAAATACTTACCATGATGACTACTCTTACTGTTTAACATGTTGGTGTACTTCATGTAATAAAATAATAACTTCATGGTAAGGCTACTAAAAATGACAAGGCTAAGTAATGTAATGCTAACTAACGTGCTCGCTACTCGTCGCTACTAGCTAGGTACTGTAGCTAACTTGACTATGTTCCATGCACAACATGTATATTACCTATGATATTACCTGATATGTCTGATCCAGCGACTCCTGGTCCTTTCATCAGACGGGAAGCGATAGAACGAGCAAGTGGTATGATCACTTTTGTGATTACAACATGGTACAAAGCACACAGGCATCTTGTAAAAGTGAATTTATTGGAGCAATCTCTTATATTTATTGGAGGGAATAAATCAGTTATGAAATCTTCTTCTTCGCTTTAATTACGAGTCTCAACCACTTGGAGCATTATCGCCTGTGACATCACATACGCGACCCAGAATGGGATTTGGGATTTGTAGTCTTTGTAGTCGCGTATTTTTCATAATCTTATATTTCAACAGTTTTACGACAAAATGTGACTTTTTTGACATGGAAATGATTGTTTAAGATTGACAAACATCATATGTGTAGTTCGTGGCACAATTCAAACGGGATCAAAAGATATGTTTTCTCTCTCCATTGAATTCAATGTATAATTTTTCGCTTCCGGGGTCCCATGGTCCGGAAGTAGATGGGCGTGACTTCGCCTCTCTATAGCAACCCCATTGTTTTGTTATGAAAATGTATCTATATTTATACACATTCTCGCGAGATCTATCAGGGGTCGTTGTAATGCTGCGTTCACACCGGAAGCGACTTCGCTCGAGTTTCACCGCTGCTGCCAGCTGTGTTTACTCGCATCATTCAAACAAGACGCGCTGGCTCGGGAGCTACAACTACAACAAAATGAACATATTTTACCGTGATTAAATTGTAATACACGTTTCTAAATGATGCCGAAGTAACAACATACTGATCCCGGTTAGTAAAAACCATGAATTAATGCTTGACAAGTCTGCAGACAAGACGGCAGGCGAAAAACCTTTTAAAATGCTTGTTTTCTGAATGGAGATTTGGTCGACCAGGCTAAGCTAACGTTGTATATGCTCATTCCACACTCATAACAACGGCCTACAGACATAAGTAAACCAGCGACTGTATTCGCCATGACACAGAAAGTCTCTGGTTTGTACTTGTTTAACTTTTGTCCAGTTTCTGAAAAGATATGAGGAGCTGTGATCTCTGTTTGCTAACTGCTAACGTTTTCTGGTTGAACGTAAGTGGCAGGCTGAGATCCTCACCACTGCTGTGTGTGTGTGTGTGTGTGTGTGTGTGTGTGTGTGTGTGTGTGTGTGTGTGTGTGCGTGCGTGCGTGCGCGCGTGCGCGCGCGCGGGCGGTGTGGTGATGAGGCCCATGATCGTAGCTGCTCATGCTAGCTTGTCTCAGCTAAAGGTGGAACGGAGATTTGGTGCGTGGAGTTCAACTCTGAACCTATCTGGGGTCAGAGTTCAATTTCACGCACCAAATCTCCATTTCACTTACATATGTACATACAAAATGTGTGCTTTTAAAATGTTATATTCAATATTGTCATTTTAAAAATAAAAATGTATTCAATATTTTTTTTAGACGGAGCTCCATGGTGACTTGTGCTATTTTTAGAACATGCACGCGGGCGACCAATTTCCCCCCTGCGAGCGACTTAGTGCCCGCGGGCACCGCGTTGGCTACCCCTGTTCTAGGCTGTTGCTTGGCGTGGCGAGAATATTGCTCCACTTTATCCGGTCCCAGAGATTCGGCTTAGCTCTGGAGAGAGCTTTCGCACCTGTGGCCACTAACGGTCATAATTTCTCTGCTTTGTTTCAAGACCCGCATCAGAAAGCTTTTGAATGGCGTTACTTTTCCAGTTGGTCTACCTGCTCTTCACGTAGCTCTGCATGTCGTCGTTAGGTGCTTTTTTTTTTCTGGAGATAGGCACTCCTCAATCCACTCCTCCATAGTAAGACCCCCCCGGAGGCCGAAGTTCATCTTAAATGTTTCCATCTTATGCTTTGTAAGTTTGTTTCGTAACGGAAGAAAGATATATATATTTATAAAACTGACAACTCAAATCAAGCAATTTGATTGGTCGATAGTGTTTTTGCGCACATGTTTGATTACAGATTTGAAAACATCGTTGCTTGCTTTAAAAGTAGCACAATTAATTATGTCAAACCTTGGAAAGTATCTAGATATCCCTTCCCTAATGCCAAAGGAACTGCACACTGAATATGTTTTGCCGTTTGATGTCTATGTTTGGACCGCTGCGTAAAAAGGAGAGTTTCTGCCCCGTTACTTCTCCGCTGCTTTCTTGTTCCAGTTTGAAAAGCAAACCTTTCCAGCCCAACTGTAGTATACTGTTTGTCTCAGGCGCGGAGGGATACTGACTTGTTGTGAAAAGTAATTTACAATTCTAAACGTGGTATACGCTCAGTATATCACGGGCGGCTAAGAACCAATCAGATTGCTTGATTTGACTTGTCCGTTTTATAATTTTCAATAATCCAAACATCTTTAGAATATGATCACAACCAGTAACAAATCATTTAAACTTGTGTATTCTTATGTTACATATTTAGCATTCTTTCTTTTTATTTATGCATATTTTACTAATCACTCCCCTTTTAAAATGGTTTTCTTTTTTTTTTACTGTCCTATAGTAGGCCTACATATTGGAATGATTTCTTACTTTATTTTTTAACAACTAGGCTATATTAAATAGATAACGGTGTGCTCTCTCTCTGTCTCGCTCGCTGACAGAGGCTGTGTAACTCACGGGACGCTTCTTTTATTTTATTTGTATTCATAATAAAAAAAAAAATCCTCAGAATGTATTATGGTGCATTAGTTACGAATTTTTGTTCTCAAAAAACAGTGCATTGTGTGTAATAAAACTGATTTGTATTAAATTAGTTCATTTTTAAGGAAGGCCAGAGCTTCAGCTGTGTCAAATAGATTGTTGCCTTTAGTTAACGTCATTTAAAAGATAATTATATTCCTATTTGATCATGTCTCCTTTATTGTATTACGGACGCAAAGAGCAATGTGAGTGTCCATTCCCATTGGATAACGGAGGATTTTACACCCGGAAGTAAGTATTCTCTTTAGTGTCGATTGATTTTACAAGGCAAGGCAAGGCAAGTTTATTTATATAGCACCTTTCAACACAAGGCAATTCAAAGTGCTTTACAAAAAATGAAAGACATTAAGAAAATGGCATTTAAAGTCAGTCATTAAAAAGAAAAGATAATAAAAGAAACATTAAAAGAAAAAATACATGGATAAAAGTTACAGTGCAGTTTAAGATGTGAATAGTTCAATTAAAAGCAGCGGCAAAAATAAAAGTCTTTAGTCTGGATTTAAAAGTAGTCAGAGTTGCAGCGGACCTGCAGGTTTCTGGGAGTTTGTTCCAGATATTTGGAGCATAATAACTAAATGCCGCTTTTCCATGTTTAGTTCTGACTTCTGGGGACAGAAAGCTGACCAGTCCCTGAAGACCTGAGAGATCTGGATGGTTCATAATTTAGCAGGAGGTCAGAAATGTATTGTGGGCCTAAACCATTCAAAGCTTTATAAATCAGCAGCAATATTTTTGAAATATATTCTTTGACACACAGGAAGCCAGTGTAAAGACTTCAGAACAGGAGTGATGTGATCCACTTTCTTAGTGTTAGTGAGGACTCGAGCAGCAGCGTTCTGAATTAGCTGCAGCTTTCTAATAGATTTTTTAGTGAGACGTGCAAAGACACCATTATAGTAGTCCAGTCTACTGAAGATAAAAGCATGGACAAGTTTTTCCAAATCCTGCTGTGACATTAGACTTTTAATCCTAGATATGTTCTTTAGGTGATAGTATGCTGATTTAGTAACTGTTTTAATGTGACTGTTGAAACTCAGGTCAGAGTCCATGACTACACCCAGATTTCTGGCTTTATCTGTTGTTTTGAACATTGCAGACTGAAGCTCAGCGCTAACTTTTATACATTCTGCCTTGGCTCCAAAAAACATTACCTCAGTTTTATCTTTGTTTAATTGGAGAAAGTTCTGACACATGCAGTCATTGATTTTTTCAATGCTCTTACTCAGTGTTTGAATTGGAGCATAGTCTCCTGGTGAAATTGTTACGTAAATTTGTGTGTCATCCGCAAAGCAATGGTAACTTATGTTGTTGTCTTTCATTATCTGAGCCAGTGGTAGCATGTAGATGTTAAAGAGAAGAGGCCCCAAGATGGAGCCTTGAGGTACCCCACATGTTATATTTGTCAACTCAGATGTGTATTTACCTATAGAAACAAAGTTTTTTCTGTCCTTTAAAGGAGAGGTGTCATGGCCATTTCCACTGATCATAATTCCATTGTTGAGGTATACTAAAATAGAAAAATACTGTGCAATTTTCCAAACTCACATTGGTTTCGCATACAGCATCTCTGTAAAGTATGTGTATTCAGCAGTATTCACTTTCTCCACTAAACGGCTCGCTGCAGCTCCTCCGCCCCCCTGTCCGTGATTTCCTTGTTTAGCGATACACAGCCAAACACAGCCAAACTCAACCTGGCTTAACGTAACGGCTCTGCGGACGTAACGGAACGGCTCCACGGATTGGCCCATTTAGTTCCGGGTACGTGCTTACGAAAGCACGTACCCGGAAGAATCAAATGACGATGACGTCATGATAACGTTTCACCAACGAGGCGTTTTGGGGAGGTATTTTCTGTTTTAGAGTTTTACTCGCTACAGGGTGTACTTTGAGGGTTTTGACTCTGCACACCGTTTACATGCAGAAAAACCTTCATACAGATGTAGCACTTAATTTCAGACAGTTTGAAACGCGAGGGCCGTGATTGGTACGTGATCTGCCCTCGCTCAAGGGAAAACCTCCAGCTTGACTTGAGACCGCCCCCGTGATAAATAAATGTAATTATAATGAAGCCAGCTGCAATGGATCATTGATCCACCAGGGGGTGCAGTGGGGTTCCACACTGGAGCTCATGTGAAATAAAGTCAGATACTGTACAGTACACTGGATGTACAGCGGAACTTAATGTTGGTTAGTCTAAAAAAACGAACGGGAGGAAATGCAGCCCGGCTCTCGATTTTTAATCCTAATTTAATCATCATCTTCACCACGATCATTTATGTTTATGTTTGCCGAATTGACATGAAATCACTGACAAATATGAATATACTGTATTCAACTTCATTAAAACGTTATTAACGTGCCTAAACTCAGTAATTATACGATCATGTTCTGATAATGATGACGCAATAGCCCCACCTCTGCTGCTCACCCCCGCGTCAAAGTAAACTGCACACTGAATTCAGATTATTTATCTTTCTCTCGATATGGACATAAACGCGAGTGAAATCTAATCTGACAGGACGGAGACACGCAGCTCTGCTCACCTGCAGCTCCTCCCGCTGTGATGCAGCGGGGAACGGAGTAAAACACACACTTCAGTCAGATCATCGCCCTTAGCTATTTTAATTACCTCTCGAACTACCTAAACTAGTTATAAATATGTTTATTTTTACTGTCGGCCAGGTCACTCATTACTGGATCAGCTGCTGCATGAGACAGCTGTATTGAGCTGTACTGTACTGTACCCAATATACAAAGTGTTAATAAACTTTTCAATCAATCAATCAATCAAACAGACACTGATGCTGTCCGAAGAGAGGGAGGAAAAAGAGAGGCTCCGTGTATTTTATTATTATATAGAGTCGTTATTCATTTGTTTTAAAGCTCAATAAATAACAAAGAAGACCTTTGACCGGCACTTTTTATAATTTTGTCCGGAAGATTTAAACTTTAATACACGTTGACTGGATACAGCGTGGGAGGCGGGGCCTCATTAATTCCTATGAGAGTTGCTTGGCGCATGATGATAAAATGGTCCAACCTTTGAGAGAGCGAAACGTCACAGATTACCCGGCATGCCTGAGAAGTACCCGGATGTGCGCTCATAGCGCATGCGCAACTTTAACCAAAATGCAAATAATTATTGCACTGTATATATATATGTATATTAATATATATATATATACAGTGCAATAAGCTTCTTAGTGCAATAAGTAGCTACAGGGACGTTAATCTAACGTCGGTAATATTAACTTTATTTAATACAACATTTACGGTACAAGATTGAATCATACAGCCCATGTAGTATAATATTTTACAAATGAGGAATTATAGCAAACATGTGCAATATATCCATTATTACAGCTCCGTGGGATGGCAGTGAGACGATATGGGTCCGTTGTTATTGTGCATCCATGGGTAAAGATAAACGCATGTAGTGCTGAACCTGCTGAACACGTAACATGAACGTGCCGGGCGGCGCGGTCCTGTGGGTTAGATGGGCGTTCATAATGCAGAGGGAGGGCTATACAAGTGTTCATACTGGGTGGTTTATTTAGTTTAAAAAAAATTATCCAACGATTTACATACCATTCTTTCCCCATGTAATTCAATGGGAAAAAGTGTTTCCGGGCCCAGCAACCTAAAGGAAGTGTAGTACCGCCGTTTGGCCACGACGAATATTCTACTCAGAGTCCGGCGCACTACCTGGGGGCTTGCTCGGCCCCCACCGCGGAGAATAAACAGAAGGGTAACCATGACAACCATGCTTCTTCGCTAATTTTATGCCACTGGTCCTTGGTCAGGCATGGGAACCGACGGGAGACACTGGACTCAAGTGTCTGCCTCACATTGAGGGGAAGGGGCATTTCCCCTTTGCTCCCGCTCCAGTTTGTGATTCTGACCATGTTCTCATAGGTTTCAAATGGTAACATGGCCATGAACATATCCCGCTATTAGAATGCAATTTTTAAAAACATAGGGTGCTACATAACACACTTTCAGGAAAAGTCACGGACTGGGAGACTTTAATATTTTATTGAAAAAAGTTACATTGCACACACAAATCACACAAATTGACCCGATTGGCGGTTCTAGTGTTAAATAAACTCACTAATTAATTAAATCAGTTGATTATTCTTATCATTCTTTATGAGCGCAGAAAGTCTTAAAATCAGACGGCAGGCAGTTACAGGTGTGTGTGTGTGTGTGTGTGTGTGTGTGTGTGTGTGTGTGTGTGTGTGTGTGTGTGTGTGTGTGTGTGTGTGTGTGTGCCTTATGTGCCCATCCCCCCATGTGAATCACACGTAGCTCTGATCACCTATGATAAATGGGCCACACCTAATCGCTGGCTATTCAGCCACAGAGCTCCCTCTACGCAAATCAAACTGTAGACGGTGTGAAAGCAGTGAGGCCTGTGAAAACAACATTGCAGTAATCGAGTCTACTGAAGATACAAGTTTAAAATCAGACCTGTTTTTTAAATGAAATCTGACGGCAGGCAGTTAGCTGTGATCACCTATAAGGCTTGAAGTTACTTCAGATGCTGAAATATTTTTATTTTTCAAGTATAAACATACAGTATACAACAGATATACATGCATACAAATTATAACATCACATTTATGTTATTAATTTTACAAATAGGACAGAGGGTGCAGCACAAACAGTACGAAACAAATAGAGAGCTTTCTGAACATCAGCAGGAGAGGACTCTTTCAAGACATTAGTAAATACTGAAATGAACATTAAATGTCCTATTAAAATGCAAGTTTTTCGTGACACTTCCAACATAAATGGAATTCTCACTAACCTAAAACATTTTATTTTTTAAAAAACATGTCACTGTAGAGACACAAAATACTTGAACATACAAATGAACAACACCAAATTGAGCTCACTTTCTACACTCTTTGATGATCTACCTAGTTTGTTTTTTCGTCCATGTATTGTGGCAGAGGCTTGGTCTGGCTGTATCTTCATAACAACCCTCTGGATAAACTCAAGTGAATATTTCATTTCCAGAGTATACTGAAGACTGAAGCAATATATTAGTCCAAGAAGCATCGCAAAGCCACATCTTTCAGGTTGTGGAGCACATTTGTCTCCTCGACCACAACTGCCACATTGAAGATCTGCTGAGGAAAGGCATCCCATTCACCTTCGTAGCCTATGAGTAGACCAACTTGCATCACCTTCATGGCTTCCTCGAGAGTGTCTCCATGAGCCTTAAAAAAGGAGAAATAAAAGTGAGCTCAGTGTATTACAAGTACTTTTTCTCTACAAAGCTAATTAAGAGGCTTCTGCTATAAACATAGAAGCTAAAATCTACAGTTCACAGTGTAGAAGTGCAATGTGATGGAACATCATTTCAACTGCCTTTTTTTTCACAGTTTGAGCTATTTATATTATTTAATAGTTACGTTTTCTTGCTGTTTGTTTATATTAAATGTATCATTCTTTATTGCAATTATTTTAGTTAAATTAAGGTAATTGTAAACATTACTTTTGAAGGAAACTTTGGGCACAGGGTGATTTATGTTAAAATCTACAATTACATAAAGTAATTCAAGACAGTTATGATCTTACATCACACATCCTGATGACATTTTCCTGATTTTTGCCAGACATGTAGTGTGATAGTCCCAAGAGAGCAGCAGTCCTCCTCTCATTTGTGTCCTGCAGGACAACAAATGCAGTGGGATATAAACATTTGTAGCAAACAAATGGTGGCTAAATGATGGTCATCAGCATCTCCACTTACATCTTTCTCAAGGCAGTCCAAAAGGCCTTTTAGTGCCGGCTTCTTTCCAGTCCTGGATGCACCATTGTTGACCTCAAGCAATGCCAGGCCATCAAGTCCATCCAGAAACAATGAAAGCAGGTCCGTAGTGACAATTCTCTGGAACTCTGCCTGAATCTGAGGAGACAGACATATAGAAAATATGTAAAAGTCTGCAACTGTGAATGTTGCCTTCTCATTGTAACTGGAAAACCTGCACAACTTACAAGTCCACTTCATCCAGTTGCAGCAAAACGGAAATCTTTGAAAATCTGTCTGTAATAGAGAACACACATTTAGGTACATAATGAAGCAGGCCTTAATAAAGTAATAAGAACTGAGAACATGACAAAGAATAAGATGCACACAATTACAACAGTCATGTTGCCCATAAACTACAAGCCTTGGCTTTCACAATTACAATATTATCCCTGAATTCATATGATAAAGACTTAAACAGTACTTCATTTAAATAAATAAACAACTTGAAATGTTCATCTTTGATTGATGAGGCATATTCAATCTAATAAATTCATGGGATGCATGTAATAATAACAGGGAAAGGTTAGTGTGCATCCACATAGAGCATTTTTGTGTCTACGTGCATGCCAAATATATCAATGAAAAAACTATTATTTGTTTTAACCAAACTTAAAAGAAATTGTACAATGGTTGTAATTGTTGATTATTTGCTTGCAGTTATTTTCCATAGACTATTCAGTGGATTATTATTGTTTTTTTAGTAATAACTTGACTACCTCTGAAAGCAGAAGTTTAGGAAAAATTATTGTTCATGTATAAATATTATTTATTTTATTATAATATAAATATTTAACAATTACAACCATTGCCCATCTTATTTATTATTGTGGGTGAACAGTAACCTTCCCCTGTGTTATAATTACATACATCCCATTAATTTATTAGATTAAATAACAATAATCTCATCAATCAATTGACATGAAATCAATGACACATATGAATATACTGTATTCAACTTCATTAAAACGTTATTAACGTGCCTAAACTCAGTAATTCACTAAAAATATGTATATTTTAATGGAGCCTCGTCGGCAGATCAGGATCCCAACGCATAGCGGAGGGATCTTGATCTGCATGACGGGTGTTATTTTCCCCATAAGGAACAAGTCGCTGCAAATTATCCCGCTTATTACATGGCCACATTCTCAACAAAGTAACGACATGACTCCCAATATTAATTTAAATGCTTTTATGGATTTAGAAAATGTTTTTATTGATTAGCATCCGCTAAGAAAAATAGTCTTTTGTTACCGTTTTTTAAACAGTCTGAATGAAACGGCAGCTCTCCGCTGTGTATTTACACAACTAATGGCCCATCAACCACAGCTTTCTCCCCCCTCCCCCCCTGATCTTTCTTCTACAGCAGCTAAATTAACTGTAGGTTACTCTGAGTGACAAGCTTACAGTTAGACACAACACTGTCATTGCAAGTGACCCTCAGTTAGTTGACTTTTATGTTCAACTGCTAAATTCGTTACTGATAAAAAAGGGGCTTCTACTGTACCTAATTACCTTAACACTAGAACCGCCAGAGGTTTTTGTATAAGCCTACCAAAAACCGTCAAATCCCGCTATTAGAATGCAATTTTTAACAACATAGGGTGCTAGATAACACACTTTCAGGAAAAGTCACGGACTGGGAGACTTTAATATTTTATTGAAAAAAAGTTACATTGCACACACAAAACACACATCACACAAATTAACCCGATTGGCGGTTCTAGTGTTAAATAAACTCACTAATTAATGAAACCAGTTCAATACGCATTATTCTTATTCTTATCATTCTTTATGAGCGCAGAAATAGTCTTAAAATCAGATCTATTTTTTAAATGAAATCTGACGGCAGGCAGTTAGCTCTGATCACCTATGATAAATGCGCCACACCTAATCGCTGGCCATTCAGCCACAGAGCTCCCTCTATACAAATCAAACTGTAGACGGTGTGAAAGCACCTATTGTTTTAAATAATGGTCGGAATGTGATCTGTGAGCCTTCTGAATTACCGTGGGACAGCACATTCTAAACTAAAATGTTCAATCAATAAAGTAACACCCTATCTTATCTTAATAATATCTTCATATTAATAATAATAATAAATCATACAGTATGTGTCCGAAAGGGAGTAGGAGGAAGCAAACACAAAAATATACAAAAAATATGCTGCATATTAAAGCAAACGATTGTAAAGGTAAAAGTATGAGCATAACAAATAAAGAAGTGTAATGTAAACATTTACATTATCATTAGGATTATTTAATATATAAAGACTATATATTATTGAATTACAATATTAGATATACTTTAGTCGATCTAAAATATTGATTTGTTCAAATGCTCTTCAAAACACAACTGAAAGTCCATGAAACTTGTCTTTCTGTATTTGTGAATGAAGCGCCATCTCCTGGTTAAAACCTGAAATTGAAAATCTGGCAACGCCCTCTTGGAAAATAGTGGGAGGGCTTAACATTCCTCAATACTGGTCTTAGGCAGCTCGTAGGCAGGAAGCTGTAAGCTGGAGTCTGAAATGAGCTGCTACATATGTACCTATCAACACAGATATCGGCAAAGCTACTGGCACGCAGGGCCCTGGCTTGTCCTGGAAAGAGTTGGGAGTGCCATACGCCCTTGAGCCTGGACCCAGCACATATCAGTAAGAGTTTGTTGCGTTTTGTACACACACATCCTTATCAGGCTTCGGAGACTGCAGATGCTTTCTTGAAGGGAGGGGAGGTGGTTGACGTAGGCACGGTGATGGAGACGGGGGAGATGGTGCGCGTCTCTGTTTCGGTGATTTTGGTGGGCGTTGTTGAAGGGCGGGGGTAAAGGACATGCTGCCAGGGGGGGCGAGGTGGTTGACGTAGGCACGGTGATGGAGACGGGGGAGATGGTGCGCGTCTCTGCGATGATTTTGGTGGGCGTCGTTGAGGAGCAGGGGTAAAGGACATTTTGCCAACCCTGCGTATCGCCTTAATTTGGTCTTTGAACTCCAGGAAGGAATCGCTGCCAACCCTCTGTATCCCCTTCGTGTGTTCAGCGATCTCCAGGAGGGTGGGCAAGGGTGAACAGAGAGTAGAGAGAGCTGTGGGGTGAAGGAAGAGTATCCTCAGAGGTGATAAGGGGGGTGAAAGGCGGTGGGGACTCCTCCATTTGTCTCTCAGGCGGGTGCAGTGATAGATTTTCAAGGTATTCTGAGCGATGTGTTGTGTCTTTCTCTTGTTTTGATTCCTCTTGTTGCTTGTCCTTGGCAGAGGGAACAGATTTATGACGTAGGCCGTTGAATACGTTAGAGATAAACAATTTCACTCCTGACTTGTTCAGGCAAACTCCATTTACCTTAAAAATATGTCTGCGGTCCCAGAAAAAGTTAAAATTGTCAATAAAATGGACAGAATGGTCAATACAGACAGTTGAAAGCCAGGTGTTCGGAACAAACAATCTGCTGAATCTCTCCACTCCTCTTCTGACTGGCGGTAGAGGGCCACTGATGAACACCTCTGCATTTAGAGAGCTGACAGTTTCCAACAGACATTTAAAGTCTTTTTCAGCCCTTCTGACTGTTGTTTCACAACATCATTTGTTCCAATGTGCAGTACCACATTCTTCACAGTCGGATGTTCAGCCCCAATATGTAGGATCTTCTCACCCAAGTCAGAGACCATATCCTTGGGAAAACAGAGTACTTTGATGTTGTTCTTATTACACAGACTTTTTACATCTCTTACAGCAGAGTCACCCACAATCAGAGTTTCAGGCCCAGTCGTTAGCTTTCCCTCTAGCCTTTTACTTTTGGAGTAGCTATTGGTCCTTACCCTGCTGTTTGAAGAGGACAGGTTATCCAGGTCATCAGAAAGAGATCTCCTGTTCTGGGTCAGTGGATTGTATCTGTTCTGGATTGGCACACTCTGTGGTTTAGGAGGATTGTTTGTAGTTCTCCCTTTAGCAGCTGTCCACGGCTGTTTCCTAGTAGGAACAGGGGTTGAAGAGGCGCTCTTCCTGGGTGATAACAATGCAGGCCAGCCGGTCGCATCACAGATTTCAGAGCGCTGGGCTCTTTCTGTTGTTCGTCCTCCCAAATCCCATGGAAATGATTTGCTCTTCGGCCTTGCACCCAGAGAGTTCGAGGGAGGACTACCACTTGTAGATTTATTACCCTGTACACAGCCCTCCTGTTCTTTGGAATCCTTGTAGCTGCTAACTAGCTTTGAGTTAGCATGCCTTTGTGCATTATTTTGCAACACTGGCAAAGTGGTGTCATTCCAACCTAGTCCATTCACTTCCACGTTAACTTCCAGTATTGCCAGTATCATGCAGCTCGCGGATCCAGTAATGAGTGACCCGACAGTAAAACTAAACATATCTATAACTATTTTAGGTAGTTTGAGAGGTAATTAAAATAGCTACGTGTGATATTCTAACCTGAAGTGTGTGTTTTGTCCGCTCACTGCTGCATGTGATCATGCAGAGCTGCGTGTCGACTCGTCAGCAGCAGCTGATCTCTCTCTCCCGTCAGATTAGACTTCACTCGCGTTTATGTCCATATCGATCAGATCCAGCTAGTTCTAGCTAATGATATGACTACCTGCTTATTAAAAGACACCTAAACAATAAGTGTCGCTATGCAACTGGGTGAGGCCACAAAGTATAGCGCAGCATTATGCATTTGTTTACATGCCCACCGGAACCCCGAGGCATTACCAACAGATCAACGCACAATCAACCCATACAGGACATCTCTTTCTCCACATTAAGTGTTCGACATTAGAATTGACTATTCTGGTCTGTCACATACTCTTCTTGTCTGTTACATAAGTGGTGCAACTGAAGCGGTATTGCGCTAAAGGGAAATTATTTTGACCGAAGAGATTTAGATTTGCCGGCTAACGGGAACTCTGACGTCGCCATTTTGTGTGCTTCGCGGATGCGCTCGGCTCCTCTCGACTGCTGCTCGGGTCTGCTCGTCAGCTTCCGGATGAGGAGGCATTCGTTCGACCAAATTACAGTAGATAACATTACAAACGTTTTTAACAGGGGCCATAATAGTGTAAATAATGTTTGTTTTGGCAGTTATAATTGAATGTAATGTTTTCTACTTTTTTACATCTAGGAAGGCATTTTCCTTCATCAGATGGAAAGTGTCTTGACCAACAACTTAAGTGTTTCTTATAGCTATGCAGGGCATGCAAGCGAGCAAACAAACACAAACAAGAACAAACAAACAAGTGAAATGAAGAATAAAATGGACATTGTACAATATAATATTGTGGTGGTTCATCTTATAATTCAGTCTAGAATGCACCAGACAGCATCTAAGACTTGCAAAAATCTAAATGTTCTAGGGGGAGGCCCCCCAAACCCTTCGTGCGTCATTTCGTCCGCGCGCATTTTTCAGGGCAATCTCTATTGGGCTCAGGGCCATCTGTAAATTAGCTTAGATGGCACACAGGGCCATCTCCCAAAATCCTTAATGTCATGCACTGCAGTGATATCTGCACTACTCATCAACTCAAAAACACCAGATTATCCTTAATTACACAACATTGATCGGTTTAACTTGTGTACAATGCTTTTGTATTTTCCCCCTTCGATTCGGAGAAACAAATATTTGTTCAGAGTTTAGGATGGCAGAAGACACTACACTACCCAGCATATTGATTTACAGCCGGAAAAGATATCGCAAATTTTCAAGAACAACAGTAGCAGTCACAGGATGAATCGTAGTTTAAATATAGCCAGTGATGCATAACGTCCACTTTAGTGGACAGGTGATTAATCATAATTTCCTGCAAACATAAAATCAATACTTTGACAATTTATAAATTATATGATTCCTTAGTTGTTACTTGATGTCACCAACATTGCTATACCTGCAGGGAGCGCTTTCCATAAAAGGATTGGCAAGATATTGACGAGTGATTCGGTCCATCTGGCTTTCTGTCGTCCATCTTGGTTTAGATAAATGTATCATGCACTTACACTGACTTTCCACTGAGTGGCAGTGTATGGGATGATGCAATAGGGTCCTATGTGGTGGCTGATGGTGCAACCATGGCATCAAAAGCCATGCATATACAAGAAAACTCCTTTTGAAAAGCTGTCCACTGTAGTAGCCTCTATGCGTGAAAGGGTTAAATAATAATAATAATCTCCCGTTCATCGCGTTCATTCGCGACCCACCTATCACATCTCTGCGCCCCACTTGAGAAATGCTGGTCTAGACAAAGCCAACTAGTCATTTTTCAAAACAGGAGTTTTCATATTTCATTTAAAAGAATGTTTTACTGTTTTGTAAAGAAATATTTCCAAAATGAATCAAATATAAATAAAGGATTATATTGCTTTCAAGGCCTTGGTTTGTGTTGTGGGAGTGTTGGATATTATAACTATGACCTCTGCAGCCTCTGTACCTCAATATAATAGAAGATAATACATTAATCTGCTAACATGTAAAATATTGCAAGTTTACAACCAACAATATTTTGGCCATGTCCACCATTGCAGGAGATGTCTAATTTAATTTGCGATGCCTCATAAAGGAGATAACAGCACACACTGGTGATACAAGGCAACTAATTTCCCCTTTTTACACGTCAACACGGACAGTTTCTGAAAATATTTGTGAAGGTGACAATGAATGCCATTTTCGTTTGGACAAAAGGATAAATATGCATAGAAATGCTATGCTTTAAAAATACCAAGGTGCCTCTAACGCAGCACCAATATCAGATGGCAGCTTTGTGGTTAAGACACTTAGCATTTTTGATTTGAGACCATAATCATGAGTAAAAAATGTTATATGTATTTAATTACTGATTCATATCACACAATTCAAGTTGGATGATCTTAAAACAATAACGTTTTTAAACAAATTATGAAAGGATATTACGATAATGAAATTATTCAGATTAAAGCTAAATAAAAGCAGATTTTAGATTCATTAAATTGAAAGCAATTCAAAATGTACCGACACGTAAGTTAATTGTACTAAATTGAAGTCCAAAGATTTGCATTTGAATTAGAATCAATCTGTAATGAATCATCTCTAATGGAGTACATTTGCCTGTAAGCCCCCTAACCCTGCCTAGCCTTATTGTCTGATGACGCAATGATCCCAACCATCGCCTCCCTCCCTGCAGCAGGCACCTGGCCAGCAATCGACCGGATCTCACTCATGGTTTTTGGGTCACAAGCTGTGACAGGAAACCGGATGACTCTCCTGTCCTGTATCCAGCACTGAGCCACACACACACATGCAGCGATGCTCCGTGGGAAAGACAGAAGATTTGCTGACCACCGGTTCTGTTGCCTTCTTTCGACAGCAGTGTCTCTCTCTGGCCAGAGAGAGATGGATTAGAAGAGAGAGAGAGAGAGAGAGAGAGAGAGAGAGAGAGAGAGAGAGAGAGAGAGAGAGAGAGAGAGAGAGAGAGGGAAGGAAAGAAAGACAAAAGAGGATGTAGGAACGATGAGGGAAGAAGAGAACAAGATGAGAATAGACAGAAGTAGAGATTTAAAAAAGGAAGCGAACACAATACCGATTACGTTCCTGGACAAAGAGAATGAGAGAAAGATGAAGAGACGGAAGAGGAAAGTAATCGTTTGAAAGGTCTGAAGGTCTCAGTCAGACTCACTCACTGTCCTGCGGCAAAGATGAATGCAAGACTTAGCTCCAGCTGCGTGTGCGGGGATGAAAGATGAACACAATTTCAGCATTGACCTCCAGGGTCAATTCATAGTTGAATGAGTGTAGAAACACGATGATAGTATGGAACTGCATTGTGTCTATCCTGCTGCTCTGCCTCACCTCAGAGCACAATTGCAGACCGCACAAGTCCTTCCTTTTTCTGCTTTCTCTTTCATTTTTGGATCTACTGAGACAGTTTCCCTAACCATTGAATTCAGCATAATCAGTTTGATTATGGTTTACTCAATATGTAGGAGTAAAGAAAATAACATAAATTCATGAAAACATAAAGAAATATGTTGGAGTATCCCATGCAGGGAAAATGTTTCATGTAAATGAAAAGAGACACTTACCATGCGTATTTTGTTTTCTTTTAACAATATGCTATATTTTCCTCAACAAAAAAACACCGGACTCTCCAATGTAAATGAGAATACTGTTGATGGCTGTCAGATTTAATAGTTAATCATTGTTTCTGAAAAGTGAGGTATTTTCTGTCAGTGTGGTAAGACTATATTATTATACCAATGAGATCCAGCTGTTAAAGAGAATAGGCAGTCAGAGGTGTATATCTGAACTTGGATCAACCATGCTGCTCTGGCCTCCTCTTGAAGCAGTTATAAAGAAGAGGACAATCTTTTTTTGTCAGGATTTCTCTATAGTTCTGTCACTGCTTCTATGCTCATCACCACACTCTCACTCTGTTTAGGACTTCTCTAATTCCTGAGGAACTCCTTTGTCTGTCTGCTATTGGTCATGAGCAAATAGTCTGCTGCGCCTGAAAACGGTGCTTGTGAGGGCTGTGAAAGTGGAAACAGTTAATTTGCAGGCCATAAGCTGCACATTTAATAAAGTCATTTGACCCATTGTTCATTACAAATGTTTAACTTGTATTACTTCTCATTGCTGAACGAGCTATTAGAACAAGATCTTTTTAAAGATTGAACATTTGCTTACACTTTATGTACACTAACATGTACCTTACCTGCGGCATAAAAAAAAGCCATGGTCTCTCATGCTTTGCAACTCTGGTAATGATATCCTGTAGGTGCTTATTATACTTAAGCTGGATTGTAAATAGGAGCCCTACTTAACTGTTTTAGCCGAGGAAAAACTTTTGCAGTACATAAACAAGGCTTTCTCACAGCATACACTTTGGTATGTTACACTAAACTATCTTCTCTTTTATAACTTGCTTGCAAAAAATGCATCTTGCCTATTTGTCCAATGACTTACAGTATGTGAAGGTAATTTAGAGCATTCAATCAGAATGCTGCTACTGGCATCTGTCTAGCGAATCTGAACAAAAACATGCACTTCTCTTCTGCTCTAATTCATGCCCATCCCTGAGCTCATTGTTACTGCAGGATTGCACTGCATTATGGGTACAACACACATGGTGTAATCCTTCGGGCTTGATGGATAAAATACATCATACCGTACATATATGGGAGTATTGCATACATGAAACAAATTGTGCACAACTCAAAGATCTAAGATCAAACTAAGAGGATGTAACACCAGCTGTTCACATATTCTTATAGTAGCAATGGCAGGAGTTAGGCATACCAAATATAGTAAAGTATAGTACAATATATAGTCACAATACATTTATGTATATTTGACTCATAAACACTTTTGAACATGCTTTCTTAGGTAACTAATAACATCAATCTTGAGTGAACTGATATAAAGATGATAGAAATAACACAGGACTTGCACATGATGGATATTTATCCCTTGAGGGGAAAGTTTTCATTAACAGATGCACAGGTAGAAGTCATTTGGAAAGTGATGCAATGACTTATTCAGAGCCTTTTACATGTTTCATTCAAGCTGTTTTCATTGAATTGAATAATGTATAGGAAGCATGGATTCTGTTTTTTCCCTCTCTATTTATACGGTAGTTTTATTCATTATTCATGTCTTGATTCATGTGTTAAAGTCATTTCATGCACATGAGCCGTATTGAACTGCAGCAAATCAAAACTGAACTCTGCCTGCACACTACAGCAGTACAGACCTGTCTGTTCCTTTTCACTGCACACACTTTTCATTCAATTCAAATTCTCTTCATACTCTGTATGGTCACATCACTGCCTCTAAGTTTTTCTGCAGTTTTGACAGTAGACTCCGGCTCTTCCTTATTCTCTTCCTTGTTTTTCTAGCCAACGTATACATCTGCAAACCTCTATTGGAGTGGACATATGACACATGTACTGTAGTGCTTGTGTGTTTTTGCATCTAAAGAAATGCCTTTACAGTCACTCAATAGTTTAATAAGCCTCCTTAAAGAAAAATTGAAGTGTAAGTAACCCTTATTAAATGGCCTCAAAAGCAAAAATGAAACAGCTTTTGCTTGAGGCGATTGCACACCAAAGTGGAAAGAATATTATATAGCCAACGATGGTGCCCCTGTTTCTCTGATAGTTTATAATGTTTCCCAATAGAAGCTAAAACAAAGGAGGCCGAACCATAAAAGCAACAGTGCTAGTGTTTATGTTGACACATTTTGACAGGATGAGGGATGGCAATTTGGAATGATTCTGTCGGTTTTAAGTTGTTGCATACATTTTAAAGGAATGTACAACAACTTAAAACATGAATACACTAAAAAGAGAGAGAGCAAGGGAAAGATAGACAGAATGCAGGTGGAGCAGCGAAACAGCTTAAGAGAACTATTGAAACTTTGGTAACATCGCGGGGGAACTTCATTAGTTTTGTATGTCGCTCAGTTTCAGTGGCTCAGTTAAAAGAACAGTCTGTCACCTTGTGGCTTAAGTAACATTTTCCCCTTCCTGTTGAGCCTCTCTTCAGCCAAACAACAAAGTAAACCTGTTATATTGAAGCAGATCTCATTAAAATTTCACTTCACTTCCATCAAATAGTGCCGTTGCGGGGCTCGCTTCTCCGCCCTTTGGGGCTGGAGGAGCGGACAGTTTCAGCTGGATTACTGGTGTGGTGTCGTTTCCTGGTTGCTGCGTCAGGTCTGCGAGACAGCGAGACACCGCAGATCTCAGCCTGAGCTCACACACACACTCACTACCTGAGCGGAGCACCGCGGCTGAGAAAAGATAAGGCTGAGTGAGTGTGTGTGTGCGGAGCTCCGCGGATTGGTCCATTTGGTCTAGAGTGACGTCAACCTTTCCCGGAAGAAAAAAATGAAAAACGAAAAATCTACAACGAGGCGTTCTGGGGCAGCATAGACACGTCTTTTCTGTGTTAGAGTTTTACTCGCTACAGGGTGTACTTTGAGGGTTTGTGACTTTGCAGACTGTTTACATGCAGAAAAAGCTACATAACACACAAGGGGACGGGTAATAACCAGAAAAGCATATGATGGGACCCTTAAGTGAATTTCTACTCTTAGCTGGCTAGCTGTTTCGTTTACAGGCTTAATCTGGCGCTGAACCTTCTGGCTCTATTCATATAGTCACGACATAAATGCCTGACATTAATACAAGAGAGATATTGATATTTGTTAACTAAAACAAAGCTTTTGTTTGTTGTTGTTTTATCTTAATTAATGATTTGTAGCTGCTCAACAACATTTAATAATAAAAACATTTGAGAGTGATCTTCTAAACGTGACTCAGCAGTATTAAAAATTCCCTTGTTAACAACCGTTTTGATGTAGTTTCTCTACCCACTTACCCACTACATTAACCGCAGGCCGGCTCCATCCTCATCCCGCCCACAAGCGTCACTGATTCAAACTGCAGCCGAGGCAGAGGAAGCGCTGAGCCTGGCTCTGATCACACACAATCACACACACAAGGAGCACAGCAGAGAGAGCAACACAAAGAGCGATAGAGAGGTTGGGGATCCTTCAGTGGCTTTTCACTCGCATGAACACAACCGTAGACCCCCCAGGATCTAAAGATGTGGACAGAAGTCGGAAAGCTTGTGCTATTGCATTTGTTACTCATGGAGCTCCATTGCGCTAGAGGTAAGACACTTGTCTCAGCGAGAAGGTGGATTTGCATCGCATCACGGACGTGGCATCGCTGGGGATCGTTGCTTACTGAGGAACGGATCGTCTCCTAATGTAGACCGCGTGTTGTGTTAATATGTGTTTCAAAATATTCTGTCATCTCATCTCATTCATACAATGGCTCACACCTGGATCGGCACTTTGGTCCGCGCGGTGAATCCGTTCACTGGTGACATGAGTTGACAATACGCTGAAGGAAAGATCCGTAGCCTACACACGTGTGTGAATGCAGTAGGCTGATGTTATCGTAATCAAAGGCTGCCTGTGGTAATGTAAAGGATGCAGCGATCTGCGTTATGTGTTTTTTTTAGCTGAAGGCTGCAGCCAAGAAAGCAGAAATAGATTGTCCTAAAGAGATCTTTATGGTGAAGTGCCAGTAGGACGCTGCTGGTAGCTGTTATTGTCGTAAAGCCTATTGATACAGTCAATCAAGACCATCATGACAGGGAAAGTGTAAATCATTTTATGGAAATGCTGGATTTGAGAAAAACGAAACTATACACTACAGCAGTATTTATCAGAGGAAGCCCAACTATAGAGAAAGATTTAGAGATACATCTGTTTACCTCTTTACAACCCACAATAAGGGTGTAATTAAAACCGGTTTTATTATAGTAAATGCATGTAGCCTATGTATTCTTTCTAAGCCAAGGCTAATTTGAAAAGTGAACATTGTTTTTCTACACAAGTTAACCTCACAAACAAAACAGCCATGTAAACAGTCAAGCTTCCTCTGCAATAGGATGGTGTTAAAAAATAAAAACATTGCCTCATTCCTGTAAATGTTTTTAATTCCCCCCCCAAATATGTGTATTCATAAGTGTCTATTATACATTTATTGGTACTTTTAAATATCATACTCTGTTAACCTGGCATCCACATGTAGTCAATGTTCACATTTGTATCATTTAATGAACCAAATAAGTAATTGACCACTTTTTTGACAACACAGGGACTACTACGGAGACAGAGTGTGAAGTCGGGCAGTTTCAGTGCAAGAACGGACGCTGCATCCCGACCCTGTGGAGATGTGATGATGATGACGATTGCTCAGACAGCAGCGATGAGGAGAACTGTCGTAAGTAGCCTAGAGTATTTTCATATTGGCTGATAAGTGCAGTAATGCCTTTGCTTGCTGCCCAATGGAACTTGAAATGCAGGGCTCGACATTATAATTGGCCCACTGGCCCGGAAGCACTATTTAGACACCCCGGGCCAGCATAACGTACTTTCCACTTGCCCGCTCGGGCCACAAAAAATATTGCTTAAAAAAAAAGAATTGTCCTGTGGTATTGGTATTTTGACTTGCAATTTAGTTAAATTGTTTCGTTTATTCGTTTACATAGCGTTTTGTGAGTCGGTTGTCGTTGTAGGGTGAAAACCAAACAGCTGTTTGCTGCGGAGCGGAGCGCGAGCAGGCTCCCGTGAGCGGGAGCGCGCTCCTTCACTACAGACGATCGCGCCACCTAACCATTCGCCATTAATGTTTTTAATACCAGCGGTAAACGGCCAAGCGCCGGGCAAAAAACAATCTTCAAATAAAAGAAAGTCACCGGAGGAGTTAAATGAGAGTGACAAGGGAGTATGAGAAGAAGAGGGAGAGAACGTTTCAGCCAGCTTGATCGATGGAGTTGGCTTCTAGTGCAGTGACGCGTCCTAAAACCCTTTTATAATCTATCGATTAGATTTATGATTTGAAAATTATAAAAGTAGGGTAGACATGTGGAGATTATCCGGCTGAACAAAACGTGCATTTATCAAAGTTTGTTTTCCACAGACTTTATTTCCAGCTATTTTCCAAAACCCTTTGGAGAAATCCCATTGCTTTTTGTCAAGGAAACCAGCAGCTTATACTTCCTGGTTTTAGGAGACGTCACTGCACCTCTCAATATGATGCCAATATAAACAAGGTGTTCTGTCGGCTCTATACATCAATGCCGACCTATGCTGACAAGTAAGTGAATAGTAGAAAATATAAAAGGTATTGGCTTTAGGGAAATGTCCCAGCAGTTTAGGATAATGAAGGTTCTAATCTAATCTATTACATAGCCATTACATTTCTAATTCCTAATGACAGGAAGGCAGAAAGCGCATTATACAAATAATAATACTCATAATAATAGCTGACATTTTTTAACAATGACCACAATATCATTATTATAATAAACCAAATATGAACAATTGAGGAAATGAGGAAGAACTGATGATTCAAATGTTGTAGTAATGTAGTTAGTGCATAAATTACTATTGCAAAAAATATGTTCATTTTTTTCATTATAAGTCGATTTTTTTTGGACGAATGCCAGTGGTTACAATGGTGGGGCCAGTGATAATACAATTCCACCGGCCCGGAGGGCCAGTGGCATTTTACCCTTAATGTCTACCCCTGAAATGTATTTCATATTAGCTGGTACCTAACTGGATACAAGTATGTAAACTGTTGATTAACTCCATATTGTAACTTCTGAATGCATGAGTGAAGATATACTGAGATAAGCTGCTTATTTTTGGTGTGGGCCCCTCTGGAATCTAATTTTCAGTTGTTAGACTAACAGCCAGTGCAGGAACTGCTGATCCTGGATCATTGGTTAGGTCACATGTCCACAGGAATTTATCAGATTACTTGCTAATTTCACCGCTAATTAAACCTCTAAGGAGAGCTATCACCCTAGAGCAGTGACCATCAACTGGTGTCCCACGGGCCACATCCGCCAGACATTCTCATCCGGCCTGCACGACGGGGGTGACTGTGGCGTTGGCGGAGTGGTTAGTGCATTCGCCCCCCACTATTTTTGTCTTTTACAACGTCTCGTGAGTAATGTGCAGTACCAGAGTCCAACAGAGAGGCAGCAGCTGCGGGACAGTAGCCTCGAAGTGATCCTTCGTTAGTGTGAAGAGCCTGCTAAGCTTTATACGCTCTGCAGTACCTGAGCGTGCTCCACTAGCACCCCCAAAATTCTGGGCTATATAAAAATCGCTGGCCCGCGAAAGTGTTTATAGAGAGGCGAAGTCCCTCCCTTTCCGAGGAAGCTCCATGGGACCTTATTTCGCAAAAATGATGTATTGAAGTCAATGGGGAGAGAAAGATTATCTTTTGATTCCATTTGAATTGTGCCACGAATTACACATATGATGTTTGTCAATTTAAAAGATAATTTTGCAAGTAAAAAAAATGTCTCGTAACACTGTGAAGTAACACTTTTTTTTGTGTGAAACCGCTCAATGAACTACATCTCCTGTCTCACACCACACACCAAGACGGCCGTCACGTTAGCACATCTCACTTCTTTCTATCAGAATGAGGCGAAAAGTATTAAACAAGGTGAAAATCACTTCAAGTCTGGGCATGTTGAGAGCTGTACATACACACAAGGGGAGTTAGTCGGTTCGTAAGAGCCAGCATGCAGGAACGGGATTCTGGGATTTGTAGTCTTTCTAGTTGCATATTTTTCAGTCTTATATTTCAACAGTTTTATGACAAACTGACTTTTTTGACATGGAAATTATTTTTTAAGATTGACAAACATCATATGTGTAATTCGTGGCACAATTCAAACGTGATCAAAAGATACGTTTTCTCTCCCCATTGACTTCAATACATAATTTTTCCGAAATAAGGTCCCATGGGTCGGAAATAGATGGGCGGGACTTCACCTCTCTATTGCATACATTTTGGCCCTTGGTGATCCCTGCCCTAGAGCAGTGGTTCTCAAACTTTTTTCAATCATGTATCCCCTTTGAAAAAAAAATTCAGCCAAGTACCCCCTGATCAGCGCAAAAACAATTCGTTAAGGAACAAATGCCTATATAAAGAGGTACAGTACAGCGCTGCACCATCAGAGTCTGATTTATTAAAACAACAACATTGTAGCTGAGAAACACTTAAATGCTACATTTCAAATGTTAACATCATGCAATAACACTAAGACGGCATTAGTTGCATTGAACTGATCTTTTTAATAAGTTGTCCTTACAATGTAGTGAGAATGTGCTTGTGCTTCACTGAGGATCTTTGTCATTCTGACAGGGAGGCAACCTGCAGTTATTACACTTTGTGTTTTGAAATATGTGTAACTCTGTTAAAAACCCACACTGCTCAAACTTCGTTACTTTTCCTAAAATTGGTATATTTATTTATTTTGGGGCGTGGGGAATGAAGAGAAAAAAATATATGAGCACTTTATGAGCATGGGATTTTGACCCCTCATGTAAACATATGCTGCGCTATACTTTGCGGCCACACGCCGTTGTCAAGCAACGCTTATTGTTTAGGTCCTTTTGAAAAGCAGGCAGTCAAATAATTAACTAGAACTAGCTAGATCTGATAGATTTGGACATAAACGCGAGTGAAGTATAACCGGACGGGAGAGAGAGATCAGAGATCAGATCAGCTAATGCTGACGGAGAACAAGCAGCTCTGCATGATCACAGCTCTGTCGCTGTGACGGACCGTTGAGTGGAGTAAAATTAAATACACACTTAGCTAGTTTATATACTCTGGAATTAGCTAAACTAGTTAAGAATATATTTATTCTTTACTGTCAGGTAACTTATTACAGGTTCAGCGAGCTGCACGAGACTGACGGGCTGTCAGGAGAGAGAGAGGAAAAGAGAGCACCCCGTTATCTTTTCCCATTTTATTACTGTAATTACTGTAAACCTTTGAATAAAGTAGTTCATCTACTATTAGTAGTTTGTTTAAATGCATTAATTATGTTTGTTTTTTTCATTAGCATAAAAGAAATCTCACGTACCCCCTGCACTACTCCAACGTACCACTAGGTGTCCGCGTACCCCCATTTGAGAACCACTGCCCTAGAGGGTCAAACAGGGCTATTTAAAAAATACTTTTATTATCAGGGGTGCACACAACCTTCTCAGTGAGGTACTCAGATGAGTACCTGGAGTCAGTGTTTGGTACTCCAACTTCTGGCTCCCCTCAAATTTCCCATGAAGCCCTCTGTATCGCGAATGTCAACGGGGGGGGAGGGGGGGTGCTAGTGGAGTATGAAGCCCTCTGTATCGCGAATGTCAAAGGGGGGGGGGGTGAACATTGTGATCAGCTATGTTAGCGCTGGAAAAGCCTCACAAGTACGTCGGTACGCAAATGCGCTTTGTGACACAAGTGACGGTACGCATTTCAGATTGTTGCAGCGCATGCGTACCTGCGTACCACTTGTGTGCACCCCTGTTTATTATCCTTATCTTGCTGTGATGATGTTAGCTCCCTGCCTCATAATGTTGTTCTTCATTTATAATGGCTTAACAGAGTGTCGTATGAGTCATGACCACCTACTGCTGAGTAATGTAGCATGCTTTAATGCAAATACTGTGTCTCTTAGATATGACCACAAACAATTGGCTGCCTTTTCTGTTGCACTCTGCTTCTGCTGGTGGTGTGTAATCATAGTTTTGAATACAGAGTAGCGTATGCGATGTCTGATAATCAAATATTGTACTCCAGAAATGTGTGAAAAATAGCAGTAGAACATAATTCCGATTTGACTGACTCTGTTCCGTTCAGGAAATTCCATGAACAACCAGCCGAGTAATCATCGCTTATAAATGTGTCATGGTACTAATTGCTTGAATGGTTATATTAGCGGCCAATTGATTAATCGCTTATCCCGGAGACCAGCATGCCAGTCCCATGATTCTCTCATCTTGCACGCCCACAATGAGGTTGGTGGCTGAATATCACGGGGTATCCCTGGATGAATGCCGTGACATTTACAAGCACATCTCATTCACCGCTGAGACTGAATAGAATTATTGGACATTTAGTGGGCACTATTTGATGGAAGTGAAGTTAGATTTGAATGAGATCTCCTTCCCTCTAACCGGTTTACTTTGTTGTTTGGCTGAAGAGATGCTCAACAGGAATGTGACAATGGTACTTAAGCCACAAGGTGACAGACAGTTATTTTAACTGAGCCACTTTATCTGTGGCAGAGACATGCCCTACTCCTCTTCTCTTACGGCCCGTCTACACTACAGGCATGAAAAAATCTTGAAGCTGGGCGTGTCTGAAGCATGGCGATTTTTTGCGAGCAACCAATAACATGAATCTCCCGCCCCCGACATACAAAGCAATAGCAATGTTAAAACAAAGTAAACTGGATATAAACTCTCCAAACAGGCGAAAAAACTATCAGTTTCACCCACTGTCTCTGCCACCTCCCTCCATGCCTGGTTCCTCCGGTTTGTATCCCGGTAAATAGTTCCGGTCGTAAAGAACCGGGTGATTTGCTACCGTAATATCTCGTTTGGAATATGAGGAAATGAACTGCGGTCTGGCTCTCCCAGCTTGCACGCGGTTTGATTGGCTGCGCTTGCACTGGCGGGATTTGCATAAACGGGATTTGCATAAACGGGATTTCATTGGCCGATGCCAAGCATCGAGCCTCAAAAGTTGAACATTGTTCAACTTTTGATGCCGATAGATGCTCGTGATGCTTGCAAAGCCATGCCATGCTCCCCACAATGCAGTTCGGCGAAGATTAAAAATCTTCTACGTCACCACATTCAAGTGAATGGGCGAAGCGTTGAAAGCATTTTTTGATGCCTGTAGTGTAGACGTACCGTTAGTCTTTTTGCTATATTTCTGGTCAGCTTTGGATGTGTTATGCTCTCTTCTACTATAATACTCTCGATCTATTCCCCTGTTCACTCTCTACCTGATCTACTTTTAATCTCTTGCTGTTTCTTAAACTCTCTTCTGCTACTTCCATCGCTTTTACTCTCCCTTCATACCAACCTTGCACTCTCTTCAGCCCGCGTCAGCCCTCAGTCTATTTCGGAAGCTTGGGTGCTTCTTTCAAAAATCACTTCCCCAGCATTGTAGCGCCCACTAAGGGGCTTTTCTCCCCCCCCCCCATTTTCAAATCTCTTGTGGGCACCTAGGGAGTGCAAATGCCGCAGAGGTTATGCCCACTCGTCTTACGCCCACAAAGAGCATCAGCTGACAGGTTGGTTGAAGATAAATCCAACAGCGTGACTCCGGTTGCCCGAGTGATGCTCAGTGGCTGGCAGTGTGCCAGCCCTTGGAACAGATGCCAGCACTGCAACTGTGCCCCCTCCCCAAAACCCAATATCCCCAGCAGAGCTCAGCGGAGAGGAGGGAAAGCTTGAGGCGGAGAAGAAGGATCAGAAATGATGGGACATATTTGATTGAGATCAACAGGACATTGTTAAATAAGAGCATTTTGCAGAATGGGAAGGGGGCTAATGAGGACAGGAGGGCAGATATTGTAAAGACTTGGGGGTAAGGTTAACCAATCAAAAGCCAATAAGATTTGGTTCACTCATGAGGATGTGGCAAAGCTAAATGAGCTCAGAACAGGTGTCTTTTAAAATAGGCGGTACATCAGATTGATGAAATTGCTCTCATTGGCTAAGCACCTGATCCTTCCATCACCTGATCGGGCGATTGTAACTCTCACTTGGAGGTCATTGGTCATTGCATCTGACTTTCAAAAGAATATACACATTAATAAAAACACTGTCAAAATCTCAAAAAAAAAGGGCAAGATGATAATAGCTAAAATCTGAAGCATGACATACTCAATGTAGACGAAGCCATGGTAGAAGGGTGCAGGAATTTCTGTGTGCTCATCGTTGAAGCAATTTAGGAATTTTAAATATAATGTGCAATCCCTATTAAGTCAAGGCAATATGCAAGTAAACACACCATAACTGTTTGCACGTGGGAGTATAAGCTGTAGTACCATGTGTTTATCAGCCAGTAGTCACATCACCCATCTTATTTTCTGTTCGCACACACAGGTCTGTCACCACAGGGATTACAGCTATCCACCCTGCTGTATTAGACCAAGTCTTATTAGATTTGGTTTGTGTTTTGTGCCTTTGTCTATCCGTTCTTTCACTCTCCCTTTCTGCTCCTATCCTCCCCTCTCCTCCCCTTCATTCTCAACATGCCTCTTGCTAGATTTCGCTGCTGTTGCCCTGGGAGACGGTAAAGTGTTGGTGATGCTGGTGGTGGTGGGGTTTTTGTGCATGCATGTGCTTTCTTTGTAGTGAACGCAACGCTCCTGCACATATGTATGGATTCACATGGCAACTCTCCATCTCTGCACTGCTCTGTATGACCCATATTTTGATTGAGGAATATTCATAAAAAGGCTATATATATATATATATATATATATATATATTTTAGAGGATTTAAGTGGATTTAAACATGCTTAATCCAAAGTGCCACTGTAAAATCATGTAATATCTGAACCTCATGCAAGGTTTCTGACTGTGTGTTGAAAGCCAATGGTCCACTGGGCTGAAGTTGACCCCCCATTGGGCCAAAGCATTGGGGAATATTTTATAAATGTATTTTTAAGATGTTTTTCAGCGGGGGTGGCTCAGTTGGAAGCATAGATTTAATGGTATGAGAATAATGGAAATGGAAGGATCAACAGCAACATCTGTTCCTTAAAATGTGAATTACTATAGGAATACAGCAGGGCTGAGATCAGTGTTTTTACCATCACACTTCTAACTGTCTGTGATACTGTAATCAAAGGAACTATAGGGCCTTATCTTAATGCTGCCACCAGGGTACCCTGTCATATTTGCATTGAATTGTTCTTCCTATCTGCACAATGACACACTCGGTTTGAGAATGATTTAACACAGAACTGTGAAATCAGTTGTGGTCATTTGTGGTGAAAGGATTACTTAGTTACTAAATGGGTTGAGGCAGATGTATTCAAGGATTCTCATTTTTATGTCTTTTAAAAAAAAAAAAGGATTTTGAGTGTTTGCTGCTTGGTTGGATACAATAAGTAGAATGAAGATTGTTGGAGTAGGAAATTGTGTTGGCAAGATAATGATTGGGTATCATTCGATTATGCAAGGGGAAATAATGAGGAAATAGTTGGAGTTAAGTAAAAAACAAATTCTGAATAAAAAAAAAAAAAAAAAATTAACAATGAAATCCTAGTGTTTCTAGATGGTGACAAAGGGGTTGTAAACAGAATACTGTAAGGCTGGGAAGAAAGGTATTTTAGCTTAGCTGTGTGTGTGTGTGTGTGTGTGTGTGTGTGTGTGTGTGTGTGTGTGTGTGTGTGTGTGTGTGTGTGTGTGTGTGTGTGTGTGTGTGTGTGTGTGTGTGTGTGTGTGTGTGTGTGTGTGTGTGTGTGTGTGTGTGTGTGTGTGTGTGTGTGTGTGTGTGTGTGTGTCAGCAGAACAATGAGTCTGAGCAGTCTAAGAAGGGGAGCGTCTCCTCTTCAGTCTGAGACCAGCATCCCATAGAAGAGACATCACAACACATTTCACGCCACTGCTCTCTATATGAGTGTGTGCGAGGGCAGGGCTCTCACACACGCACACACGCACACACGCACACACGCACACTGTAATAAGAGACCACAGAAAAGTGCTTGAGGCATAAAAGGCATTGTACTGATAGGTTCACAGAAACACATTTTGATCACCTGCTGACACAGTCGCACAACAACACACACACTGCTCGCTGTAGCACAGCTGGGGTCAGACTTTTAATAGGGATATGAGGTCAAAGGGACCAGCGGCTTAATCCATTACACACAAACACACGTGGACACATGGAGTGTGTAGTAGCAGGGCTGTGAGGCAAGACTATGATAAAATGCTTCTAAAAGGAAGCTATCACTGATCATTTACTCAATACTTCTTTTGAGGAGGTAATATTTTTTATTCTGTTGTGTCCAAACATCAAAAGCTCATACACACTTACGCCTGTTAACAGCCACATAGACAAGCATATGATGGTACACCACTCCATTTTTTTTATTGGACTAAGGACAAGGTGTGTGTACGTGCGTGTGTGTGCGTGCGTGTGCATAAGCGTATATATCAGGAGTGTGAGCAGCTGTAGTGCTAGTCTCCATAGAAAAACCCCACTGCTGTGCTCTGTTACTACTGAGGCACTGTAGGACTTTGTGTGTGTGTGTGTGTGTGTGTGTGTGTGTGTGTGTGTGTGTGTGTGTGTGTGTGTGTGTGTGTGTGTGTGTGTGTGTGTGTGTGTGTGTGTGTGTGTGTGTGTGTGTGTGTGTGTGTGTGTGTGTGTGTGTGTGTGTGTGTGTGTGTGTGTGTGTGTGTGTGTGTGTGTGTGTGTGTGTGTGTGTGTGTGTGTACTTGTATATAACTGTATGTGCAAGCACATATATCAGTTTTTTATGCCAAGAGAAAGCATTTTACAAACGGATGACAACACAAAAAACACATGTCACTTGAGGAAAAAAAGAGCAGCTTTGAGTCAAATTGGCTAGGTTGACTCGCCCGACAAAGGATGATTCAGTTTTTATGTAACTTGAGTCTTATTTTTATGGTTTTAGTCAATACAATAACTTCCCTGCACATTGGGGGCAGCTTTTGATAACCACTGATTTAAGTGATGAGAACAAAAATTAAAAAACCCACGTTTTGCTGATAAATCCTTAGCCCCAATGCTTACACTTTTACGTACATACTGGTTTACGTTGGATGACAGTCGGACACTAATGTAGAAGGAAATTATAACTTTTGACGGATTTGAAGCTAAACGCTGAGGTTGTAAGTGTGTCCAATGCATCTGACAGGTCTGTTTAGGAGTTTTGAAAAAATCACAGGAAATACATGATAACAATCATTTTTCTCTGGTTCCCAAGGAATTAAAATTGGTTGGTAATGACCTAAGGTTGGGGCACTTGTTCCAAGAACAGAATAAAAAAAGCCTAATTTCATCAGCCATTTTGCAGCTTTATTAAAGTTGCATTATTTTGTTTTGTCATCAGTAAAAAAACATTTTAATCACAAACATCAGGCTTCTTATGAACATGATGCTCTCCCCTCCCCTGATAACACATTAAAAGATAAGGCTTCCAGCAGACCAATGTTCTTTATACCATGATACTTCTCGAAGATTGATTATAAATAATATCAAGTAGACTTTTGCAACATTGTCAGTCCGACAGATGACAAGCCCAAAATAAGGTAGGGCATCACGTTGTCAGACACTGTATCATGCTCTACAAGATAACAAGACCTGGTGTTTTGAATAGGTGTTGGGTGCAGCGATGCAAAACAGCAGCAGGGTAATTTTAGCTGAGGTCAGTGCTTGCCTGAGGCACTCTCCCTCCCTCCCATTTTTGTCCGCTTTCTACCTATCGTTACCTTTCCATCTCCCGATTCCTGCTTTTGTTACCCCCTCTCGTTTTCTCTGGACTTTTTGAGTTATAGTTATGCATTGACACATAGGGCAGGGGTAAAACAAATAGCACTACTACAGGGAGGGAGCATACACTGAATTTTTGTGTGTGTGTGTGTGTGTGTGTGTGTGTGTGTGTGTGTGTGTGTGTGTGTGTGTGTGTGTGTGTGTGTGTGTGTGTGTGTGTGTGTGTGTGTGTGTGTGTGTGTGTGTGTGTGTGTGTGTGTGTGTGTGTGTGTGTGTGTGTGTGTGTGTGTGTGTGTGTGTGTGTGTGTGTGTAAGACTGTCTATCTTCATACTTCTAATCCAATTAATAAGTGTCTCAGTGGGTTTGAATCGGCACCATAAGAAGTGTGTGTGTGTGTTACAGAAAGCAAGATAGAAAGTTCTATCGAGTTTTGCCTCTGCCTGAGTACTCCTTCCTGTTTCTCAGTGTAAAGTACAGTGTATGACACACATACACAAAACTCACACACACATTTTTTTTGCCAATAGCAAAAAATCACAGCTCATCAGTACTAGCTCAGATGATCTATGACTGTGTACATTTGAAAGGAGTCACTGATTGTCGCCAAACTGTGCATTACCCTTCAGCTTTATGCAGCCTTTCAGCTTGTTTTAGACCATTTTTATCTTTTTTCACGGCCACAACTCTCAGCCACGTCTTTCCAGAGACACAGAGTAACTGTTTAGACTAATAAAACCACTGTATATAAACTTCCCTGCACAAAAAGGCAACTAGATAAAGAACATAGTGGAGCATTTAAACTACCAAAAACAGAGGTAGACAGAGAGGTATTCAGCGTACTCCTAAAGGTTTCCTTGAAGAGGTTACAGTATTAAATCTGTTGTTCTTTATCATTTATTGGCTATGTATTTAAGCGTACTAAAATGTTACATAAGACCTTTTATTGGAAAAACTGAATATCACACAAACTCTCACTTCCACTTTCTTACAAACTGACGTGTGTTGCCTTTAGCTGAGGCTGATATTGGCTGTGAACATGTAATAACTTTAACTGGCCTGATTATCAATGCTAAAAAGTAATAGACTGTTACAAGTATGCAGAGTGAGAGTGCGGAATGAGAGGAGAAAATAAAAAGTTAGTTGGGGGAAGTTTGTGTCAACAAACAGGAAGAAACTTTGAATGAGCTTGTCCGTTTTCCACAGATTACCTTGTGTTGTTCTTCTGCTCCGCTGCAAAGTCACTTATTGTTCAAAGTCAAACACTGATAACACTTCAATCCTTTACCCCCACCATGTGTGCATGTTTAGCTGTGTGTCTCTCTGTGCCTTTGTTGTGCTGTTGTTACCCCACCCCCCCCCCCCCAAACTCAGCCGTGTCTGACAGGGTATCATCGCATTAATCCCCGGCTCAGATTAACCGAATAACTTAATGTGCCTCCATTTTATTATTTACATTTGCTGTAATCCTGTTTTTCACCTTGCGTTCTGTCATCTTGTAAATGCAGCAGGGGGCGGCGTATGAAACGACAACTAAGAATGCTGATGAATAAAACATGGCTGCTAATACCGTCTGCTCGGCTGACACCAAGATAGGGCCCTTGAGTGCTGCATGTCAAAAGTTTTCATCCAAAGTTTTACATGGAAGTTACAAAGTGGAGGAATAGAGTCTAGTCTGACTCCCTTTTCTGATGATATTACTTAAATTTTTCTTACTCCAGTTGCTATTCCTCAATTCTTCCTCTGTTGTGTTTCATTTCTTTCTTAATACTCTACTTTTTGTTTCATTTGTCCCGCTCTGTTGCTCTAAATTCTGCTCCTCTTGTGTTTTCTACAATTTCTCGTTCCTCTACTCTCAGTCTTTGTCTTCGACTGAAGAACTAACTGCTGGTTTGCTCAGTTTGATTTATTACATCTTACCTTGCTCCAGTCTTTCTTTGCAAATAAAACCGGGTATTTTCCACGCACCGTTGCAGTGGAGCAGGAAATCAGTTATAAGAGTTAGGGTTGTTGTCAATGTGGTGTGTTTGCGCACTATGGTATACCATAGCATTTGTCGTGTCTGTTTTCAGATGGATGAAACTAGATTTTTCACACCTGCTGATGTACATTTTTTTGAGGAGGTCAAAAAAGGAAAAGGTCTCAGAAAGAGTATATGAATTCACACCTCATGTTTATATCATCCGTATCAGTAGGCAGCACAAAACGCTGATGCAGATGCTTAAACACCCAACATCCTAATAACTAACACAAAGCTGTTTGAGCTTATTCAAGTCTAATGGGCCGAAGCTAAATTGCAGAGCTGTTCTCTTCTAATTGTAATATTTATGGACAGTTTAGTTGTAAATTAAGCAGCCATAATAGTAAAGAATAAAGCACCTGTTCCCATCATTTTGTTTTTAGAATTTTCTGAGTGTCAGAATTAATTTTTTACAAAGTTAAACATAATTTAAAACATGATTATAATGATTTGAGCTCCTTTTCAATCACCAGTGAATGTTGCATCTGCAGATTATATCAAACTGCAAATGTTGGCTAGATGTTTTTATTTTATTTTCTAACTTAAACTCCATTTATAGAAAAATATAGGACAGTTAAAGCCTTACTATAACTGACCAGAAAACAGTAACCTTGATCAAGGACATAATCAGCTAAAAAAGGAACTTGAGGATTACCAACTTGAAAAACTCAAATTGACATCCTCAACATATCTTCATATTTTCCACTCCATGTTTATTCCTGCCCTACACCTTGCTCACTTTTGTCCTTATTTTGAACTTTTTCTCTCACATTTTTCTTCCTGTCCTCTTACCTCCATCTGGCTTTTGAATGAAGCTGTTAATGTAGATTACACACACACACACAACATATCTCCTTTATACACATGCCGTGCCTGCTCCTAAGCCTGCGAACGGGTCTTTTACCTTGAGGGGATTTTGCTTGTCATTCGTGGCAGGATGGTGGGGTGAGGTAGTGGAGGAAGGGGGAGTCACTCTTTGATGATATAGCTGGTGCTCAGTAATACCGGTTATCAGAAAAAAAAACGGCTAGTGTGACACAAAATCACACAGAGCCTATGTTTTGTGGATACACATAATATACGACTTTTAGCTGTAGCTTGCTTTATTATAACAACACAGTGACACTGTCAACAGGAAGGGGATGGGGGGAGATTAAAGGGTGAGGGAATGGTCTAGGAATCAATGGTAAGGACCACATTTCCATTGCTGAATGAGAAAAAACTAAAACATCTCCTGTTTTGACTTTCCTCAAACTCCTGCTTAAAAAGTCCTTCCTCTTACGGCGTTGGGATTATTGAAAGTGTGTTTGATTTAAAAATAAAAAGGCTGACAGCTGCTGGAGCAGCATTCAGAGTCTCTCAGGACGTATTGACGTTCAAATCTTACTTTAGCTATTTTGGATGTTGGCTGCTTTGCAAAGCTTTCAACTCGCAGTTTAAAGATGCAACGTTGTTTGGATGAGCCAAATGTAGAGAGCATGTTCTGGTGGGGGGAATACGATTCTAATGCTGTGATTGTTTCACCAGATCTACTTTCCTATTCTTCCTCTCCCTACATCCTTGCTTCATTTCTTTTCTGTCTTTCTTCTTTCTGGCATGTGTTCACAGGGCGTTAAACCAGTGACCACACTCTCTCTCTGTGCCATCCACCCCCACACCCTATTATGTGTCATTGCCACAGCGCGTAAATGTTTGGAAGCAGGGTGACACTTTCTCCATGGGGCCCCCTCTCTCTCACACACACACACTTAAAAAAAGATGCATGGACAATTGCTTTTGTGTGTGTGTGTGAGCATAATGAATAGTGCTGTGACCTTGCATCCAACATCTGCATTATCCTGTTGGGTTCAATACTCTTTGCATGAATTTTCATACACATTTTCTTTCTTATATTCACAGAGGTCGCTGTGTTTTCATCAGCTTTTTAAAATCTGTGTGTATATTTAACAGAAACACAAGCTTACATATCATTTCAACTAGAAACAGCGTGTCCTAAAGCCTTTTGTGTTTGTCTGTTCGTGTTGCCTTTGCTGTTTGTTTGCATTAGACGGGTCTCAGAGGTTTAGTAAGATTAAATAAAGCAGCAAGACTATCCGCTTAAACATTTTACACTGGATTTAGTAGGAGGAAGAGAGACACACACACACACGCACACACACACACACACACACGCACACGCACACGCACACACATATGCACTCACTTTAGCATCATCTTCTTGGCTGCTGTAGCAGGTTGAATAATTAAAACCATGACCTTTTCTTTGACATGCACAAAAACCAAATAATCGGCTCTGTACAAAAGTGTTTTTCCTCTTTGTTTGTTTCCACAGAGTTTCAGGACATTGCTTTATGGTACACCCACTACTGACTTGCTCTCACTAGAGATATTGATTCATGCCTGACCTGTGTGTTTCATGTCTTTTGGCGCACAATGTTTTTCTTTCTTTTGGATCACTTTAAAAAAAAAAAAAAAGATGAAATGCTGATGTCTTTCTTCACATGTTTCTTCTATGCTTTGCTTATTTTCTTCACATTATTATTAAAGATTTAATATAATAAGTTGCATCACAATTCCTTCTCATTTCACCCTTACACTTTACCCTTCATACCTACCTCCCAATAACAGATCATCTAATTAGTGAGTAGGTTTGTGACTAAGATAATAAACAATATGTTATTTGGTACCATTGGGGTAGATCCTTCAGCAAGCCATCAAGCCGCGTGGAGTAAGATTATATGACTAGTAATATGAAGTGTTTGTAGAAGCTTTGTATGTCACACCAGAATAGTGACATATTTCTGTTTAGCCAGCTAGTGAGGGATTGAATCCCCGGCTGCCGTGGCACATCTGCACGTTTTCATGCCTTGTTGCCCATGGAAATGCACATAGCAATGCCTGCTGTGCTCAGGTGCAACCACCATTTAAATCCCACAACTATTACAAAGTGAAAATGTAATGCCCACAAGTAAACATCAAAATAAGTCACCTAGGATAAATTCCAAGTACCTTTATTTTGATATTTTGGAATACTTAGACTTTAGTTTCAACAGACATTCTTAACTTACAGTAGGCCTTTTAGTAACACAGAAAAACAGATGGATAGATTCCCATTGACTAAAACCCTCCCAGAAAAATAGACACTTTAAGGGACAAAATATTAATGAGTAACCAATTTCATCTATAGTGCGTGTCAAAGCTAGAAACACACAGAACACTGCATAAAATATAAAATGGCTTAACTAAATAATGACACTTGTGCAAACCAGACCCTTTACAACCCGCACACATACAGTACACATGGAGAAGACCCAGTTATGGCAGAAGGCAGTAGTTAAGTATAATTGGCGCATGGTGTTATTACTGTGATGCTTTTCCTTTATTTATTGGCTTTATTCCACCTCTCTTGGCCCAGACAAGGCAGCCTTGGTCCGGTTTTCTGTGTGTGATGGTGCTTACATAAATGATCAGACAGCTTGATTAAACACTGTGAGGTTATTTCAGATTTTTATGTCCACTTTCTTCAAAACGCTTAGTTTGAAAGGGGGACATCTAGACATTCAGGTGGTTTGAATGTTAGCCAATATATATAATATGCCAACTACTAGAGCAACATGTTCAAAGTAGGAAAAATGGTCCCCATCTAAGACTTGAGTTCACAATTTGACACCTTGAAACTTGATTTGGACTCTGAGTACAGATTATGTGTGTTTTGTCAGTCAGCCCAAAAAGCAAAAAGGTTATTTTATGGGCAAAGACAATGATCTCTTTCTTGAAGAAAAAGTATTGATCTACCTTACTGTGAAAGAAAGGGTTGAGTAAAAGTGAGTCACAATCAAAGCAGGCAGTCTATTGTTCTTCAAAATGACCACAAGTCTCTTTTTTACAGTGCTCAAAGGCTTTTCTCACATGAGCAGCTACTCAGTAATGTGGCTGTGTATTTTTTGAGACACAACAGTACAGTTAGAGCATTAGCGTGACAGGAGCGTTGACATGCCTGCACAAAATAGTTTTAATGAACATTTTCTGCCATAGTAAGTCCAGCAAATGGCTATCCAAGTTTCGTCCCGATTCTCAGCAGTCTGAGGATCGAAAGAGAGTCTAAGACTGTGTTTTGTGATGAACACCCCTAATAGTTTGCCTGGTTACTTTGATTTACTTCTCGATCGTTTTGAAAGTCATGAATATTGAAATGGCACAATGTCTTCCTGTCAAATGCCCAGGATCTTATGTGCATAACCCCCATTTTCAAATGCATTTACATGATGCATTCACCTTTTGAAATGCTTAGAAACGTAGAAATGGTTAATGTCTGTATTTGAGCATGTGTTTTCCCAAACTTCAAAGAGCCTCGAAATGTTTTCATCTGACTGCACTTGAGACACATTGATCCATTTCAAATGAAAAGACTCTTGCACCTGTTAAATCCAGAGGGAAGACAACACTGCTTCACGCTACCGATTTGAGAGGTTGGGTTCAGTTAAAGGAGATAAGTATAACATGATGAACTGGATGGAGCTAGGGGGAAATACTTTTGCAAGTGATGGAAGGATCAAATAGATTTAGTCTCCTTTCATTTTTGTTTGGGAGAATTGACGGAGAGATGACAAATAACTATATCAGCTTTAAGATATAGACTTATCTATCAAATTGAATGTGCCTGATAGTTACTGATACATTTCTTTTGCTCACTGTTCTCACTCTTGGAACCTTTCACAATCAATACAAATGCAGCTTTTCATACTAAAGTATTCCCTTATATCATTTATTAGGTCGGTTCTGTGTATTTCTGCGATGAAGTATTCTTTTGATCATAAATGACTGGAAGGATAATTTTTACGGTCAATCGGTGAGCTGGGCTTGGAATACCTTTTGAGCTGTGCATGCAAGGTGGCCAACTCTTGTTCTCAAACCTTATCACTTAATTGTTTCAGCACTGGATCTGTGTTCTGTTTTATCATCATTTACTTTCTGTAAATGTTATATTTGAGGTGTTTTCATTCTTTGGCACAGCTAAATCTGCCATTGGCAATATTCTTCATGGTTAATGGGCTGAGGCTGCTGTCGGCCAGAGGCATTCATAGCTGATGTCAGGTCACTTGGCAAAATGTAAAACATGCTGATATATATATATATATTTCAGCCCAGTTGTTTTTCACCTGTCTGTTTCAAGTGTGTTTTTCTGTTCCAGTCCCTGTCTAATGCTATGCTCACTAAAGGTAAATAATGCAAACAAATGGAGATCTATAAGTTGCTAATGAAAAAAGCAATAGCAGCAGACCCCGTATTGTGTGTACATGTGTGTGTATCAATGTGCATGCTTTGTAAGTCTGTACCATTGACCTTAATTCTTCACATTAGCACCAAGTATCCAGAGAGTCTATGTAGATGTGTTCAAAGTTAGCAACCCCCGGCTAATTGATTTCAATGAATGCCACATTTTATACTTCACTTAGTAAATTACACCAACATGCAGTTGGGGGTGTTTGAGGTGTGTGTGTATGTGATTGTGTGTGTGCGCCTATCTCTTTTCTTTATGTGTGTGTGTGTTAGTGGGGGCTCCAGTGGCAATCTGTAGAGTAAGTTTTTTAATGAGATCAATGCTTTCCTTCCTGCATCCGCAGATGGTCACAGTAGTAGAATGTGTGTGTGTGTGTGTGTGTGTGTGTGTGTGTGTGTGTGTGTGTGTGTGTGTGTGTGTGTGTGTGTGTGTGTGTGTGTGTGTGTGTGTGTGTGTGTGTGTGTGTGTGTGTGTGTGTGTGTGTGTGTGTGTGTGTGTGTGTGTGTGTGTGTGTGTGTGTGTGTGTGTGTGTGTGTGTGTGTGTGTGTGTGTGTGTGTGTGTGTGTGTGTGTGTAAAGAGGGAAGGGGCTACGGGGTCCTTGAGCAGATAAATCTTTAATCATGTGCTTGCTCTCATGTTTCATTTAATTGCCCCCTAAATCCACAAAAGGATGACGGCATTGTGGTTTAGAAACACGTAGTGTGAGTTGGACGTTTTATTAAGTTTCATCAGTAGCACAAGAGAAGTGATCACGTTTGTTTTACAGTATATGTAGGTCACTATGGGAGCTCTTGTACATATGGTAGCAAGCATTAAAACATGTTTCAATGTTCTATTTCTTTGTCTGTGAGCCATGATTTCTTTGTGGCATGCATTTACTTCACATGTTCTGTATATGGTTAGTTGTCTTCAGAGATTTTTTCATGCATTACCAACCTGATATATTTTTCCACATTTTGTTTGTGTGTACATCTTCCTGCATGTTCCTTCGTCATGACATGCACTATATTCGTTTCCGCTGTTTGTTTGTTTGTCATTTGAGCTATTTTTTCAATTGAACAGCGAGACAAAATACCTATTTCAGAAAGTAGTTATTTCTCCTCTATCTTTCTTTAATTTCCCTTTAGCTTAAATCATGCTTTTTCTCATCCCTTTCTACCTGGTGCAAGAACTGTGCAGAGGAGGTAGAGCCGCTCATGTGCGAAAGCTAAGGATAATGAGTTAAAGACAGATGCAGTGTTTCCCCAGGATGGAGTCATAGCAGCGGTGCTAAGGCGGAGCGCGTGGATTTCTTTTTTGTGTGCGCGTGCGAAGTGCGCCCCGCCAATATGTTTCTATGTGTTTGCCAGCACAAGAAAGGCTCTTGAGGCTCTACAGGTGTATTTAGCTAAATCCCCTTTATTGAACATACAGTAACACAAATACTACACATCCACATAACAAACAATCAAAAATAAAATGTATGGAATTTAATTATTTTAACCTGCTTTATTTGGGGGTGGACCTCAAATCCTCTAGGGGGGTCCGGGGGCATGCCTCCCCAGTAAGATTTATTTTTTAAATGTTGAAGTTAAATGCATCAATCTGGTGCACTTTGAGCACAAAATGAATTTATGGATACAGCTCTCAACACTCATATGAAAGGGAGCTGTATACTTTTCAATAATCCAAACATCTTTAGAAGATGATCACAACCAATAACAAATCATTTAAACTTGTTTATTCTTATCTTATGTTACGGAGTTAGCATTCTTTATTTTTATTTATGCATATTTTACTAATCACTGCCCTTTTAAACTGTTTTTTGTACTGTCCTATAATACACATTGGAATGATTTCTGACTTTATTTTTTACAACTATATTAAATAGATAAAGGTGTGCTCTCTCGCTCTCTCTCTGTCTCGCTCGCTCACAGAGGCTGTGTGCTCCTCCGTGGCGATGACGCGAGCGCCACGTATTATTATTTTAATGTATGTTCTTTTTTGGTACCTGGCTGGCGCCCCGTGGCAGCGGCGCGCATACATTCAGCAGCGGCTGAATATATATAGGGGAAACACTGCAGATGTTTACATTTAGTTTGTATACGGTTGCCATCAAATGTGTGTGGGTGCTTTTATTTTCAACAGCTCTAGCATTCACTGTACACAATGATGTCTGAAATCAATCTATCTTTTCTGCAGCGATAGATCCATTGATTGATTCGACTGATAAATGGGGTTGTTTTCCCTGCTCAATAATGACACAAAGGGAAGATGTGTGTCTGTTTCTATTGGTCCTACCCTTTATGTGTTGTGGGATCTTAAAACCGATATATGAATTATAGCATTGCGTTTTCATTTTGTGTCACAGTTGGTCACGCCTACCACAAGGGAGTCTCTTGAAAGAGCTGTGCAGAAATTGTGAGGCATTTCAAAGAAGCATGAAATGGCATTTAGAGAGCTTTGTGCATCTGGTATTCTTTGTCCATCCGTTTCAAACAATGTCAACAGAGTAGATATATGTTTTACTTGGACAGGGTTTTGGTCCTTCAGTATAACGTCCAAACCAAGCTGTTACTGAAAGGCATTTTATTATCTTTTCTGTGAAGCGAAGTATAGTTTCTTTGTATAGTTATGAATTTTAATGTTACATAATATTTTATAAGGAGGAATGGATGAACTAGAAATCTACTCGGCAGTTTCATCTGATTAAGGTTAGCATTTACTAAAGTAAAAATGATATCAGTTTTGACATGAAATTATTAATATTTGTTGACAACTTAAAAAAAAACTGGAGATCTTTCTTCAGATACATTTTTTTTTATAATCAAATTTCGGGACAATACTGTGTCCTAAAATGCATTTTTTTTTGTATAGATGATCTATTAATTATATACTTTTTATAGAGTCACCTTGTTGTTGACATTATAATGTTGAATCTTCTAAAAATAAATCTGTAAAGTTATATGCTTAAAGACAAGAATTAAGTCTTCTTTTTTTTGCATTTCTTGTTATCCTTTTTCTTTGAAAATCCTGCATCCTCTCTGTGTGTTTCTGTGTGTGACTCTTGTATGAGTGTGTCACTGCTTCCTACGGTTTTATGTCACCATGATGAAGTTTATATAGATTGGTGTGTCGGTTAATGAGTCTCTGTGTGTACATGTTTGTGTGTCCGTGTCAACATATGCTTCAGAGGTGTCGCAATGATGAAGAGTTTCCTGCCGTCTGAGCGTGTGTGTGTCTGTGTGAGCACATTACTGTGTGTTCCCAGAGATGGTCATTAGCTGTGAGGGACTGTAAAGCCAGTGACCTCACAGTCATAAATGGAAAGGCCCGACCGTATCCCGTTCACCTCGCAGACCCCAGACTTCTGCACTAATGCACCAAAGCAGCCATTGATGAGGGAGGGGAGGGACTCATGGGGCAAGAAATGGAAGAGAACACACACACACACATACACACACACACACACACACACACACACACACACACACACACACACACACACACACACACACACACACACACACACACACACACACACACACACACACACACACACACACACACACATATACTATACCCTCCTAATCATCTCCATACCGATACAGGACTCTTTCTTGGCTTTGAACTATATGTTATAGTTTGTGTGTTTTTAAAGAGACTTTTGACAAGCTGTGCATAGCTACTTGCCACTTAGAAGTGAGGGAAAATGAACTAAAATAAGGAAACAAAAAGTACATGCCTGTGTGGTTGAAAGAAAGAGTGACAGAAAAAGAAAAACAGAAGGTGAAAGGTGGACATTTGCACGCAATTATTCTGTTGATTATATATCTTATTTTGATTAATAATTTGTCAGCCGCCCACTTGAACCTTTTTGTAAGCGTTCCCAATCCGCCCATGGCAGCAGTACTTATGAATGAAGCTTTGATTTATTCGGTAAAGCCTTACTGATTTGCTTCACAACATGCCAAGAAACAACTTTGTTTTGAATCTGTGCTGACATGTTTATATTGACAAACTGTTGTTGCTTTTCCTCAGAGAGTGCAGAGCTACCTGTAATTAACTTCCTCCGTGAGTGGCGGTTGTATTTAGATAATTGTGAGAACACTGGGGGTCTTTGCCATTACAGCTGAATTAACTAAAGTCCCTCAGCTTGTAATAAGCAGAGCGTTCTCCTGTAGGTAGCACTGAGGGTAATCTAAAGCATTCCAGCGGATGGAGTACGCTTCGGCGAAAGTTGACGGGGACTCGTGGGGAGCGATCGAAGAACATAATCAATTTTCTCCAAATCAGCCCAACTAAGCGAGGAAGCATAATAATGAGAAAATAATTAGATTTTCTTTTCTGCTGCATACATGGCTTCTGAGGCTCTCTCCATCTCCGTGCCTCTTCCACCCACTTTCTGTCATGGCAATGGCCACAATGGATCTGTTAAACAGTTTGTTTAACTCTTGCTTGGGTTTCCTGAATTCTAAACCGCATTTACACCACATATCTTTTTTCGTCCCTTTGTTCATGTCAAGATCTTTCTTTCTGTTTGTTCCCTCTCCTAACTTAGTAGTTTTCTTCTGAGAATTAAACCATCAAATTAAAACCATAAAATTATCCTCGGAATGCTAACATTCTTCATAGATTCTTTTTGAGCTTTTCAAATATGAGCATGTTTTTCTCATTTCCTTTAAAAGGTGTTGCCGATGAAGGGCAAAATCGCTTGTTTTGTTATCTTCCAGGTTTTTGCTAAGGCTAACGATTTTAAGTTTGTTCTTTGTAACTCTTTATTTACTTTATTACTGGATTTTATTTGGACACATGTGGATTACAAAAGCAGAGAAGGGCAAATGGAAAGGGGAGAGATGCTATAGAGACAAACTTTATTTTAAAGGTTTACTAGCCCAAATTAATTTTGTAGTTTAAGCTCTCTATACATTGCTTTTCTCCCACTTCAGGTTTCTGAATTGCGAAACAGTTTTACACAGTCTCACATAAGATGTTGGGGGTCTAGAGGGACCCAGTGTGTGTCTGTATGATGATGCACTTGTGTGCTCTCAGTCTGGGTGCACCTGCTGCTTTGGAAAAATGATGATGGATCCAAGAGGTGGATGAACACTGTTTCCATGGACTGTGTGTGTGTGTGTGTGTGTGTGTGTGTGTGTGTGTGTGTGTGTGTGTGTGTGTGTGTGTGTGTGTGTGTGTGTGTGTGTGTGTGTGTGTGTGTGTGTGTGTGTGTGTGTGTGTGTGTGTGTGTGTGTGTGTGTGTGTGTGTGTGTGTGTGTGTGTGTGTGTGTGTGTGTGTGTGTGTGTGTGTGTGTGTGTGTGTGTGTGTGTGTGTGTGTGTGTGTGTGTGTGTGTGTGTGTGTGTGTGTGTGTCTCTCTTCCTCCTACTAAATCCAGTGTACAATGTTTAAACCAAAGGGAATGGGAGAGCAGGGGAGCCACAGATCAATTTCCTTTTTTATTGTGTCAGAGTGGAGACTTGAGATGCATGGCCTCCTGTGACCCAGATTCATCCCTCCTTTCTCCCTCTGCTCCTCCTTATTGGCACACTGCTATAACATCAGAAGGAGGGAGAGATGAAGGGGAGGGAGAGGTAAGCAGAAAGAGAATGGGTGAGGCATAGTGTGTTGCAGCTGATGATCAAAAAAGGAAGCGGAGAGCAATGGCGGTAAATGGGGCAATTGTAAGGACAATTTTGACAATTACACTTGAGTGCAGAGAGTTACTCATGAAAGCCTTACTTGAGATGTCCTACATGAAAATAATGTCAGTCAAGAAAGTAAGGGACACAGCACTCAAATGCAGCGAAATGGAGAATCACAAAAAAATTAAAATGAATTGGGAGCAAAAAATAAAGGAACAAGGGAATGAGAGAGAGAAGGGAATGATGAATTAAACCAGAGGGACAGAGGACTACAACGACCCAGAAAAATGATTCTTAAGTAAGCATACAGCTATTGTGTTAAGCTAATTATCAGTATAAACAGCCTCCATTTGCCTTGCTTCCTCTCCTGCTGTTTCCAACAGTAGGTTGACTCCCAGCTCACATGTTCCGGGTGGTGATCCAACATATGGCTCTGAGTGGCTGTCCTCTCTCATTCTTGTTTAATACGATTGAACCCACTCTTTGAGGCCCTTTTTATCACCGGAAAGGAAAGCCTGTTTAACCTGCTGTGTCTCATTACACAATATTGTGGATGTAATCACCCATGAATCAAACATAATGTCTTGCTGTTGAAATAAAATAAAGAGCACCTGAATCAATTGAGCACTTTTACTATGATAAGTGTTAACATGAGACATTGTTAATAGTCATAAAGAAACAACATTTCTGGATGTTAACACCAAAGTGCCTCTACAGGTCCTTGACATAGTTCACTTTAGCAAAGAAAAGCAAACCATTTCTGACAATAACATTCAAAAGATGGCTAATTGGAGCTGGGATGGCGAAAGATGTATGCCGCATGGATTTTTTTAATTGTTCCATTCTCCATCTGGGCTACGTGTTAAGGGGCAGTTAAAACCTCACTCGAAGCTGTAATCTGTAATAAATGTTTATTATATATACTGAGATTGTATCCATCTGTATAGCTGTGCAGTTCACATACTCGCTTTTGAGACATGTTAATTGGATCTCACAGGTATAAAGCTTGTAAGAGCTATTGCCATTCTATTTCATCACTTTTGAAAATATGATATATTCATGTTCACATTACCTGGTCAGTCAAAGAAATGTTCACAGCATACCAGCAGCACTGAGGTGAAACAATCTCATAAAAGTGCTTCTGTTAAAGCTGTGCAGTTTCAACTGACAAAGTTGGAACTGGAGCTTTGAGGACTTTAATCTAAATATTGTTGTGTGTTTGTTTTGCTGTAGGCATATCCAGATAAGATTGAAATAATTGTCATAATGCAGACCCTGCACCTCACAGTTTCTGGAAGAATTGTGATGTCCTCGTATCAAGCGGCTGTAGTACAGCACATTTTGTCAGTTTCTTTTGTGCAATTCTGCCTAATTTGGTAGCAGAAGTGTTAGCAGGAATCACACAGACGAGGGTGTCGATTTGCCCAGTCCTTCCATTCTGTGGCTGCCATCTGTTTCCCCCTCCTTCACTTCACAATTTACAATTCAATTTAGAATTTATATTAATTGCTAATTCTGTGCTGTATAGGTCTGGCAGTAACGTTTGAAGCCATATTTACCAATGTAATTTACATAACATTAAAAGCTAATTCTTTGCACAGGCTTTTGGTCTGCTGCTTGGTTTGCTTTGGCCCATACTGGCCCTATTTGGCATGGTATTGTGTTCTAACACTCGGGCACCTCCTGCCAAAGCACTTGCACAGATCTTGAGTCTGTCCGGTACACAAGGATCCCCCCCATTCCAAAGAATTATTGGGAGGTGTGAAGGTTATCGCATCCAAAAGTGACTTTGTGCCATCCCCATGTGAACTGCTACTATGGGAGCCCATCTGTCACATTGAGAGGAGACGCCATTGACACACACACACACACACACACACACACACACACACACACACACACACACACACACACACACACACACACACACACACACACACACACACACACACACACACACACACATACACACACACACACACACACACATACACACACACACACACACACATGCACACGCACACACAATGTCATGCTGAGGTAGGGGAAATGGCTGATTATCCTCTGTGTGCGTATGCATGCACTGAAGCAATGCAAGGGCAGCCGAAACGCCAGCTTTGTCTACATTGAGAAAAAGGAGCATGGCAACTGTCAGACTGTTGTATATTTAAACACACACTGCACACATAGAGTATTGGTATACACCAATTTGCAAATCCAAGCAGTATTTTTTTCCGGACAGCAAACATGTACACATAAGCAGATTTTCATCCACATGTCATCAGGTTATTTCTTTGTCTGTATACATCTAAAGGGGTTTTCTGAAGCTTGGTTTTGTGGTTGATTTTCCTGAGCCTTCTAGGATTTGTCTTACTAATCAGTCTTCTAGCTTTAGCCCACACGTCTTAAGTGGGTGTGCGAGGACCCAATTTATGTCAGCTCTGTTGTCATAAAAACATAAAAATAATGATCATCAGTAAAGAAATCAAGATTAACAATCCCAAGCACCCTTGCCCCATCATTTGTCAATGTCTGACACACACACACACACACACACACACACACACACACACACACACACACACACACACACACACACACACACACACACACACACACACACACACACACACACACACACACACACACACACACACACACAGCAGACCGTGTAGCACATCAAAAGTGACCTCCATCTAAACAGGCCTAAATCTGAATTGTTCTTCTGATGAGAAAACACTCATCCTTCACTGCGTGGTTGTCACTTCATTAAACAAGGAGAGATCCCAATTAGTAAGTCATACTAAGGATACTTTTTGATACCGAATACACGTGTGATTCGATGCTTTTTTTCTTAAACTGCATGTTTAAGGTAATGTGGGGCTTTAAATACAGAACACCTCCTAACAAGGAGTATCTTCATTCCAACACTCTAGGCTTTTCTTTTGTGCCTTTTTTTTTAAGTCAGTGTTTTGTTGCATTGTTACTATTTTCTTCAACATTCGTTTCAGCTGTAGTAGGCAGCTCTAATAAACCCACTCTACCTGCCCATGAGACAAAGATAGCAACCTGCCGGTAAACGGTAAAGTGGAGCATTTAAAAGCTAAAGAGCCAGGGATATCTCTTAGGAGATGATGGCGATCAAAGCTTAGCTATAAAAGGAGAGTGAATATTGGACACATTCATCAGGTGGCAGGAGGCAAGACTCCACATTTAATGTTAATGTTGCTCCATGTCAGCTCAATTTGTAAATGTTCTGGTTGCTAACAGGTCTATCAAGGTAGTCATTTGTCAATAAAATGCAGGTTTGATCTACTTTGTTAACAATCTTTACTTCTTGATGGTGTGAATGAAGTGAAGAATGGGTGGTGACTTTATTGGTTTGGCAGTTTGGTTACACTCACTTGTGCAGCAAGAAGTCATCATTGAAAACACAGCTCTCCTGGGAGTAATTGCTTATCTTAAAGTTTAAGTGCCAGCTTCAAGAAGGGGTGTAATGTTTCTGAAAATGTTCACATATGTCATGGTTTAAAAAAGTATTTCCCCGCATTTCTTCTGGCCATAGTTTTTCTGAGGTCATTTAAATAATTGTAGATGTAGTTCAGTCAAAGCACACATATCCAGGTAGCTTCATGAGCCAGTGACACATGCAGCCACACACACACACACACACACACACACACACACACACACACACACACACACACACACACACACACACACACACACACACACACACACACACACACACACACACACACACACACACACACACACACACACACACACACACACACACACACACACACACACACACACACACACACACACACACGCGCGCACACGCACACACACGTCGCTATATGCTAACAGGGGTGTCTGGCTTGCCACTGAGTCACCCTCTTCACTCCACACCTTCACATTCTTGCTGTTCACACTCACCCACCAACCATCACCACCTACCAACTGTCTTCCTTTCCCACAGAAAGTAAGCAAATATCCAAGTTGTGTTTGTGCTATGTGGTGACAATTCAGCCCTGCAGGTCATTAAATTACTTGTTTACCCCAATATTATACAACTCACGGCTTTTAAGGTTTTTTATTTTCACAAATTCATATTTACTGCATTGCCATGAATCATTTCCCAACCTAATTCTCTGCAAGAAAGAGGTATGTATCAACATTAAGAACTATTCCTTTTAATCACCACACTCAACTTTGGGAACCACTTTCTGAAGATTGCAATGTCCTTTGCGATTTGTATTCAGTGTATTTTTTATTCCCTTTGACACCAATTTCTCATCATTGAGTTTCTCTTTTTACACACAGACCCGTACAAACTCTTGTGCACTCCGCCCGCCAAGGTTCTGCTTATCCTGTGTAACTTTGTCTGTCCTTCAGAAGGGACTCCCTCTATGACCGTCCTCCTCATCCTCCCCATGTTATCTCCATTGCTCTGTCTCTACCTCTCTTCCTCGTCTGATTTGGTTTTCATTAAGTCTTAATCTACGTCAGGGCTCGAGAGTGTCACACGGTGCTCATTGTGTAGGATTGATGTGTCGCTCCTCTCCTCCCTGGCTGGGCCCTTATCAGCCTAGACAAACCACAGGGCCCCTAATGAAGGCCGCTCCTCTCTCCATGCTAATTCGACACCGGTTAAAGCTTATTGGAATTCGACTCAATGTCTGCTATTTAACTCGAGGAAGTTGGACCTAGAGAGGACTTGATGCGTCAGGTTGTAGTTTGGCTTAACACTTATCGTTAACAAGACATTACTTCAGATAACTAAGGGAAAACTATTTCACCCAATGTGGGGAAATGTAAATGGCACAAATTGAACAGGCACACAGTGACAATATCATGGTGCCCCCTGACGACTGTGACCTTGAGATGTTCTGGACAGTATTTAATGGCTCATAACTGTCTGACATTACTATCAAAGAGCAGGTTATAACTTAGAGGATTTGTTAAAACATGTTTTGTTTTATTATAAGATATTCATCTTATCAGTTTTACATTTTTCCAGAATAATTAAACTATGTGTACATTCTCAGATACAGTGTGTTTGTCAATGGCTCTGTCTGTGTTGCTATTGGAGACACTGGATGACTTGTAGCAGATTGTAGTGCGTGGCACTGATCCATCTGCAGCTTTCTATATTATCTTTGAGGGGTGGTAGGCATATAGGAACTTAGGGATTTGTAAATGTTAACCTTAGATGCTATAAGAATAGGTTTTTTCATTTGCTGGTCTAATCAACAGAAAGGCATAAACAGCAACTTGGGCAAAATAAAAAATGTTCAGCTTCTTAAGGTGTGACATTGAAGAGGGAGAGCATAAGTGCCGGCACTTTATGGATGTATGCTAATGGTTTATCCCCCACCTCAACACCTCTAAAAGATCATTTCTTAATTAGCCTCTTTTTATAGCCCCTTTCCCACTGGACCAAAAACCTCTACCGCCCAAAAACATCTGTTTTTTGTCTCTGGTAAGGTTACAATCATCATTCATTCCTGGGTAAAAAGTCTGCAATAGTCAGAGGTCTTTATCGTCCAATGTTAAAGAGAAATATTTTAACCTGGGCTTACAGAACTTGAAAATTAAAGCCTATAAGCTAAACTTGAAGGTAGCATACTTTCTTTTCTCAACGTTGTGAGAGACAAGGGACACAAAAACAGCAGAATAAAATAGACGAGAGGAGAATGTAAGATAGGAGAAATCAGAACAAAGTAGAAGAGCTGCATATTGGGCAGCAGAATATAGTATATAGAACTGTACATTGGGAGAGATTGAAGGGCTAAGAATACAACATATTTTAAAGATATTCAGTTTACATTTCCAGCCACGATAAGTTTCTCACGGTAATAAGTTGAATATTGTGTGCACAGTGTTAAACCAGGATCATGTTATATAACTAATCTACTGAAGTTGGAGGACTTTGCTTTAAATCAAACATTTGGCACACTTTTTCCACTGCCTTGCTGGATTTATAAGCTTATGTGTGTTTTTGGTACAACTCATCTTCTTAGTTGTCCTAGCTTTCTGTGAGAGTAGTGTACTTTATAGAAAACCAAATGTTAGCCTAAGTTGTATTTTTGCCAGAAAAAAGTAGGAGGAGGAAAAAAAAAGGATGATTAAATGTGACCAAGCTCGGAAATATCTGGACTGTACTCCTCAAAGGTTGGTTTAATCTTTATAGCTGCACTAATCAATACTTTTGTTTTATTAATCACATATGGAGATATGAAAAGGACATGTAATGCATTCATTAAGCCATTAATCATACGCTAATACTTCTTATGGATGACTCAAATTGGTCATGTCAAGACTGCCTCACTGAAATGATTTGAAAAAGAACATTATGTTATGTTTTTTACTGACATGCAGAACTATTAACAATTTCCCAACATTACAGTATCAAAGATCTCATCTCAACTCTCATTATGCCACTTAGATGACGGATTACAAGCTTTGTAAGGTGCGTCCCATATAGCTAACTGGTTGGAGTTGGCCACCCATGTACTAGGCTTTGAATCCTGTGAGCCAGTTTTCTTGGTACCCACATAAAGTGTCCATTAATCTATCCAACATGCTGCATTTCCTGAAATGTGCGGTGCAGCTCAGTCACTGACAAACAGCTGAACTTTCCAGTTAATAACACTGGGCTTTCTGATGAGGATTAATGGACATGTGTTGTGTTAATGATGATTGTTAATCTTCACCCCGCTGCCCTATCCACAACACATACACACACACGGGTTACATTCTTCCGTGTCTAATCATGGGGTATCAGCCTGTAGAGATTAGGAGGCGCACACACACTAATCATGGGGTGTCAGATGGTCTACGTGGGGTCTCCCCTGCTCTTCCTCTCTCCCTCTGTCTATCTGTAACACTCTGTAATCCTGTGTTGTCAGTCAATGAATAAGTCAGTGCTTTAGGTTCAGTAATATTTAAACATCCAGGCAACTGTTGATTAAAGACACAGGGATTATCTTTCAAACGGAAAGCGCTGATTTATCTGTGATGGTAATCATCATGATTAGAAGCTGTCTTTCTCACTACTTATTTTTCTGTTTCCTGAGGGACCCTGTGTAAGAGTTTTACAAGATTATTAAAAGTGAGATTGTTCTGTGTGGTTCATTGCTCTTTGCACCTCCTGTGCACACAGCACTACTTCCCTTCCCTGGGCTGTAACTTCTGATCACCCGCTCATCCAGTTAATACATTCTGACCTCTATTATAACGTCTGACACACCACTCAGTGACTTTTTTACTCTTTAACCCCAGGCTGGGTGCCTTCTTTGTCTCTGTTTCTTTTCCACTCTCATTTTACTGCTGTACTCCTCTCTTCACCCGCTCAATTGTGGTACAGTTTTGGATTCATGATACTCACTATTATAGATACCCTTCAGGCCTCAGCTCCATACACGTGCCTGGTCCCACAATCCCAGGATCAGTGGCGAGCCGTCTCTGAGGGCCTAAGATATTCTACAAAATAATATTTAAAAACATAAAAAAAAAAATATATATATACAATAAATATTTTTTTCGTTATACTTTTCATTAGTTTTACCAAAATAACTGGATTTAATTGTATTTAAATGAACATTTCCAAATAAATAAATCCTTCGAATATGCCTATTCAGCTTCTGTTTGAATGTGAAGGGTTAAATGAAAGAAGCTCCTTTAGCCATCTCTGCGAGGTGAAGATAGGAGCTGATTGGTGATCCAGCTATCAATTCACAGATGGCCCGCTATAGCAACTCAACGAGAGAGTAAAGTCAAATGACAGTACAATTGACCAATCATATCTTCCCTTTAAATGGGTGGGTTTTATTATCGCGGATTTTATGACAAGTTCCGCCCGCTGTGAAGCTTTTCTTGTTTCCATAGCAACAAAAACTTCCTGTCAACAGCGTAAACTCACCTTCAAAATAAAAGCATGCCAAATTACACTTAAGACATACAACTGCAACAAAAGTAACAAACACAATGCAATATCCTTTTCAATTTCAAAGAACACAAATAGGGTTATTTACAGGTGTTGTTTTGTGTGGTAGAGGGTCGCTTTCATTGATGCGTTTTGATATTCCACTGAAGTATACGCTGTGACGTAATAACTCTTTTTTTCCTCTTTTTTTTCAAGGGAAGGGGTGGGGGTCAGAGGGTCTAGGTATAAAAGTCACGGCTCGCCACTGCCCAGGATACTGTAGTGTAACGATGATGGATTCTGATGCTGAAGTGTGCATATACGTGGAAGTATGTACGTTAATGGCTCAAGCCCGCGTCACACTGTCCCGAAATTGACACCAGATGGACACACGATAAAGGAATGTTCAAATTCGGCTACGATCGTAACAACATCGGGCCCTTCGTGAGGGCATCTTAAGCCATCGTATGACCGCCGGTGGAGTTTCTCAGGCTCTGGCAGCAACTTCGTGGGCGGTGGAAAAATCTGTTAATACATTTATATAAGTGAAAGACAACACTATTAAAACATTGGTAAGGTAGGCTTTTTGAGTAATTGAGTAAATCAATTAAAGACCTTTTTTGGTTTGTGATGAGTTTTGCAAATTGTGTTGAACATTTGTATTTAAGCAGCTTAGTTGAATGCTTTCCAATTGAAAGTTAGCTGTCAAAAGCTCTAAGTGGAAGCATTCACTTTGCCTTTGAACTTGACTTTTATATAAACAAGCTATTACTTCCTACTGAAACCAAGTGAGAAATTGACTTTTTATAAACTTACCCTTTTAGTTTCAGTTCAAACGCGGTCTGTTTTCTTTCTCAGATTGCTGGAGAAAACAGCTGCGATTAAGGGATGATTTTGCCTTTTACGAATGAAAAAAAGAGCTGCTAAAATGTCAGGTGGAGAACGAATACGGCCATTACACACAGGTGGTGATTCAAGCAATGGCACACAAAAGCCTAGCCAAACCTGTGTGCATCCTGAGAGGCTGCTAATGATGCCACATGAACATGTTGATAGAGCTCTTGGAGAAAGAAGAGGGAAAGAGGGAGTCAGTGTCTCAAATTGTAGGTGTGTGACAGACTCAGACATAGAGAGAAAGCTTTTGTATGTCAAATGAAAACATCAGCATCCTTGTGTGTAGACTGCAGCTGAATCACTGTTCATTTAGAGAACAGAGAGAAAGAAGTATCTCTCTCTGAAGCTTTTTATTTGTCATTTCATTCCTCTCCTTCCAGGGTCAAGGCTTTTATGACTTGGCCTTCAAGCTTTCAAATACTTCAAACGTCTGCATTGATGAGAATGAAAAGCAAAAACTATTCTTGATTTCATTACATGCACTCAGATGCTGGCTAGAAGTTACTTTCCACCATGAGGGAGTTATTTTTAAAACTGTTTTGGCCTAAAAAAACATAATATTGGAAGAAAATATGCAGTGGCTTTTCTGAGAAGTAAAATCAGTAAAGAAATCTAGGAATATCTTCATATGAAAGTCTTGATGTATTAGATATTTATCTTTTCAACCTAAATCTCCTTCTCGAGGAAGACCATTAGCCCTAATTAACTGTGTTAATCTCAAAGCGTTGCTGATATTTTTTTCTTGGACCTGCTTACCGGTAAATTAATTGTTTATTTTAGAAGTAAAAAACCTTAATCAACCACTGTTTTGATTACAGCTTAGTGTCAAGAATGCTACAATTACCAACCCTTTTTGAACCCAGCTTTCCAAATGTGAAGAGTGGTGTTGGTTTGCCATCATTTAGACAATATTATTTAACATTCAACATCAGTTTTTGCTTGCTGGACATACATCCATTGTTTTTGAATAACTGTATTATTCACTAATACATTTTTATAGTTTCTACCATTTAACATTTTCACTGAAATCTTGAAGTTGCAGTGAATGCAGATCTTTTGTGGTAATTTGGCTGTCATGATATGAGGCTGATATAGTAGTTTTGAGCAATCTTTTTATCATAGAAATGACTTTAATTTGAAAAGAGCCCTCCCTCCTATCTATATATCTCATCAAATATAATGGATGTGATGATCAATGAATGCAAAGGTCACAAGCAGGACTAAAATTAGGAATGGCATATCCATCATGCCTATATCCATCCAGTGTATTGATCCAGTGAGAGCTGTTAATATCCTGCATTGTTGTGAAGTTGACCGGTTAGTTTTTCCCCCCCATCATTTCTGTACTGTCCTTCCAGCTTGCCTTCATCTTCTCTAGCAATAGCTCCTATATAACAGTACATATTAGAATATGTTACCTTTGCTTGCATCAGACTGGGCTGAATTTTAAAGGCTTTGCAAGTCTGAAATGTGGCCCAGGTGCATCCTCTCTCACTGAGGTGGAGAGAGACAGTGGGAAGCTAAAAACCCAGGGCGCTCATCCATGGCAACGACACCACAGGAGCTGCGTGTGCCACCATCACACAGCTGAAATCTGCTATAACGGCTCATCCTGGTGGGCTCTGCCACTGCTGTATGGAACATTAGAAGTCAGTGTTGTAGAACAATATCTTTAAAATATTACTGGGGATGTGTTATGCATTCAGAGCACGAGTAAACCACAATAAAGCTAATCCATTTTAGGTTCCTCTGGCAGGGTCAGCGAAATGAAATGAAGTGTAATGAAACTTTTCCTCGGTATGACATTAAACAGAAGTCACAAACACGCGGCTGATGCCTCGTTTTATAACATTCTGATAATCCCCTCATTCCCTCCGTCTTATTTCGAGCACAACGGCCAAATGACCTCTGTTGGGAATATTGATTTGAATGGGAATGCCTGTTCGAGGCCTTTTAAAATCTGTGCGTCACCACCCGGGAGAGAAAATAACACACTGTTCTGTCGCTCGCTGTGAAAATGTCATTACACCAGCTGTCTCAGGCCCAATGCCCACCACAGCCACTCAGCTGGCTGCAGAAACTGACTGAATCACACCCCAGCTCTCACACACACACACACACACACACACACACACAGACAGACAGACAGACAGACAGACAGACAGACAGACAGACAGACAGACAGACAGACAGACAGACAGACAGACAGACAGACAGACAGACAGACAGACAGACAGACAGACAGACAGACAGACAGACAGACAGACAGACAGACAGACAGACAGACAGACAGACAGACAGACAGACAGACAGACAGACAGACAGACAGACAGACAGACAGACAGACAGACAGACAGACAGACAGCTACGGAGCTGCTTCTTGGAGAATTTGTAATAAGATGTTATGCTTATATTCCTACTTAACTTAAAGTGAGTGATAATGATAAATAATGTGTACTAATGTAATGATATGTATTCATGTTTCACTTTTGGTTGGGGAACTCAACATCTGCTGCTGGTAGATAGAGATGTCTGGTCCATATAAACTAGCTCATCTGCTTAATATGACTAATGGATTAGATTAAGCCGGGGTGATATGCATGCACTGTACTGTATGTATGTGTATGTGTGCTGGGATGGGATGGGGTGTAGTTGGGAGAGAGATTGTGTTTGTAAGCATTTTTACTCCCCTAAGAGTGAGAGTATGTGTGTGAGAGTCTCTGTGCATACATGCGCAATAAATCTGCATTAATTAGACGTGAGAAAAAAATCCGCAGCCAAAAGGTTTGGCAGGGAAAATGCTTCACGGAGGTGAAAAATGGCTGAAAAGGTGATTCAAGACATCTGTTTGTTTCACCTCCAACAGTTTCAAGAGTGAAATTATAACATAATGAACCACAGGCCTTCCCTATTTCAGCTTTTGTAAGCAAGGTTTTGATTAACTAATACAGTTAAAATGAAATGATTGTTTTGAGTATTTTGTTTGTGCAGCCATAATTCAAATATGATTAACCCACACGTACCATCATTTTGAGTATTCAAAGATCATCTTTGGTTTTTGCAATTAATCACCCAAAAATATTTAATTGAAATATATATTATATATAATATTACAACCTTTTGTTTTGTTTTGTGTTGTATAGTTGTTTGCCATCTCACATGCTGTCATTGAGAAGATCAATATCAATGTAATCTTAGTGTCCGATGTATGGAACTCGATGTGACAAACCAAAAGGATAAAATAAATACAACTTCAAGCAACTTTGTAAGACAGAAAAACAAGCAAAACAAATCTTCCTTTAACTCGTGAATTTGTGTTGTTTAAAATGAAAACCGAATGTGAGCAGCCCAGTTTCCATCTACAACCCCCCAGGACTGATCTGATGATGTCTGATGTTCAAAGTGCAGTCTAGATTTTAGATCAGTTTTCACTTAACTTCAGTCGCATCATGGGCCATTGTAAAGCAGAGTGTAACAGAAAATATCGAGAGCAATGGAGTAGATGAGAGCATAATGGACTGTGAACCAGATCTAAATTCACAAAATCATGAGTAGATGTAGGATCCATCCGCTCTGCTGATCCTCCGGCTTCCCTTTTATGTATTTTTCTTGAGGCAAAGATTCCTCAGGCGATTTAGAAACGACAGCATCTACAATCCTCAGAAGCCCGAGGCCAGAGCGGTGAGCGGGGCTTTATGCATGATAGCCTTTGTTAGCCGCTGTGTGTGTATGTGAGGGGATGCCCTGGAGTTGTCACATGCTGTAGGCTTATCTGCTCTCTCTCCTTCCCTTTCATCGCTCTTTCCTTGTCATTGCTTGTACTGTAAAGAAGACATAGTTAACAAACAGGATTTCTAGTTATTTTACCATCTGTAGTTGTGCATCCAAAAAAGAAAAAAACATTGTCATATACAAAATAGTGTCGGAAACTATTGTGAAAAGATTAATTCAATCCTGCCTTTGATGTTTTGGAATGAAATGATGCATTGCTATTGATTAAGTGTCTATTATAGAAAAAGCAGGACTTGCGCACTAAGTATGAATCTGAAATGTAAAGCACCCCAGATGTGAGGTGTACAAACTGAGAATCCAACCCCTTGAGAATTCCTCTTTGGCATGATAACAGTGATTATGTTACGATATAAATGCATTTATGAAATCTAAAAAGAAGTGCGGCAGGCAGTTGAAAGCTCATGGCTTTCAGGAGATGGAAAGAAATACAGGTCATAGTGCCACCGCTCCCCATGCACAGATTCTCCTGCGTCCCTTGCCCCAATTACCCTAGTGTTGTCTGCTATAATGACTTATCGCCAAGTGACGGAGAGAAGAAGGGGTGAGAGGGGGATGATGTGTGATCTCGCTGTTATGTTTCTTTCGTAAACGCACTGTTCCTTTCACCCAAATTCTTTACGACTTAAGACTTAGCAGGGGATTTATATTCACTGCTTGAGGCCCCGTGTTTGCTCCTTTTTATATGTAACTCAACCATTCACTTGGGATTAGTTAATTGTACGAGCTGCTATCTCTGCCTCTAGATCAAATGGTAAAGCTCACCTCCTGACCTTCAGCCAATCTTTATCTTCGACCTTAACTTACTTCTTCTTTTGTTGCCCAAATTGTCTCTGATTTGTAGTTTTCCCCCTTCTCATGTATGTTTTAAAATGATTTCAGTTACAGTATTCAACATGTTTCCCCCTAACTATAGTGCCATACATAGTTTTTGATGTTCAATTTGCTGAGGAAAAACAAGTTATCAATTTGGTGAATCAAAGTAATCGGTAGGTAAATGACATCTCACGCAGACATATTCTTCAAGTCAACACAAACATACCTTTAGTCCCACACTTTAACTCCTTGTCTCTTGTGGATTACTGCCGTGTTTTGGCTAAGTGCTCCTTTGTTCAGCTGCAATTAATTATGAAAAGGGATCAATGAGTGGTTTGGCTTCCCACTGCAGGTAAAGTGAAGGCATACCTCCTACTATCCAAAAGCTCTGCATGCAAGTGTGGGGGATAAGAGAAGAGGGGAAGAGAGTTTTGAAAATGTATTTTCCCATTGGGTTCTGATCTACAATTTTTTTTCAATAGCACACATTTTGACTTGATATTCTGGTTTACAATATAAGAGTGTTTCAAACAAGACAGATCAGAAGGAGATTATTTTTTAATTGATACATAATCCATCCAAAATGTTTGTTCTTAGTTTGAGATGCATCATAACAGATATATTCCTACAACGACTCTCAGACACTCCCTGTCTGGTTATCCCATTCAACCCTATTTTATACTGCAGACATTCTGTCAAAGATTTGTTTTCTACAACAATCCAAATGGAGGTAACACCTGATGATATCAGTCTGATATCTTAGACCCCATTTACACGCTAATGCATACGAAACGCAAACAAACCGAAAACGATATCAAAAAATGATTCCGTTCACACGAGACCGCTGGAGACGCTGTAGTACATATACCGGGCCTGTAAGTGGCGCTGTACTTTTGCCACAAAATACACCAAAAGCAGCGAAGAAGACCCCACGAGCATGGTTGCCATGGTTGCCCTTCTGTTTATGCCCCGCGGTAGATTTAGCAACATGTAATTCGTGTAGTTCTCCATGTCAACTTGTTGCTGATGGTGGTGGTAGAGGAGCTGTAGATTTTGCACTAACATCTGTAGCATGGTCAGTAGCAGTAGCCAGTAGCTACTGACAGTAGCTACTGACCATGCTACAGCAGTGAGCAGCAGAGGTGGGGAGAGGTGGGGCTATGGCTCATCGTTATCAGGTAAATGATCTTATAGGACACACAGAGCCGTTTACCCCCCAGAGTGTTATGTTTGCAGATCTATCCACCTTAGAACCCGTTGTCGTTTGCTGGGTCCGTTTTCCGTTACGGCCTCATGTGAACGAACACCGTTTGCTTTTCATGTAAACAGCACATCAGAAGACATTATAGTCCCTGCCCTGTTTCTCATGGACAGGTTTCTTCCTGTCGTAAATTGATGGAGTTCCCCTTTAAGTCACGAATGCACTTCAAATTGTGGAGTTCATATATCAAACAGATATCTTGCTATCATGAAGCTGAGCCTCAGATCATAGTGATACATTTAGAGGTCTGATGTCATAGCATAGGTTCATTTTATGTGGTGATTTGGGCTGTTATTTAAAGTCTGCACACCCATTAAACTGGCCACGTCCAAGCATATGAAACATTCAGTTGTTAAAATCACACACAAAATAAATGGCTGCTGATTTGTGTCTGTACTTTATGGACAGTGGAAGCTACTAATTTAAAGAAACACTCTTTGTATGGATTACATTCAGCCATAGAGGTAGGTTTAATGTCTGCACAGTAGTTCATTTGTTAAGTTCACTGTGAGGTTGTTGTATTGAGAACATTATATTGCAGATACATAATTTCAGTGGCTTTAAAACCGCACCATTTGACAAGCTGGCTTCTACCTTCCCAGAGGCAGTCTGTGAACATTTGGGGTGTGATATTAATGTGTTTACAGATTTGACAAAAGTGCTCCTAGCCTCTTAATTGGATATTGGATGTCTTCACTTTACCACCTTGGTAGAATAGCTCTTTATAAACGCGTTTAAAAGACGTGTCACTCAGACTTAGCTGGACGATATGTCAAGGTAATAATGACAAACGATGCACCTGAACTGGCCTTTAAGTCCTTATTAATGCACACACCCAACAGCGTCTGGATGTTTTAACATGAGGAAGTCACTTAGCCCATGCATTCTGATGTGATGATATTCAGGGTGGCAGCCTGCGCTCATCCATGCATGGATTCATCTATTCTCTAAGCGGCTGTGTTAAAATATTAGCATTTTTCTGCCATGTGGCCGTGAAGAAAAGGCTTTAGTCATAGTGCAGACACAGAGATGGTCCGTGCCTAGAAGTGTTTGTTGGACTGAGCAGCAAATCTCTTGCCTCTCATTCTGCTTCGGGTGCATACAAGCCTTGAAACGCAGGTGCTTCTGCTTTTTTTAGATGTAGGTTGGCTATATTCCACCAAGTTAACCACTTTTATGCCATCAACAATAGCATCCATGTGTAAGTACACTATAATAGTGGAAAGGATATATTTTACCTCTTGCTTTGATTAAGAGTTAATAAGGGTGGATGTACCTATTCATTACTGATTCAGAGGTACAGTACCACATCCCCCAACATCCTGTCTCTAATCCCTCCCCTGATAATCCTATCCACTTTTATCATGGTTTGCTCAGCATTGCCTCACAGTCCGATGGTCCTGGGTACAGACCTGCTTTTGGTTTTCTTTTTGAACTTTGCAAAACTCATACATTTCTTTCATGCATGAGTGTTAATTTCTTTTCAGTAAGCCCATTCTGTTGATTGGCTTTCTGTCCACAATGTACCATGCCCTATGCATTCTGGGTATGTTGCATTATTATTATAATTGGAATGGTGAGGTAGAGATCCATGACAGATACATTTTTCGTCATAATGTCTCGGAGTGATACTTTGAATTCTTCAGACCACAAATCACATTAAATGTCTTATGCTGAGCCAGCTGGTTGTCGAAATGTGGATTTAATAAAGGACTGGTTAGGTATTTTGGGAAATTCTTATTGGTTAACTTACACTTAAATGAGGAGATTTATACCACCATCATACCTTTTAGGTACATTCTGTAAAGTAAGAAGTTCAACCGCCACCAGCTTGGTTCTGTCAAAAGAGTAACAATGACCACCTGTGTGCAGCTCTGAAGCTCATTTAATGACATGTTGTCTCTTGTTTTCTGTGTAATAATAATATAAAAGACAGGATATGGTTTTATGGAAGCTCTGAAACGTGATTCAAATATGTATAGTCAATTATAAAAAACTGTATGTAAATGTGTTGCATCATTCATGCTCCACGCCACACTAAACAGCAGTCATTGATAATTAGCCCTGCTCAGCAACCGTTCTGACTCCTATAATTTACCTCTGACATTTCAAACCATGCAGGATTCTGACTGTCAGGGCTGTTTTCTGCTTGAGTGGGAGTTGATGAAATTATCATTTCTTTTTCCACCCACCTCCACCTCAACCTGATCCCCTCTCCTGGTGACAGTGTTGACTCATGGCGTTCACACTTCACTGCTCTTTTAGTGATGAAAGCTTTTTTTAGGAGAAACTATTTCAAGACAAATTTAGGAATCGTCCTGGCTTTCGAAGCAAACATTTGGAATCCTTATCCTAACTTGTTAATATGCAACATTTTCTTTGACAAGTTCATCCTCCTCCACCAAAAATACTGCTCAAATCCACTCGGTTGGTAAAAAATTGGTGGATTTTTAAAAATAACATAATTTAAAAGTTGACTCTCTGGGGTGCTTTCATCTCCTTCAACTAGAAATTCTTCGTAGCTGATGGCTTTTCCCAGGCCTTACAAGAAAATCATCTAAACAGCACAGGAGCAGCTGAAGTGGTGGGCAGTACTGCTGGTCAATGGGCAGACCATAATGACTCTGGCACACAGGATGGTGGAGGGTTTCTTTCTTTCTCTCTTCCCTGAATGTCCTTATTTCTCATTATATTCTCTCTCTCTCACTACTTTTTGCCCCTCTCTCCTTCCCTCACTCCTCCTCCTTCTTCCTCCTTTTTAAGTGGGAATGAAGGCTTATGAAGGCAATGACCCCAATACCAGTTTGCCAGGGATGAAGAGATGAATGGCATTAAATGAAACACAAAGACCTCCCTGCCCTGCGGAAACCATACACTGTATCACACACGATGAACTTCCAGACAATACGCGCTTACATCTCAAAGCACACCTGTTGTTCTGTTGCAAAAGCATGCATATTTCTCTGCCTTTGCTACAACTTTTTGAAGTATTTGAGAGTGGGTGTTTGTGAGTTTGTCACAGCAATAAAATATGTATTAAGGGAGATGCCCTCTGTTGTTTTGGCATTCTGAGTATGAGTGATGGTCCTTTTCCCAGGATGCACAGCGCTCTCAGCTTTCAAAGCCCAGTGGGAGGTTTTAAAGGCTACCAGATCACTATGCAATTCAGTTTGCAGAAAAAACTAAAACCTTTAAGCCATCATGAACTATATCTAAATCCATCCCTACTATTGTTCTAATCTCTTTGGAGAATAATATTTTGTGTTCACAAAAGCGAACATCAACATACACCGTGTTGATGTTTTTTGTTCGCATACTAATTTTTGAGCTGTCACTCAGATGGATTCCACATTCCTACTGGGGCTTTAATCCCACTCATACTTGTTCACTTCAAGAATAAGTGTAGGTGGTGGTGTGATTCCTAAAAAATATCAAAGTATGCTGTTTGATGTTCTGAGAAATGCAGAAAACATGTGTCATACTTAAATTAGCTACAAAATGGCCAGGGAATAACTGCAGAGAGCTTGTTGTGACCTTCAACTTTGTACTTGACCGAGTAATTAGATCAGCTTAATATTTTTAGTATTGGAGAAAATGTATGAGCCAGAATAGCTGACAGACATATAGAGGTTAAAATGTCATATTTGGAATATTTAGTTGGTTAAAAATGACTTTTGCATACTAAACACGACTCAAAATGTCATTTATAATCCATAGTAGGGATGACTGTAGTCTCTTTCACTTATGGTTGCACAGACACGCAACAAGCGGCAGTAATGAAATCCTTTGCTGTCAGAGGGGCTTAGACCTGTTTCAGACGGTTTCCTTTTTTATTCCCCTTTAATAAAAACAGGATTACCGTGTCCCAGCTACAGCATATACCTATGATATAGAGGCTTGGCACTGACAGACAGTTGCACATGGGGCTCATCCCTTCAACTCTTTGACCTGTGGGACAAGCTTGTAGAGCGAGAGAAACGGTATGCATGTGGCATTTGTATCAAAGGGACTGCCTGCTAATTGTTAATTGCTATAGAGTGGAAAGCTAACACGCAACACCACTGTCGCATATGCATGTTGATACTAGCTTGCCTTAATGTATGGAAAAGTAACTTACTCTCCTAGTTTCTTAATCTATTTAAAGGAGCATTCCACCATGTCAATATCAATATGCTAGTTGTCAAGGGGAATCCTACTTAGCCTGTTTTAAAAGATGTGTATAATTAATTTGTAGCAGTATTGAGTTGTGTCATGGGAAGTGTGGGATGTAATTTAGTGTTTTTATACCTCATTACAATGTGGCACTACAGGCTACATATCTCAATGTTGTATTCATCTTTCTATTTCGAAATGACCAACAAGTCATGTATACCATGGCTTCAGTTTATCTTTCAGGAAGCACAAAATACATTTGATTAGTGTCCACATTTTGGTCTTTGTTTCATCCATAAATACTAACATGATGATTGAAGATGTACTATATCAAGAACATTATTTGAGACGGCTTCAGTATGAATAATGAATTTAGACATCTTGAATATTAACTGTAGATGTAAATGACATTGTCTATACAGAACAGATCCCCACAGCCTAATTTCCATTTCCTCACTATGTTGAATTAAGGTTGTATCCGTGGAGATTTGTATCATTATACATTACATACATGTGTATCATACTGTGAACAAATTACAGTTTTTGGAAACAAATGCGGAACACAACAACCAGTGAACAGTTTTTGTTTTGTGAAATTGTAAAACATTTATTTTAAGGTTACCCCCTACCCAGTGTCATTTATGTCCCAACCAATAAAAGGTCACGGCAGCTCATCATGCATATGCATTATTCATCTCTACTATACACAGCAGTTATAAAATTCATTGTAATACCAACTCCAGGTAAATGCATTATTGATGATATTTAATGATGTTGAATTAGCATACGGGAAAAGAGTTGTGCCATGCCTTGAGCACTCTCCCTTGCATAACATTGAAATATCTTTGCCAGACCGACACCCCCTGTGTTGTAATGAGGAATGTGTTTATGCACTTTAATTTCCACTAGAGTAAAGTAAAGTGCCCTGAGGCAGAGGCAAAGCACTGAGAGAATGCTCACTTGCATATGCAGGGACTGCCATTGTGTGTGTGTGTGTGTGTGTGTGTGTGTGTGTGTGTGTGTGTTGACTAATTCAACACACACACAACGTTCATGTCGCTTTTAAAATCTGCTATTTTTTCTAACTTAAAGATGTTATTGTGTTAGCATGCTACACTATTGCACGTCATATGTTGCAGACTCAACATTATGGTTACAGATCCGTTAGCTACATATCAGTTTACACTTTTTTAAAGCTTTTCTTCTTGTGATGTATGCTATAAATTCTTGCTGCTCCATTGACCTAATTTCCAAACAGTGACCATTAAAACTTGATGTCATACGTGTCTGATGTGTAGCAGGAGATGGATGTGAGCTTTTGTCCTTCTACACTTTATGTTGTCATGTGTGAGGATGCACGCCAGCTTGCATTTGTTCACCTGACTTTGTTGTTGACGGAGGCTGCCACGGTTACAGTTTCCATCATTTATTTTTGGCACAGTGTTTTTTATTTTCTCGAGCTTGGTGCAGCTTGTCTTGCCTCTTAAGTCTTACATGTTTTCCTGTTGTTAGGTGTTATCTTGCCAGAGGAATCGGTGGATAGGAGATCAGAGCCATCTCCTTGCTCTCCTCTCCCTCCTTTGCTCATCTTTTGTTCTCCGTTCAGGGCTTAGCGGAGGAGGAAGGTAGACATTAAGGTGTACTGTAACAATTTGGCAGAAGGGAAATGAGGAGATGTTATCGCCAAGTGATCTGGATACAATACAAATTGGTTTTGCTGATACCTGCAATACACCACCTGTCTCTCTTCCCTTCCCCCTTTCCCTTCCGCATTAAGATCCTCTCCCTTATGTATTATATCTCTAATCATCCCTCATCCCTGATCTCCTCCCTTTCCCTCCATTTTCCCCTTATCCACCCCCATCCCTCCTTCACCCTGCTTCTCTGAGACACCCATAAACAGAGACTATATCGGTGTTGCTGCTCATTTTTTCCCCCCATCCATAAAGCGCAATGATGGGTCATCCGTTTCCCTGCCAAATCATGTTGTCTTTGTTCATTTCTACCCGCGCGAGAGATGTGTTTATTATTGGCTGCTTTTTATTTCCTGCATACTAGATTGTTGAAACAATGCCACTTTAATATTATAAAAGAGTTGAAAGAGATAGGCAGCCTAGGAATTCAGACTGATGAAAATCCATACAAAAACAAAAGAGCCTTCTCACCTAGAAAAATGCTTTGTGTCTTCACTTCACTGTACATCATATCCTGCAAAACGTCTAATAACATTTTGTAGATAAAAAAACACTAGCACTAGTGCATCAGAGATGGTTGTTTTTAACATATTTGTGTCTGTTGTTAAACATTTTAAACACACTTTTTCTTTGCATTTCGTGCTTATTTTTACCAGTTAATTTACCACCGAAAAAAATAAACATCCCCCATATACAGCTTACAGTATTGGTTAGCAGCACAAAAAATAGCAATGCATTTTGTTTTACAGGGAACATTTGATTAAGGAATGAAGGAAAAATAAATAACTGCACGCAATAAAATACAGTAAGCTAGGCTCATGGGCTCATACCTACGGGTAACCCCTTTCACATTAACATTGTCATGTCATGCATTGTCAAGTGTTAATTATGTTTTAAAACATACAGCTGTCAGTGTGCTGTTTGTTTCCACTGTGGTGAAGGCTCTGCCATTGCCACTGGATATTTTTCTGCAAGTGAGAAGAGCTTTGTGGAACAGTATGGAGACCCCAACACTGAAACTGATCTCTACTGACGGGCACCACAAAGCCAAGGCAAGGTCACGCAGCTCTCTGTCCCGCCGTCCTCCTCCTGGGCATGCAGAGTTCAAAGGCTTCCCGTCTGTCGCTGGCTCTTTTTCTACTCCATTTCTCCCTCGTGTTTGTCAGTTTCTGGTTCAAATATTAAAAAGCTTAGGAATATTGTCTTTTTACTGTATGCTAGATGAGCTGGTTATTACATGCTGACTAGCTCTTTTCCGAGCTGCAGCAGAAACCAGGCTAATGACTAAGCTCTTAACAGCCTGCATTACCCACATGCTGGAAATCAGGTTATTTTTTCTATCTGCAACTCTTCCAGGTTGTGTTTTTAATAAAAGAGAGATGACGAAAACGATGACTACAAAGAGTCCTGAGGGACTTAGTGGCCTACTAACGTCTGCCTACGCACACACACATTTAGTATCCAGACACACTCATGCAAATACAAAAATATCACTTTCTCTTTCACTAACCACACAGCTGTCCTGACCTTAATCTGGGTTGCTGCTGGCTGCTGTGTGTAACACCACCTTTTTGTATATGCTTGCATGAGAAGTGCTTTAATTTGTTTGTGACAATGAAGCTCTATTTCATCACTCTTTGTCTACACATTTTAACTGGTGTCTTAGATATTCATTCTTTGCAGAATCACAAAAAAAACCTACAGCTAAGAAGTCCATTCATCCAGAGCTGTCATGCTCAAGAACCATCTAAATATCAACTTCAGGAGGAATGATCCTATGATGTGCCTTGTCATAAGAATGGATAGGGGATTTGCCTTACATATCTAATCTCTTCACTTCTGAAATAATTGGACATCCACCTTGGGATCATCCCATCAGAGATGTAAGGAGATTACCATTTATACACATGGAAGGAAAGTGAATGAGGGATTGAAAGGAACATTGGGAATCTTCTAATGAGACATGTGCATGGACAGAGAAATACATGTTGTCTACATTAAGTCTTTACTTAGACTCCAGATGAAAGGGGAAGCTGCAGTTTTTAAGTTGTTAATAGTTTACATTTAGAAAGTTTGCCTGTGCAATCTGGATTTCTATTTGGTACAGTTGTGCTTTCTTTGTTGAGTACTTTTTTTGAAGATTGTTTCAAACTTTGATTTTTTACTGAACTTCATATGGAATGTACATTGTCCATAGCAATTGCAGAAAGAGAGTTTCTCAAGTGCCCTAGACTTTGATGAAATCAGATTGTAGGCAGGAATAGAGGAGTAATATGTCTCACTTGTGACTGATCTGAAATTGCCTCTTTATTCCCTCACTGCCGTCTGCAAAAGCTTGTGGAGGCACCTATGGACTCTTTTTTGAATGAGTGCTTTAACATTTTATTAAAGCCTTCATAGCTTTGTGGCTAATGCAGTTTAAGAAAAGCAATTTCCTAGAAGGCTGTGTTGTGTATTTAATGCTGGGGAAATGCGATATAGATGAAACGCATTTTCTATCGGCATATGAATGTTAGATTCAGGTGTCAATGAGCCTCCCATTTGTAGGCACTATTACTACTCTATGCACTATTCTCATCTATTCATTAATGACATATATAACAACCCATACAGTTAAGCTTTGGGTCTTTGTTATCTGCCAAAAAATGATCAAATGTCTTCAATCTACAGTTGTATTGAAGTGCCATATTTAAATGAGGTTGAAATTGCCTTTAGATCAGCAATGATGTCTGTAGCCCAGATGAAGAAAGTCATCAGAAAACAAAATGCTTTATATTAAACGGTTAAGCAATTGTGCAGGAGAGGGTAAAGTGGTGGCTAATACATACTGTACCCCTGAAACACACACACACGCACGCACGCGCACACACACGCGCGCGCACGCACACGCAACACAGGGAAGAAGAAGCTGTAATAGTGGACTTCTATACATCCCCTACTCCCCTAGTGGCAAGAACAGAAGGCCACAAACACTCACACCAAAATGCACACGCAGACATGCCCCCTAATAACCTCTCTTCTCTATAAATCTGTTCACACACAGATCTGCTTCCTGGCTTCCATCACTGTGCAAATTGAAGCCTTCGGGAAACTCATTGTAACTGGCCAAAGTGACTTAGACACAAAGTGTGTGATGCTACTTGATGTGCAATATGTGGTTTGTGTATGAGGAAGCCAGCGGATGCAACCTGCTCCAGTACATTTCCATACTCTGGGCAAAATGAGGTTTTTGCCCCTCATACTTTATTCCAGCACAAACTGAAAGTCTACACCAGGGACAGGCGATTGAGCAAATATATCGGCATTGTCGACGGTTTGCTTTTTGGGGCGATTTCTGTAATTTACATTTTGCAAATGTGGTGTTTCTGATGAACAAGAGCCTCACAGCTGACTGGCACACCTACAAATATTATTGCCAATTGCTGGTTGTAGAGCTGACAGTGACCAGTTGCAACATTCTAACACACCGCCAAACCCTGGTGTGCACGTGATACAGAGCTGTGAATTTTAGCTGCTGCTGTAGCAAATACAATTTGCATTCTGTCATGAATATCGGCATGCCAAGGCACGTCTCAGAAATCATTTTTCCACTGTTGGAGCTCATACTAATCTCACTCCACGTGTGAACAAAGCACACAGAACACCCAAGGATGAGACCCTTAACGGTAGGATTGAAATGACCACAGAGGAAGCGATAAGCCGAAGAGTAAAACGGCTGCTGGAGTGTCCCGGTGTCTGAGCAGGCTAAGGTACATACTGTGCCCTTTATAGCAAAGGTTTAAATTAAGATAGAATAGATTATAATGAGTTGAAGGTTTGGACCAATTAAGACCAACACTCACTGTGAAAGAAAACTGAAGCAGAAGGTGAATCAGTGTCTTTACACATCTACTCAGTGGTAGGGTTAAATAAGGAACACGTTGCTTTAAAATGTGTATTTATTTACTTAAAAGAACATTATTAACAGTTCTTTCAAACACACATTTTGTTGAAGGTTTACAAGTTATCCTTTGTAACTGTTACCAGGTAGCCAATACATTTTCCACTCTATATATATGAGAGTAGAATACATTTAAAAAGCACCTCTATTTTCAATAAAATATTCAATTGCACCAGAAAACTACATCCTCATCACACAGTTAAATCAAAGGTTTCAACATAAAAGAGTAATATGTTATCCTTCATGAATGTAGGAACAATTGTAGAGCTTAAGTAAAGTCCCTTTGTTAGCTTTGCTTAACGTTGATCAAGGCTGCAACAACATCTAAAATATAATGAGAAAGACATTTTTTTCATGTTCAGTGAAAAAAGGAATAGAAAAAAAGAATAGAAAAAGTGGTTAAAGGAAATGTTTTTTGTGATTGGCTGGCAGGATTGAGTGGAAAGAACAACTGCTTCTCAGGTTGACTGATGTTATCTCGCTTTGCTTCACCCATGTGGATGGGGACACTTTCAAGAAGGAAAGCTGACTGCGTCACTACTTAAATCAATAAGCCATTAGCGACCAAAGTAGCAGGTACTGTCAACATTTGTCCCGGAGCACTCCCCTTCCCCCCAATGCCCGTCAGGTTTTCATTTTGTTAAGTCTCTCGCCTCTTTTGTAGATGTGTCCTGAAGCCAGACAGGTTGAACTTAGCACTAGAGCCTCCTCGGAGCTATGTTCTGGATGTGCCTTCACCGATGCGGTTTTGCAAACACGGCAGTGAGCTGTGAAATGAGATTTCTCTGCTATCATTACCGGGCTGAGCAAGAAAGGCACATCTCACTCTGAGTGAATGCCTCGCTGCGCTTCCCCTCTGCCTCCTCTCAGCACAGGCATGTCTAACCATCGCTAAGACGGATCGATAGAGCTGAGCTCCGTAAGCTGCCTGACGCCAATACAGGAAATACTGTATGCTAACGACATGAGGATATTAAGTAGTTAAAGAGGATGACTTTAGCTGAGCAGTTGTAGGACGTGATTAGCGTAATTAAAAAACTTTGTTTGCATACGTTTTATAAAAAGAGAGCCTTTTGATCTCCTTAAGCGGCTTCTAGAACAGAGGAATAAAGGCACGAGAGACTGTCTGTCTCCATCCTGTGAAAGTGAGCTGAGGGTTCATGAGATTCTGCTGATACAGCAGTGTAACTGGCAATATATTGAGCTCCATTGTTTGATTGAGTCTTTATTTCAATAAAGTGAGTTGCATGCATTGTTTTCTAAGCCAACTGTTTTTTACTCTTTATTTACAATTTGGATATCTCTTCGTTAAGTACATGTCCAGAGCGATGTGAAGGGGATCGGTGCTTGTCAATCTGTCTTGCAATATTATAAATGATTCTGTTGGATCACATAAAATCGTATAAAAACTGTTTTTGTTAAGGGTAGACATGCTTTTGAAGCCACATCTCAATCAATTGAACATCACATCAAAGAATCAGCACAGATCTTTGAACATATAATCTTCACCTTGCTTGTCTTTGTGAAGAGGATGAAAGCGCATTGGAAAAAAATATGTTTGATGGCCAAATAATTTGATAATTTAGCAGTGTTCCCTGTATATCCACATATTTGCCAAAGGGCATGTTTTGACATCAAAGGACCAGCTGTCAGCCTTGAAGGTTTATAGTGATGCTGGTTGACTGTGTATTGAATGACTTTCAGGAACTGATCAAAGATCGACTCCAACATTTGGAGACAATTTGACACAATCCAAGGTCTGTAAAGGCCATGCAATCTACTTCTTGAAGAGAAGAGATGCTCTTAAAAACAAAGAAAAGATTGATCGAATGCAATTATGCATCAAAATAAGCATCTGTAAAATATGGTGGCTCTCCAGCATTGTATACTGTATACTTCTAATAAAATCAATACATCTGGCTCATTGAACTTCTTTCTAAAAATCTTTCCAACCCCTTAATGTATTCGCTTGACACAACTGACACTTTCTTGGATGCATTAGAGGTCGGTGTAGCTGTTGGCCATGTGTTGCCAGGCACTTCCTGTTGCTACAGCAGAATAACAGGCTGTGGTGCCATGCCAAGCCAGGCCATGCTGTTCCCTCTGACCTGGTAAACTCCAATGGGCTTGCAGACTTGATCATCCATGGTCAATCAGTCTTAGTGTAATTAACATCAGCTTTGAAGCTTTTTGGAGAGACTGACTCATTTAGTTTCACATGGGGTTTGTATATTAATTTGGTTTTCAAAGGGTTAGCAGTATAAAAACAGATTTTGATGAGCTGAATGTTTGCGTCATTTCCCATAAGCTGTGTCATTTGACTGCAACAAGCTTTAGATTTAGATGCTGGATGTAACTTGTTTACAAGATTAAGGATTTTGAGAGTCACGTTTTAAATGACTTATGCACTCAGAATAAATTGCAGTTTTTTCCTTTTTGGAGATGAAATAAATGATGATGCATTACTCCAAATTTAATTTGCAGATGCTTTCGCCCAAAACAACATTCAATAAGTACATTGAAACTTCAAAGGAATGGATAGCTGGATAGCTCAATATCATAAATTCAAAATGCATCCCGCTCAAACAAACAACTAAAAGTGTGTTCACTCACTGCTGCAGCACACTTTGCTTAGAGTTGATATAAACTGTTAGCAAGGTAATACATTTGTTATTACAGGTAAAGTGGCACTTTAGAGGCTGAACAAATCCCTGTTGAATCGTTACTGTTATTCTCAGTCCTATTAACATGTAATTGTATAGCCACACAATTTGTCTGAAATTGCTTTAGACATGTCGGCAAAGGTCTTGTTGAGGTAATATCCAATAAAGGCTCGGTTGAATTCAAGGAGAAATGCAGGAAATGGTCATTGGTGGAAAATAGGTGCCTTTAGAAGGCAGTAATAGTGATGGTGATTGGGAATCATTACACCAAAGCATGAACCCTCAACTTCCTTGTCTTTGTTATAAATTACATTCTCACTCCTGAAAGAGAAAGCTGCTTTCATACTTTTTTTTGTATAGCGGCACACCAGGTGCAATATAAAAAATGTATGGTGGACATCGACATATTTTGGAAACAGTAGAATCGTTTTATGATGGCTGCATTTGATGAATTTATACCAGAGGTGTCAACTGGACGTTTGAAATACTGAAGTTTGTATTGCTTTTGAAAATATTGTAGACCAGCAATTACTCCATTGATATAAAGTGAGAATATGTGAGACTATTCCATTAAATAGCTACTTAAACAGGAATTCTTATTATTTGCAAATGCCAATATGTATCTATTACTGTATGTGTAACATTAGTTGAGATTATCCATGATAAGCTACTGGTTATAATGCCAAGTAAACTGCAAAACCCATACAGTATATATTGAATTAAACAAGGGTGTTTTTTCCCCTCATAATTTCAGCATTTTAAAGATTCTCGTTTTTGACAAACTCTTAGTTTAAAGCTCTACCTACAACTTTCCAGTTAACAAAGTACATTTTATGAAAGGGATTATTTTCTTCTTTTCTAATGAATATTGAATAAAAAGTGATTTTCTGCAGCCCATTAAACAGAAGGATCTCTTCATTGCAGAACCTTCATAACCTCATCGTCTGTCTTCCTCTCTAAATCCGAACTGCTGAACTCTCCGACAGATGAGGCACTTTGTCAGCCACCTCCTCTGCCACTCTCTGAGGAATATTGCAGTCTTGTCTACAGGAGTTTGACATGGGTTCAGCTCAATAATTCTTAGTGCAGCATGAGTTGAAACAATCCTCCTTGCATCAGCTCACTGGCGTTTAAACTATCATCTCTGTAATGGAACCAATCAAATGCATTGTGTCAAAAAGTCAACGTCGTTCAATTTCTGCCTCTTTGTATATTGCTGACAGTATGGGGGCATTAAGAATTAGCGTGATGAATCTCAAAATCACATTTCAGGTGGCATGTTATTAGTCTAAATTAAGACAAATACTGTAAATACAAAAATGTGTTGAAATAGCATTAACCAACTCTGTTAACCCTCTACTTCATTAATCCATTTCCACATGAATGTCTGTACATACATAGCGTCAAGTACCGGTATGTGTTAATCTGTTGAGTGTTTGCAGAGTTGTTAGTTTGTTTGCATTTGTTTCTCAGCTTGTGTGTCCTGTGTATTCTGTTTGTGATGAACCATCGTGCATTCACACTTCTAAACAAGTGTTTTTGCTCTGTTGGCTTCTGGATCGATTTAATTGCAGCGGTATATTTACAAAGCAAAACAAGCAATTCAACCAGCCATACCAAAACATCTAAAGCACTTAGCTAGAAGCCAGCATTCCCTCCAAAACTGTTCTTATGTTAACATTCAGATGCACACAAGGGCTGGGAGTGTGTTTGTAGAGGAACATAAGAAGATAAAATACTTCTTAAATCATTTAATCCAGAAAGCAACAACCGTCTAGTCTGCAATGAACTAGAATATTATCAAAATGCAGCTGTTTTGTTGAATCATCTTTATTTTCTCCTGGTATTTTCAAAAGCTAAACAACAATGCGAAACAGGATGGTTCTCGCCAACTTCTTTGGAAGAACTATTCTCTACCTACCGTAGTTTAAATGAGGAGTAATGAGGCCATTTGTCTCAGAACGTTGCATAAAAAAGGCGTGTATAAAAAAACTGAGTGGAAACTGAATTTCCTCCTCGGGGGATCAATGAAGGTTCTTCTTCTTCAAAACAAAGCTTCTCTCCACGTTTAACATTATAGGTGCTTATTGAGCGAGAACATCCTGCTATCATTAATACATGTTGCACAATTATACAACGTTTTACCAAATAGCCGTTCTTCACATTGGCAAGTTTATTTTCTCAGATAATCTTTTATTAATACAATAGTTGAATGGCCTTCAACATTTTAATGTACTCCAGCCTTCAGATGACATCTCTGGAATTGGTATTCATTTCTGATCTGGTTCACTAACTTTCTCTTGCTCTTATTCAACTTTTTCTCCGCACTGTCACTCTCATCCCCTCTTCCTTTTTTCTATTCTCATCGTCTCCCCCTTATATTTCGTTATAAGATCAGCAGAAAGTAGAGAAAAGCCCCTGCATGGATGAAGGGATTCATTATCTCCTTTTCCAATGTGCAAATTGCCCCATCACTGTTCACTTCTGATCGGTAGATAATTGGATAGTTCCTTATCTAAGGGACCTCCTAACTTTTTCTCAATGATCTTTTTCTGCTGTGCTCATCACTACTGTGGGGTCCCACCTTTCTCTTCCTTATAATCCTTCTCTTGTGCTTCTCTAAGCCCCCACAAACTCCTATCCCCAAGCTTTCCTAAGCCCTACTAACTCTGGGAGTACAACTACAAAGAGAGTCCTTTTATTTTAACATTCTGGTATAGCTTTGACATTGTAACTGAAATGTGGGCATTTCGCATTTTAAACTAAAAATATGTTTTGTATTCTGCTAGGGATTCAGAGGCAGTGAAGTAGAGAAGGGGCCCTCCTCAGGACCAAAGAATACAGATGCCTTCATGAGGCGCTGTTAGGGGCTTTACACTCGTAACTTCTGCTACCGGGTTTTGTTCAGCATCGGCCATTACTGCTCAGCCGTGGCTTGTCCAGCGTTTGAAACTACATCGCTTACGCTTTGTTTGTGCTCGCCTTCCAAATAGTTGTTGGGGGGCTGTGTGTGTATGTGTGGATGTCTAGTCTAAGTGATGGGGAGGAGGCCTTTATAAAGTCCAGGGCCCATGTTAGGGACAGAAAAAGGGACAGCATTAATCTTAGAGTTCAAGCCTATAGTTGTCACCCTCTGCGTGGCGGGAGGGGTGAGGGAGGCTGAGACACTGACTTAAAGACCTTTACTCTGAACAATGGCTGTGCTGTGTTTGGTAAAAGGCAGGGAGTTCACAGTTCAACCCTTCAAATCCTTTCTTTTCATTCGTCCCCTATTTCTAAATTCCTTTCTCGCCAAGGGTCCACTTGCAACTTTTTACTTGTCTCCTTCTTTTCTTACATTCACTTTTTGCCTCGCATGTAGTTTCTCCAAAAGGACACTATGTACCTCCTTATATAATTCTTTTTTTATACAAGTCATCCTTCTGTCAGGATGAGTTGGTATCTTGTGTTTTCTCTCCATCAGAGCGGAGGATTTTCTGTGTCTTGAATAAACTGTTTCAACATGTAACTCAGAGCTGCCAATTAACAGCCCAACATTTAACAAAGGAAATAATCATGAACTGATGTATTTGACATTATACTTCTTAGGAAAATCACAAAAGCCTTTATCAAAAATATTCAGTCTTTATTTAATGAGTTCTATTTGTGAAAGTGACCAAATAGAGGTAGAGCTTTACCTTGAAATAAAACAAAAACGTTTGTTAGATATGAAGAAAATCCTTTCATAAGATAATTCCTTAGACACAAAAATAGCCAGAGAGAAGAAACATAGTAGCCATATCCAAGTGTAACGACAAATCAGACAAGTCTGATGTTTCCAAAGAATTATGAAAGACAGATTCAATCTAAGCTGTTAGAGAGTAAAAATACTCTTTTCAATTGTTCTAATGAAATTGAACCATTTATTGCACCGTCAATGTCTAGACTCATTAGGAAGCCAACACGTTCATTTCTACTTCTTTTAACATCTAAGTTGATATCATCTTCATCAACCAAGAGATGTTCCACTTTCGGAGAGCACAAACATGCCAGTGTGAAAGCAATTTGATCAAATGTGCTGTTTACATCTGACTGTTCTAATTGGGTATCATTTCTACGGTGGTACTGAGATGGAAATGCAGCTCTTGAGAGTGAAAAGGTAGTTCCTGAATGAGTGAGAGTCATGAAAGCAGAGAGGGAGATAACCTCCAGACTGTCAGCGAGGGATTATTCCCCTCTCATGTTAAATCAAAATTCCATTTCTGTTCCGCCTTCACCAGGTTTGGACGCTCCTTCTGCCCCTTGACGCCTCCTGGTAATGCAATTAAGATCCATAAGCTTTTCCCAGGAATAAAGGGGCTGAAAGAGGGATTTCTCCATGCTTCACTGACGTTGGGAAAATCTGTGTGTGTGTGTGTGTGTGTGTTATGAGTGAGTGTGTGAAGATAGATTGATAGAGGGGTGGAGCAAAGGTCCCCTCTCCCCTAAACTCAACCATTTTCTTGCAAACACACATTATTAAATGGTTTGAGATGTTTTCAACCCCCACACCCAGAGTCATTTCTCTCTCACTGCCACCTCCACTCCCATTGAGATGCTATTGTGTTGCCATAGTGTCTATTGTCAGAGTGACTTTCTGAACAAAACTCCAGCCATTCAAGCTTGTTTCCTCTGCACCAATTCAAAGCCATCATGGCTGCCTGAACAGCAGATTGCTTGGTAGTTTTCTAAACCAAGAAACGTCATTAAACAAGTTCAGCATGTTGTAACTTTTGTTGGATGCAGATCAGTTGGGAGTGGTTTGCTAGTGTTTTATTTTGAGATGAGCATTCCTCTGCAGTGTTTAGATAAATGATACCTTTAAGGGGAGCAATGGGACCTAATGAGCCTCGGATCAAGAATACATGGTTAAAAATAGAAGAATATGCCAGGGTACCCAGCTTGTTTTAACATGATTCAGATAGAAACCTCAAATACTAGAGTTCTTGCAAACACACATCGACTGAGGCTGTGTTTTGTTGGTTTTTTCACGTAATTGACGTCACCAAATGACTTTCTAAAATGTCATCTGAGACCCCGCGACATCCGAGCACAATTCCTTTTCGTCAAAAAGATGCTCCTTTACTTTGATTGCTTGCATTTATGTAAAAAACAACAACATTGTATTTCAAGCACACAGTCAACCTGAACCAAGAACCAGGCATTTGAAAGTTTCTCAGAAAGACTCATTCAGTGGCTTCTACATAAAGAGGGTAGCAGGATGTGGCATTGAATAGAAGTTGTTTATGTTACCTACCTAACAGGAAGCGAGCCTCCCCATCCCCATCCCAGCTACAACAAACTCAAATCCATTTCACTCCATCTGTCTTGCAATACCTTAAACCAGTGGTTCTCAAAGTGGGGGGCGCTCCCCCCCTGGGAGGTGCAGAGGCATGCCAGGGAGGGCGCGAGAGACCAAGAGGAAAAATGGTTATTAAAAAAAAAAACATCATAAATTGAAAAATTATTGAGTCGAAAATAATATGATGCAGTACAGTACTATTACGTCTGGGTCTCTGTGTTTCATGAAAGCTCGGCTCTGTGTGTGTGTGTGTGTGTGTGTGTGTGGAACGAGCCATTTTCTCTGCACGAGCGAGAGAGAGAGAGCGCACCGGTACCGGAGATCGTTGTTGTTAGCTTCTGGTGCTAGCGAGCTACGCTAACGGATATAGAGAGTTTTTTCAACAACAAAGTGGAGGAGAGTCCACTGTAGCGACAATGGGAAACCCTAAATGTTTGAGCACCCTCTATGAAACGTCAAGCTACCCCACAGCACCCCCAAAATAAGTCTCTGGCGCCGCCACTGAGCCTGACTATTTGTGTTGGGGGGGGCCCAAGTTTTTTTTTTCTCAAAAGGGGGGGCCTGACAGAAAAAGTTTGAGAACCACTGCCTTAAACTATTGAATAAATGATCAAAAACATAATTAAAGAAAATTCAAGTCAGCTCTTGCATAATAGTTAACAACTAAATGCAGTTTATGTCTTGTTAAAAATGTGTTAAAAATATGGCCACACATACTGTTTTTGTAGAAGAATTTTGATGAGGGGTGCAATTGTATTTGTGTCCGTTCTGTTCTTATTGGATGCTCTGCCCCAGATTTGTCACATTGCCAGAATTGTTGGATGTAGTTTGTGTTCAGCAATGGCGTGGGCAGTGCCTAAGCAGTGTTGTGGTGCGATTGAGAAGATAATTGGCTTTCCACTGAAGCAGTTTTATGCTGATGCAATTGAACCAATGTGCGGTGTAAAGGTTAGGGAGATATTAGGCCCCATACAAATGAGAACAGGACACTGAGGCAGATGTCAAAGCCCATCTCTTCTTAAAGCCTTGTGTGTGTGTGTGTGTGTGTGTGTGTGTGTGTGTGTGTGTGTGTGTGTGTGTGTGTGTGTGTGTGTGTGTGTGTGTGTGTGTGTGTGTGTGTGTGTGTGTGTGTGTGTGTGTGTGTGTGTGTGTGTGTGTGTGTGTGTGTGTGTGTGTGTGTGTGTGTGTGTGTGTGTGTGTGTGTGTGTGTGTGTGTGTGTGTGCACTCTGCTGAGTTAGATCTTCTTTAACTTGGAACAAATAAAAAAGTCAGTGGGGTGTTGAAAATGTTGCATCCGCTCACATAAGCAACTTGAATGCACACTTAAAGGCAAAAGCTAATAACCTCCAAACTGTGTGTTTGTGCATACATACATTATAGCTGAAATAAGGAGTCAATTAGCCAACCGAAAAATAATCTACCACAGCTTTATAATTGAATAAAAGCCTTGAAGGGATTCCAGCTTTTGAAATGTTTGGATTTTTCTGCTTTCCACTGATTCCAACATGAAGACTTTGTCATTTAGACTGCGGGTAAGAAATGTAATGCAATTACATAAAGTTTCAAGCTTCATCATTGCTTTTTAAAATAGCTTTTTGACAACAAATGATTTGCTCAATGTCCACTGTCTGGAAATGTCCCACTATTAATATGGAATATAGGCATGGTTTCCTCATTTATTGATTTGGTGTTATAGCAGGTTGTTACATACATATTCCTGCCTTATTATGCGACTGAAAATCCATACTTACACCAACTAAAGCATCTCCATGACAACTGATGATGGACACCACCAGATATGGCTCAAAGTAGAACATTTTCAGTAGATCAACCTTTTATCTGATTTGTACAATCAACGATTCATTGAAAATATATTTTGAGATGAATGAAATTAATGTTAAATTGCAGTCCTAGTAGATAGACATGCAAACTCAAACTTACACTGACATCTGGTTCACACTCACACACTACCACAACCCCCATCCCTCCCATTAGTGCACTGTGTTCCCCACTTCATAATAAATGTTCAATAATTCAAACCATTGCCTTCCTTCTCCTCTGCCTCTTAGCAACATACAATCACACACGAAGGAGCGATGCTCAGCTCTCTGCCAGTGAGCTACGGTGCTATGGCCAGTCTCTGAGTGCCTTTGGTTGTAGTGAGGGAAATCAACTGTGGCAGAGCTGTAAATTATTCCTCTGGAGGGCTAAATGGGCCACAGCCCACACTCTCTCCTGTCCGCCATACCTTTATCAGGGCCCAGTGGGCTCCTATGGGCCCCTTATCCATCAGGTCTGAAAGGCCCCCGCCATGTGACATGGACCACAAAAAGAGGTTGTTTAGGATGCAGGGGGAGAGAGGGAGGAGATGGACAGAAGGAGGGAGATGCAAAAAGAGAGGAAGGGAGGGAGAGCGGGAAGGGAGATCCTGTTGGAAATATCGCAGGGCCTTTATGTGCTAAATGAAATTAAGGATGAAAGAGGGTCTATCAATGTGAGAACGTTGTCAGCTTTTAACATTATCATTGTAACAATGAGCTTAACCAATGGGGTTAATGGAGCATACATTTAAAAAAGAAAACCTGCATTGTCGTTATTGAATTTTGATTTTAACACCACTAAAATAATTTGTACCGTTACCTTTTAGGATAAAAGGATAAGATCATCCTTAATTCTAAAACATAATATTTTACACAATAGGTAGCTATAGAGAAACTATGTAATCAACAATTACCTATCAACATTCACCAGCTTTTCTTTGTTATGTCTCATAGTGAATATTTAATTTTCATTTAATTTTGGTACGGTCAAAAAAATTAAACGGGCACCAATGTCATCTGTTCCTTTATATGCTTCTGCTCACAAAGACTTTAGTGTCGGTTTTCTTTACTTTTTGTTAAAGCTCACTTTTCATGACTTTAAGCATTTTGTTCCTGGATCAAAACAGTTTCCTCTTGTCTATATTGTTCTATTTGACAACATCGGATGGAACATTTCACAGTCCTTTATCCTTTAGCGAAACAGAGGGGTACTCAATTTGAGGCACATGTTTACTCCACACAAAAAAGATCTTAACTACACCTTACGGAAAATGAAGGGGATACTTTGTCTACGCTCTGCTGTCTTTTCGTTTAGACTGTGCTGCATTGTAAATGGGATCTTTAAAGCTTTGTTTACATGGTAGACAGGCCTCTGCTGTCTCATCCCCCTCACCCTCACTCCTTCACCGACTGAAAGAGGACTTCCTTGCATTCTGATCGCGGGCCTGTCTCTTCATACAGACTCTAAAGAATACTAATCAGCAAGGCCTCCTCCTTATGCAGTCTCTATTCAGTCAAGGATGGTAGAAAGTAACTGGAGACATATGATAAATGGTTGGTCCCATATTGCTCTTACTCATTATCTAGTAAGAGCAAGGCTCTTTCACAATGGGTCAGAGATGAGGTGTGTATTAAAGCGTGTATTGTCTTATGTACATAGTAACATGCCATTTCAGAGAACTTTCAGGGTTAGAACAGACATCAAAGAATTAGATTCAAATTTGCCTTGGCTGACCAACTCATTATCCAACCTGTCCTATATCAGATACTGTATTAACATTTTGGACTGCAGTTTCTCCATGGGCAATTATAAGGACCAATACTCAGTTGAACATTTCTTTCCTGGGATTTAATAGGTCACTTTCCCTGATGTAGTAATGGTCATCCAGAGAGCAACTGTCAGGGCAGACTTGTCGATATCAGGACTGGGATGATCATTTTGTGTAATGTTACTTACTTTAACACAACAGTTAGGCTTGAGGCTAACTCTGTGTTCTCTATCGTTTCATATCATGGAAATCATCTTGTTAGAACTATAAACTTTATGTTATTTCCTGACACTGATCCATTATATTTTTTTGTAGTATGCCAGTATTGGACTTCAACAAAATTGCTTTTCAACATTAGCTCAAAGTTGCACGTAATTAAATTACATAAAACACGTGACAACCTTCAGCCTCATTCTTCTTAACATTGTTGTTGTTTCATCACGTGCAAAACCCAAGCTGTAACAATCTGCCTAATTTGCCTAATCTTTGCAGTGTTTATGAAACAAAGAAACAAATGCACTAGAAGACTTACTAGATCCATAGTTACTTCCTCGAGATCCTTAGTTCTGTTAGGTTAAAAAGTTAATATAGTTACACACACTACTAAAAAGAAAAGTCTCTATTCTACAATTAGCCCCTGAGCATCTTGTATTTCCTGTCAACTTTACTTTAATTCAGAATTACCGTCAATGTATATGTCTGCCGATTCAGACTTCAAGGGGACATTTGGCCGATATCCAGTGTCAGAATCTCCAGCAAAAAGTTTCTTGTGAATTTCAATAGTTAAAATAATGTGGTCAATCTTAGTACTAGTGGACATTATTCCACTCACTTGCTGCCGATTCCCTCCCAGAAAGAATCCATTGGTAAAGCTTAGATCAGCTTACTAGCCAGCCAGGGCTTTGGGTGGTCAAATGGGTTCAACAAACCCCCCTAGTGCCTGGCACAACGTGTACAGAACACAAACATGCTCGCACAAATCCACACAGAGGAATTATAAAACATCATCTCCGTCCAAAGATACTTTTCCAAAAATGCTAATGTGTGTATTTGACCTGTTTGCTCAGCATATGTTTTTTAAAGCATTCAAACATCACCAATACATTAAAAGATAGCCCCCAAATGACGTTGAAGCTAGTACTAAGCCAACATATTTTCTCTTCAATAGCTGATGTAAGAAAGAGAGGACTAGAGGATGAAAATAGATGAAAATAAAGGAAGCAGCACATCAAATATTAAAGACATCACCTTGGCACGCAACCAGTGCCTTTCTTCATCTCTCTTTCCCACACATAGACACAGACACACCCCTCTGTCTTACCTGTGAGGGCCTCTGGGATGATGCTGATTAGGTTAAAAAACCCTCTGGCAGGGATATCTTTGATGGCTGTTGCCCAGCCTATTTTGAAGCAGGGCTCATTGCAAGCTTCCCTGTGGGATACTGGATCAAAACAAAGCCAGGGGAAAGAAAGGTGGGCTTGGAGGTGTGTATCTGTGTGAGAGTGTGACTGAGAAAGCACATGCCCGGTATATGTGCATATGGAAGTGCACACAAACACCACCAGTTACAAATGGTTAAAGAGGACGGAGCAGTTACTGAGAGTTGTAGCCAAAGAGCCAGCGTTTACATTTTGTTCGCTGGAAGCCGAGTGTGAAACTTTGATGAAGAGCAATTTGCATCTCTGGATGGCTATGAAGAGGTCGGCTTTGTTCGCTGCCATCGAAAAGCTGTGCCCGCACACTGCTGGCTCCGAAACCTGCCTACCCCACCACCAACCGGCACCCACCCACTGCCCTTCACCCTCCACCCTCCTGGCACTACTTTTTGGCCTCTTCAGCCAGCAGCTATTCCACCATTGTGTTGTGTGGCCAAGAGCACCTGCTGGGGGCTCTTTCATCAAGCCCTCTCTGGGTTTTTTAAAAGCCACCTAGAATCAGACAGTTGACACAGATGCAGAAGAAGTGTGCATCCACCTGAAACCAAGGCTTTTTGCAGAGACATCATCAGTCTCCACGTTAATGTACATGGATGGGAGTAACGGGCAAAAGGTGAATGACAAACACCTCTTTCCACTCAAATGCGTATAATGCTTTTCACTTTGTAAATTATGCGCAATCTTTGAAGAGCAAATGAATGAAAGGTTCCCCACCGTCCCGTTTATTAAAACTGAACAAAAAGTCCCCTGTGACTGTCTGTTGAAACGGGGAAACTGTTAATGAAGGGGGATGGTGAGGGAGACAGTGGAACAGGAGAGAAGACAGCGCTGTTAGAGTTTGTGTATGTGTCTGTGAGTGAGTGTGTGTGTGTGTGTGGTAATGGGGTTGAGAGGCGAGTGTCTGAGTTGTATTTGTATTCCGGTGGCCCGGGGTATCCGTGGATACACCTTGGTGACTGGGAAGCATGCAGAAGGAGGAAATGGAAAGCGGTTATTTCACAAACGTGCCCCTGATACCCACGATGATTAAAAAGAACACACAGGGAAAGGTAACTTTAGGTCACTTGTGTCCAAAACATGCTCATCTATGACTACATTCTTAGTGGTTTGGTTTTTGTAACTGTTTGACTGTTTGTTTTTATCGGGACATAGAGCAGCAGAGGGATGGTTAATGATATGCGTCTTCTGAATTCATATATCAAAATACATTTTTGTTAACATCAGAAGTAAAACACTTTACCCATTCCCTGTGGTAAATGTTAACGAATTGCCCACACAGAAATGTGTAAACGATTAAGGTCTCTTATTTTGTAATGTTCTGAGCTGTGCTGAATCAGCTGCTGCCTGCAGATACCACCGAAGCTTTTAGTAATGTTTTAACCATCTTCAGAACAAAATAGATGTCTCTGTGGGTGTGTGACTATTTCTAAACATTCTTCAACAATTTCTTTGTTTCTTTAGTGGCAGCAGAGATTTTAGTTAATACACAGCACCTGCTCTATTTACTGGTGATGTGACAAACTACAACTCTGTTATGTGCACTACTGATGGAGGTGGCACTTTATTAGTTTGACAGGTACAAAAATGTGATGTAGCTAAATTGAACTATACTTTTCAAACTGTCTAAAGTTGGTTGTCACGTCATACTAAAATGTAATATTGTGATAACATTTTAAATATGAAACATGCTAACAATAGCTTTGAATTGCTACTTGTGTTGTATGTTACCAACTTCCTTGAGTGAGTTTGTTGACTTATTATAAGACTTTTGTTCCAAAAAAGCTGAGAATCCCCCGACTAGCACCAACAATGTTTTACCTTTTGAATGACTGTTATCAATCTTCTAAAATGCCAACACAGTAGTATTATTATTATTTGTAATGTTAAAAACTGAAAGTCAGATAACAATATATATTAGGAATTAAGTTACCATATGCCACTCCAAGCAGCCTCCCCTCCATTCAAAGTTGAGATGAGATTATATGATATCTGACAGACAAGCTCATTTGGCCAGCTTACAAAGTATGATGATTCATAAGCCGCAACAAAGGCTGTGTCAAATGTTTCCTTCCACATCCCTTTCTTTCCTCCCTCCTAATGTTCCCAAATCAAGCAGCTTTGCGGGCCAATGAAAAGAGCTTAGTCATTGTGTAATTTCATTCATGCAGTGGATGATGATGGGACATGTAGGCCTTAAAGGGATTAGCTGAGAAAACATGATTACTTTGACAGTGTAAACCTGCCTTCGACACTAGTGGTGGAGCTCTAAAGAGGAAGCTCTCAAGTGGGTCAATGCGCTGACCGTGCGCCCTATTGGGGGAAAGTCACTTTGACTTATTTTTCTCAAACTTAAAAGGAATATCAGTTCTTATACTTTACATCTGATTACATTTTCCTCTATACATTATTTAATGCCTGCTATATTTAAGTACATATAACTAACATTATTTGCTTAGATAATTGTTTTTATCATAATGTCAAACCTTGCTTAAAATGAACAACTACACTAACAAAGATGTCTTTAATAAGCAGACGGATTTGAGGTTTGCCGAAGATGCTTCCTAGCCATTATTTCCTTCATTTCTTTATGATGGCATCTGGTGATTGACAGAAAGCAGAATCTAAAATAAAGAGTTTTGTGTTTACCCTTTTTTGTTTATCTTTTGAAATCTGTACAAATACAAATAGCATCAGCTGGCCTTGCTGACTTTGCACACAAGACAAAGACAAGTAATCATTATCAACATCGAAAGCTTAAAATCATCCTAAAAAGCAGTTTGCATTTTTTTTATTTACACTCTTGAGTTTTTGCGATGAGTGTATACAGTGGGGCAAAAAAATATTTAGTTAGCCACCAATTGTGCAAGTTCTCCCACTTAAAAAGATGAGAGAGGCCTGTAATTGTCATCCTAGGTATACCTCAACTATGAGAGACAAAATGAGAAAAAAAAATCCAGAAAATCACATTGTCTGATTTTTAAAGAATTTATTTGCAAATGATGGTGGAAAATAAGTATTTGGTCAATAACAAAAGTTCATCTCAATACTTTGTTATATACCCTTTGTTGGCAATGACAGAGGTCAAACGTTTTCTGTAAGTGTTCACAAGGTTTTCACACACTGTTGCTGGTATTTTGGCCCATTCCTCCATGCAGATCTTCTCTAGAGCAGTGAGGTTTTGGGGCTGTCACTGGGCAAAACGGACTTTCAACTCCCTCCAAAGATTTTCTATGGGGTTGAGATCTGGAGACTGGCTAGGCCACTCCAGGACCTTGAAATGCTTCTTACGAAGCCACTCCTTCGTTGCCCGGGCGGTGTGTTTGGGATCATTGTCATGCTGAAAGACCCAGCCACGTTTCATCTTCAATGCCCTTGCTGATGGAAGGAGGTTGTCACTCAAAATCTCACGATACATGGCCCCATTCATTCTTTCCTTTACACGGATCAGTCGTCCTGGTCCCTTTGCAGAAAAACAGCCCCAAAGCATGATGTTTCCACCCCCATTTTTCACAGTAGGTATGGTGTTCTTTGGATGCAACTCAGCATTCTTTCTCCTCCAAACACGTCTAGTTGAGTTTTTACCAAAAAGTTCTATTTTGGTTTCATCTGACCATATGACATTCTCCCAATCCTCTTCTGGATCATCTAAATGCTCTCTAGCAAACTTCAGACGGGCCTGGACATGTACTGGCTTAAGCAGGGGGACACGTCTGGCACTGCAGGATTTGAGTCCCTGGCGGCGTAGTGTGTTACTGATGGTAGCCTTTGTTACTTTGGTCCCAGCTCTCTGCAGGTCATTGACTAGGTCCCCCCGTGTGGTTCTGGGATTTTTGCTCACCGTTCTTGTGATCATTTTGACCCCACGGGGTGAGATCTTGCGTGGAGCCCCAGATCGAGGGAGATTATCAGTGGTCTTGTATGTCTTCCATTTTCTAATAATTGCTCCCACAGTTGATTTCTTCACAGCAAGCTGCTTACCTATTGCATATTCAGTCTTCCCAGCCTGGTGCAGGTCTACAATTTTGTTTCTGGTGTCCTTTGACAGCTCTTTGGTCTTGGCCATAGTGGAGTTTGGAGTGTGACTGTTTGAAGTTGTGGACAGGTGTCTTTTATACTGATAACGAGTTCAGACAGGTGCCATTAACACAGTTAACGAGTGAAGGACAGAGGAGGCTCTTAAAGATGAAGCTCAAGGTCTGTGAGAGCCAGAAATCTTGTTTGTTTGTAGGTGACCAAATACTTATTTTACCGAGGAATTTACCAATTAATTCATTAAAAATCCTACAATGTGATTTCCTGGATTATTTCCCCACATTCTGTCTCTCATAGTTGAAGTGTACCTAGGATGAAAATTACAAGCCTCTCATCTTTTTAAGTGGGAGAACTTGCACAATGAATACTTTGTTGCCCCACTGTAAGTGGGATTGACGTCAACTGCACTCAACACAAATAAGGATCTTGAGTTTTTAATCGGTTTATTATTTCAAGTTGTGAAAACAACGCTAATATATTTGAAGTGTTATTGTCATATTGGAGAGTCAAATTAGATAAATAGATACATTACATTATTATAGAATTGTTTTCATACAGATATTTCTGCCCACACAAAGCTTAATCCTTGACTCTTGTCCTATAAGACATGTCATCTATCTCTATTTTCAACACATGCTACAGACAGACAAAGTGAATAATGACATGTATCTGTCATTCTATTACAGCCTCAAATTGAAATGTTTTAGTCACACAGTTGGATTTTGTTAGTCATTCTGAACTCAGGCTTGTGTCAAAGATGTATTTTAAAATCATTTTTCGAATCATTTCTCACCAACAAAGCAGACAAAGGAAGGGACAACTGGCTGTTTGCCAAAGGGGAAAGGGGCGGCCGGAGGAAGGGAGGGAAGGTGGGAGCGATTTGATGGGAGCATGTGATGGAGGCAGAAGGCTGGAGGAAAGGAGAGATAAGGATTGTAGAACAAATGAGCGTGGCAGGAAATACAAAACATGGGAGGCTGTGTACAGTGTTATGTTTTGCTGAGAGCGCGGCTGAACACGGAAAGAGGCGGGGTTAGTGTGTCACAAAATATTATCACATTCCGCCATTGCCTCTGTAAGCTCTGAGCAATGCAAAGCTGCAGGTTGGCATTTTCTTTTCTTTGTCTCAACGGCAAATATTAGCTCCCTTCCCTTTATCCTTCTTAAACCAGAGAAACACAAAAATAAGTATGCACAATAATGTGCAGCGCTAAACAAGTGAATTCACAAAGACGCACACGTGCTCTTAACTCCCGGTGACCTTTGTGGCGCTCTTTGTTGCTTCCGAGCGGTAGCCATCTGTAATTGAAATAAATTATTTTAGCTTGTCAGCGGCGGGATAAATTTGTCCCTCTCTTTTGTCCGCGGATGCTCGGCAGTCTTTGTTGGAATCCCTACCGCACCCCTCTCTCCCCGCCCCTCAACCACTCCCTCTGGCGAGTGCTGATTTTTGATAATAAGCCCAGTAGTAATTTGTCATGTGGACCAACCAGCAGCACGCTGCATGTGTGCAGCTTGGGACATGAATGGCGATGGAGGAAGTGCAGGGCCACGGGAGGAGAATTACAAGGCTCACAGTGAGCGTCGATTCATACAGCCAGCGGGAACGATGTTTGCTGGTGAAAAGCTTTTTTCTTTTTGTTTGTCAATGCGGCTGCTCAAACACGCTTGTCAGTCACTCGCTAGAAGAGTAATTACAGAGCAGTGTTTATCAATTTTTATTTTGCCACTTATGTGCTGCTGCCACAAGTATAGTAATTTGGGTTTTGAATGTGTGTTCGCAACTGGTTTCTAATTGAAAATTAAAATGCCATGATTATCAATATTAATAATCATTCAGCAATTATATGTAGATAAAACGATCTGATAAATGGATTTGCCATGTTCGGATTTAGGCTGTTATTCAGCATGTCTGCATACATTTGTAGATTTGCAAAGCTGGATTCAATATCTACCTTCCCTCATGCTGTGTTCTCAAAAACATGTTAGGGAGGAAGCATGCACACACACACACACACACACACACACACACACACACACACACACACACACACACACACACACACACACACACACACACACACACACACACACACACACACACACACACACACACACACACACACACACACACACACACACACACACACACACACACACACACACACACACACACACACAATTATATGAGTGTATCTGGCTAGCCACAAAAGGGTTGGACTAACTGAGGTTTTATGTAGTATACTATGTCCCCTTCCCCCATGCATCATTTTGTATGGGCCCACTGGTGTGTGTGTGTGTGTGTGTGTGTGTGTGTGTGTGTGTGTGTGTGTGTGTGTGTGTGTGTGTGTGTGTGTGTGTGTGTGTTTTTTGAGTGTGTGTGTGTGGGTGTGTGTGTGTGTGTGTGTGTGTGTGTGTGTGTGTGTGTGTGTGTGTGTGTGTGTGTGTGTGTGTGTGTGTGTGTGTGTGTGTGTGTGTGTGTGTGTGTGTGTGTGTGTGTGTGTGTGTGTGTGTGTGTGTGTGTGTGTGTGTGTGTGTGTGTGTGTGTGTGTGTTGGTCTCCTGCACATTTGCTCTCATACCTCATAAGGCAGGTTTAGCCTGTTCCATATGGATGAAACTTGTATAAGACATGTGAGTAGGTTTCCTTTTCCGTGCGTGTGTGTGTGTGTGTGTGTGTGTGTGTGTGTGTGTGTGTGTGTGTGTGTGTGTGTGTGTGTGTGTGTGTGTGTGTGTGTGTGTGTGTGTGTGTGTGTGTGTGTGTGTGTGTGTGTGTGTGTGTGTGTGTGTGTGTGTGTGTGTGTGTGTGTGTGTGTGTGTGTGTGTGTGTGTGTGGTTGTCTATATACTGTGCTAGGATTTTCATGACCTCTGAAGGCAGGCTGCAATATGGCCTCATTTACACTCTGTACTTGCAATGAAACAGTGACAGAAAAGAGGAACTGTTGATTTAATGTATTTGTATTTTTGTGCATTTATCACATGATTAGGAACACTCTTCTCTTTCCAACATAATGCAAATAATTATGATTTAACAGTATGCAACAGAACAAACAGTCTCAACCCTCATTGTTCTTGAAGCCCATGATGACGTCAGTTTAAACACCGTAGACATTACCGTGGTGAATGCAGAGCCATACTGTAGGTTTTAAATGTGTGGGGAGGAGCGGGCTAAAGGATTGATATCATTAAAACGATCAGCCTGTCTTGGAAAGTGAGCGTCTGATGAGATTGGAGTGTCGGATAGGGTCATGGGGGAGGGGATGGCGTGTGTGTGTGTGTGTGTGTGTGTGTGTCTGTGTGTGTGTGTGTGTGTGTGTGTGTGTGTGTGTGTGTGTGTGTGTGTGTGTGTGTGTGTGTGTGTGTGTGTGTGTGTGTGTGTGTGTGTGTGTGTGTGTGTGTGTGTGTGTGTGTGTGTGTGTGTGTGTGTGTGTGTGTGTGTGTGTGTGTGTGTGTGTGTGTGTGTGTGTGTGTGTGTGTGTGTGTGTGGGGCTGGTATCAGTGTCTGAGTGTTAAATAAATCAATGCAGGTCAAGTTTGAGAGCCGGATGTCACCCAGGTGGCCTGTTGGGGGGATTTGTATAGAGTCTGCAGAATACCATCACACACGCACATAAAAGGACGAGCACATAAAAGGACGAGCACATAAAAGGACAAGTGCATACAAATGTACCTTTTACAACCTCTTTTATATGTTCTTAGTCAAATAAATTAGTTGTGTTGGTATGAACCTATACTTGTGTTACCAAACATTGTCAACCAAATATCCACACATTGTTGACATTTGTATTATTACTTCACATTCCCCCTTTCCCAATGTTTTTGAGCAGCCTCACTTTTTTTACAAAGGTCTGATGATGGGGCTACCTGCCCACTCTCTGACACCATCATTTGAAGGACTGATATAGGCTTCATGTTGTAAAATAGAAACAGCTCCGGCCCTGTTTGTTTCCTCCTCTCCATGTGCTCCCACAATGGCCCCTTTTGTGCTGCTACTTAATTAGCAGTCTCTGAAGCTAACACGGCGCGGCGTACAAAGCAACTGCTCTCTGATCTCTAACGAGATATCCACTCACCCTCAGAAAAACAAACACACTCACGTTTGTTTTTCTCAAGAGCTAGCTAAGAGCCTTCCGGGCACACGACATAAAAAAAAAAAAGTTAGGAGGGCAAGAAAGAAGGAAGGCGAAAGGAATAAATGTTGTTATAGTTTTTTTATTTCTTAAGTCTGTGTTTCTCTAGTGGACCGTAAGCTCTCATATTAACAGCTATGTGGGTTTCAGTGAAAGGAATAATAAGGGCCTTTTTTCTTTGCCTGTACACTTCATTCACTCTTACAAGATTGAGAAAAGACTGGGTAGCCATTAACGTTAGATTATGTGTATGGAGAGCCATAACATGAAAAGGAATAAATAGAGAGGCTGATACTTTTCATCTCCTGACAAGCAATTTCTTCCCATTTGCTTTCTGATTTTGTCTTTGATCATCACCTTGGCCTTGTATCTTTATATTTATCTCGTCTTATCTTTCTTTTTTCTGTTTCTATGCTTGCTTGCCATTTCTAAGCTGCTTTTGCAGAGCTGAGCTGTAATGCCCCTCTTATGTAAGGGGGAACAGGGATCGGGGACCCATGATGTGTCTGGATTTGGGAGGTTTTAGGCTTTGGCATGCTGCTGATTCAGACGCCGTCGTTCTGGGAGTTAAAACCCACGGATCTGAGAGCAACACAGAGCCAAAAAGAAAATGCACATACTTTCCCCTTAAGCCATCCGAAATAATTAGGAAAAACAATAACCTTTTCATTGGTAATAGCAAAACCTGCTAGATTAATAAGGTATTAGCTACACTCATATTTTTGCATCACAATCTAAATATCTTTAAATCAACAGGATAAGGCTTGTGTGATAGTGATGCTTCTCAGACTTATTTGATCTGTATGACACACAGGTAACTAATGATTGACAAACAGACATGTTGCGGTAATTTCAGAACTGTAATATTTGAAAAGGGTATCAAGCAAACATGGTGAAGAAAAAGGTGTCAAGAAACCATGGTTGAGTCAGAAGGTGTGCCGTTAAATATTCTTTCCAGGTTGAGCAAAGAAATCCGGTTGCAGGAAGAACAGGATGTTAAACGTTTGTTTCCTGTTCTGATTCCTGGTTGTATGTATTTTGATTGTGTAACTATATAATGCTTTCTAGACAGCATCTCAAAAGGAAAACAATTCAGCAGCACAGTCTCTCTCATCAGCTCTCTTTCAATGTTAACCCTCCATCACAGATAAGTGAGTCATACAAAGGCTCTTCACATATCACTGAAAGCTTAGAAGACAGAGAAAGTGGTTCAATCTGTTTTCTTGAAAGCTTTAAACATTTGCAGAGGTATAAACAAATTCATAAGCACACACACTCACAGAAGGATTAACCTCTGTGAAGTAGTGCTGTATGAGCAGGAGCGGACAAACATTGCTTGTAAACAGTCATAAGTTGCCTTGATGTCATTTTATTCCATTTAGAAGTCGCTCATTTGGAAATCTCTTGAATATTACTGCTGCGTGATGTGTGAGCTTAGTTCTGCTATGTTTTTGAGCAATTCTTTATTTGTTAAAGTAAAAGGTTTGGAAGCTATTTATTACTTTAAAGCAGGACGACACCTGCTTGCCAAAGATTTCTGGTTGGAGAGTGAAGGAGTTCACTGTCGATAGACTACTTTATTGGTCCCAGAGGAAAATAGGGTTGTTCCGGCAGTGACAAATACTTCCCTGAACACTGGTATTTTCAAAATACTTATGGGTAGTTTGACTATACTATCATAAAACCTTTTTGATATACAGTATACATGTACATTGTATATCTAAATGTGAAGCAATGAGCCATTTTAAAACGTGGAACAGCAATAATGTATTAGTTTATTGTTTCATCTATGCTTTTTTTGTTGTATAAGGAATGTGAATCAAATCAAAACAGTGTTTCTAAGGTTACTGTTAGGTAAGCATAAGGTACAAAATAAATAATGTGGGGATAAAATACAAAATAACTAGAAAATAGTTAGTAAGTCAGTAAAATAGCATTTATGATATGGGAAGTGTTTTGCATACAGTATATTAAGTATAATGTTAATAGTAAAGTTGGTTTTCAGTCCACCACCAATTATGAATATTCTGTATGGATAAAACAAGCTTTGTAGATTAAATGATTGTCTGTTTGCATTTCTTCTCTGATTTCACCATTGAGCACAACTTTTGGCACTCTCCCGAACAAACTTCTTTAAAAAAAGTAGAGCTAGTTCAGACACCTCAGCGTTGTGCCTAACTTCTAGCCGGTCTGAAGGTCCCAATGAATATACATTTGAGTTAGAAGGATGTCAGTTTTCTAAAGTCCATCACTTTCATCTTTGCCACCCTGAGCATGCGGTGAATCCTCCTTCACCGCATGATGCAACTTTTACCCAGGTCTTTAAAATCTGGAGACCGAGTCTGGCCCTTTAGGCTGGACTCTCCTGTGTCCAGAGAGGGGGATCATGAAATTGTAATAAGCTTTTTTGAACTGGTAGGTGGTATTTGATGTGCTGTGAAGTGCATAGTATATTGTGTATTTGATCTGGCCAGCTGTCTGGATTGACTGTCCATGAGCTGTCTTCACATCTCCAGCCTTTGTAGTGTGTGCCTCTCCCTCTCACACCTCTATATACACAAACTCACACACACATCTGTGAGCACATGCATTCAAATGCAGCTGGAAAGGCCTGTTATTGGATATTTTTCAATATTCATTTTTGTATTCATGTTACACATACTGTATTTATGTATTCCACTCTGATGCCAACATATATGAATGCAAATTATAGCCACATATTGAACTATTTTGAACTATTTTCACAATAGTTTGGCTTTCAAGAGTTTGGGAAACTATTTATTCAAAAGTTAAAAAAGTTTTGCTGCCGTTTCAGTTGCCCTTTCATATTCAATCAGTCAATGGGCGGTCTAGATGTTGATGTTTACTAAACTATTTCTTAATTCCAATGTATTGTTAGTTGACTATTGTGCATGGTATTCAAGTTGCTAGAAAAGTCCAAAAAGTTTAAATATATTTTTGTTCTCCAATACTTTCTTTGGCAGCACTGTGCTCTTGATGTATTCTGGTCCTTTCCCCACAATATCTCTCTGTCTTCTGCTGCTTATTGGTAAACTGGACAGGCCTTTAATCTCTTCGAAAGACCAATGTTATACCTGTCTTCTTTACTCCATCCCTCCCGCGTCTCAAGCTCACATATACAACGACACACATACGATTAACTGAGTTTTCTCCGTTCTCTCGCAGTTGTGGTTTCAGCCTCTGCCTGCTGATTAACGGCCTCTTTCTGTCAACTGACAGGCTACTTCTTTAGCTCTTTAGCCGATCATAACAATATGGAGGACCATCTATTTCTTCTTCTCTTTCTCACACACTTACTCTTTATCTGTTCTTTATAGCTCTCTATTCTTTCCTTCTCTCATTTTTCTCCCTTCGCTCACTTGTATTAGCTTGCTCCTTCCTGGGTTCTTCTTAGACGTGTTTACAGCCAGATACATGATGTGCTATTGTTTTCCCATCCTTGCTTTGGTCTTGCGCGTGGTGCTGTGAAAAAGATCTATTTGGCTGTACTTGCAGTTTCCATATTAACTCTGGGGCAGACGCATATGCTTTCAAAATATAGAAAAAATACTATCTTTTAAAAAACAAATACCAAATCCCTAAAATGTTGTGCCCTTTAAACTTTCATGTGTCTTCAAATAATGTGGGAATAAGATGATTGTCTTTGCAATGAGCAAGTTAACTCTAACTCAGGCCGAACTAAATTCATTCTCATAGTCCTCTCTTCACACAGACAATCTTTATTCAGCAATAACCAGGATTGTTATCTTTATCCTTCGGAGGTGACTGCAGAAATAATTTCAAACTCCCTGTCACCCGAATTTGGTTGGTTTGGTATTTCAAATAGATATTTTTGTTACTTTTGAATAGCTCAACACACATTGATACAAATAAAAGTAATAGATTCCCTGAGTAGTGTCATGTAGTACAGTGCACATAATGTAATGCTGCTTTTTCTCCACATGTCATGGATATGGAACATACTGTTATGTTAAATCAAAACCCTTGCTCGCTAAATCTTGGGGGGTCATATAGTCAGAGTTGTTTCGGTAGGATTTCAGTTCTTTATTGCATAGAAAAAGGGATATGTTGATGTTTACCTGATGATACGTGAGTAGATTCAGCTGCATTTAGAGGTAACCAAATTTAGAATTTGATAGAAGTGAACAAATATCTTTGGGTCAAAGATTTCCCTTATGTATTTTTGCTAGCGGAATATCTTGTCTATTCAGGGTTGCATAACTTTACTGTATACATATATAGGCTAGTACATATAGAAGGAGATAGGAGATCATATAAATCATAACTAATGATTGAGTGAGGTCTATACTCTGTCTGGGAAGACATCCATCTTGTTTTTGTGTCCAAATTATACTGACTATAAAAACACCTTAATTGATTGAAAAAGCCTTTGCATTGTATCTGATATTTGACTATCAAAATAAATACCACATAGAAAACCCAAAGGATCCTAAAATAAACTTGTAAAAATGAATTTCTCATTCATAAAACATCTGAATATATTTTTTAAAAACTGCCTTTACCAGTTCAAAGGCTGGTGAGCAAAGAATGCCAGCCTTGTTATTCTTCTAAATGGAAATCAGGGGGATTCAAAGGTGACAGTGTCTCTGAATGCTGGTAAATAATCTCACTACAGCACAGGTTGCATGTGTCTGGCCTTTGTTATTGGAGCAAATCAACATTTCACGGACTGCGGTCAACAAATCCTAATTAGAGGCGACACCGTGTCCCCTTAGCTATTATTGTGCTGTTGGATGTTTTATTTCACAATTGTCTTTCACTCTGTGCATGTATGTGTGTTTGTGTTTGTGTAATGAGGTGTGTAAATTGAATGACTTGAAGGAAGAGGCTGACCTTCACCTGTTCCCGAGTTGAACAAACGTATCCTAATCATGTCGTCGGCCGTGTGTGTGTGTGTGGAAGAATCCTGAGAGATTTCCTTGTTGTGTGTGTGTGTGGTTTGTGAGTGTGTGGGTATGTGCGTTCAAACATGAGTAGGTCACTCATAGATCATAAGGGTTTGCAGAGTGTGACTTTAGTTGAATGTCAGCCAGAGATTTATACACCATATCTATAGAAAAGGCTGACAGTAGTTGCACCTTTTACTGTAAACATACTGTCAACATATGCATCTACTCCACTGTTACATTTCCAGATGTATTATACACAAGTCTCTTCGCCAGCAGAAAACCTATTGCCGAGGATATTCTTGAGAACTGTAGATTATTTAATCAAATCCTTTTGCACTGAATATGCTTCAATGGCGTCTGCTTTGTCCTTGTGTTTTAGTTAGTGCATTATACACAACCTGCCCAGGGAGTAATGAATATTTACCTTTAAGCAAAATCTGACACATTTACATCGAATGGTAATCAGAGTGTACTTTCCTTGACAAACAAATTAATAAAGTACATTTGCATCCTCGAATTCATCAACAAAGTAAACCTCAACAGAGTTAAATGCCATTGCGCATGTGTTGCTCAAAGAACAGTACTATATTTCTCTGAATAATAAATCTAGGAAATCCTTAGTGGAAATCTGACTGTGCAATTTAAAAAGTGCACAAAGTTAGTGATGAGTCGAGAAAGCGGATAAAATCACCTAGTGCGGAAGGTAAAGCTCCTCTGGTCTGCGTGTGCTATTTCACATGACTATGAATCACTTTTCCATCTGGGGATAGAGGACTAAAATAACACAACGCTTCAAGTCTAGGAGGAGGTGTGTGTGTGTGTGTGTGTGTGTGTGTGTGTGTGTGTGTGTGTGTGTGTGTGTGTGTGTGTGTGTGTGTGTGTGTGTGTGTGTGTGTGTGTGTGTGTGTGTGTGTGTGTGTGTGTGTGTGTGTGTGTGTGTGTGTGTGTGTGTGTGTGTGTGTGTGTGTGTGTGTGTGTGTGTGTGTGTGTGTGTGTGTGTGTGTGTGTGTGTGTGTGTGTGTGTGTGTGTGTGTGTGTGTGTGTGTGTGTGTGTGTGGGTGGGTGGGTGGGTGGGTGGGTGTGTCCTGCACATTCGCTCTCATAGCTCATAAGGCAGGTTTAGCCTGTTCCATATGGATGAAACTTGTATAAGACAGGTCCTGGTGCATCAGAATGTAAATGTAAGCGGCTGTTTGTGTGTGCATCAGCAACTGTTCAGAAGCATGGGGAAAGCGTATTTTTAATCTGCAGATTGTTTTAATGAATCGTATTAACTTGAGTGTGCAAATGTCAACATAATGTCCAGCATTTATAATAATATCATAATATTTCTGTTAAATGTAAAGGTGAACTTTTACATATTTGTTTTTCATCTTTTCTCTCCGTTGTGTTTTTGCTTTGTCATTCCTGCTGTCAGTTCCTGTGACTTTTGCAGCTGAATTTGCATTTTTATTTGAATACATGAATTCAACATTTCTACAATGTTATACTGTATTTCACCCGTCTGTGGGAAAATGCCCTGGCATAAAAGTAATCACTATACGCTCTCATAAATGTAATTTTCAGTTTTCAAGATGGATGTTTATAGCTTTTCACAATGTGCTTTATTGAAATACTAACATCCTTTACTTATTTTAGGGATGACATTTTAAAAGTTAAGTGTTAATACTGAACATAATGATATAAATGTTTCTATTTATTATCAACACATAATTAAAAAAGAACACTTGTGACATATTTTCTACAAAACCTGTTCTACAGTAACTCTATATTGCTGAAGTGATTTCTCACATTGTTCTGTTTTTTTATCTTTGCCGATGTGCCACTATTGAAAATGGGTTGGAGTAAGGTTAATTAAAAGCATATTTGATTTTCTCACAGGAGGAAATGCTGTTACTCAATGCCTCTGGCCCCCAGACTAAGAAGGGACCAAGGTGAATTGTATTATTTTCCCTTTTGTACTCAAGATAAGAAAAATGGAGTTAAGGAAAGCGTTGTAAGAAATTGATAGGCTTAGTTTGCTGCATGTTAATTAATCCTCCTGAGTGTGACATGTTGGAAGCTGGACCCTCACCTGCACTACTTTGCATCCCCAACTAAATTAAACAAGCTGCCTTCAGGGAGTGGTATGATAACTAGTGATAGGAAATATGATAGGGACAACCATTATTTGTGGGTGTCTGATATCACCTTTGTTATGATCTACAGTAGTATTTTCATGTATACAGCCCATTGTGTGCTCCGTGTGTGGCAACAGCTGGCTTTGTTTCAGGCTTAAGGCAGAGATGGGAGGGAATGATATACAAATGAAACAGGGAGGTTGGACAGGAAGAAATGGGATTTATGCTAACCTGCTGGTAGGAAGGAAAAGGATTTATCCAACCTTTGTGAAGACAGATGCCATTACACTAGACCCCCCTTAACAGCCTTGCCCCCCCTGTCTTTTGTTTATGTTCACCTATTCCCTGTTTTCTCCCTTTTTCTATTTACTTTTCTCTTTGGCTTCTTTCTCTTGATCCCTAGGGACACACTTTTCATTTATTCTAGGCCTACACCTTCTTCAATTTCATCCCACTCATGTCTTTAACACCCAACTTTTCTTTTTTTCAATACTCTGCACTGCTGAATGGCTTTTTGTCTCTATTTTCTCTTCAAACCCCCATACATAGACCCCCATTTAAATTAATTGAGGTATACATTATCCATTGTTCCCCATGGAAGCTGAGATGTCAGTTTCTCGATCGTGTACCTCATTATTATGGCTCCCACTTGAGCCATCAGTCATAACACTGCCTTTTACCTCACACCAGGACATCTTAGACTACACACATAAACAACAAGATAATAAGCTGGTTAGCTTTCCCTTTGCTAAGTGGAATTTGACTTTATATAATATACAGTTATATTGGACCAATTCCTTGTGTATCTCAGCGGTTTAAATCAATGACCTAAAGCTGTCCTGCTAAATTCTTGAAAAAGTAGAGCATCGATTTAATTTTTGTTTTTATTGAAAAGCATTTTACACCAATTTGTTTCTCAGGTGGTCATTGACCAATTATGTTGTAGAAGTTTCAACCTGGTACTAATAATTATGTGTGACTTTAAACAGAAATGTCTTTCATTAAATTACTCCTTACTATCTTCTAGTTACCATTCAGAGTGAGACATGGAAAATTCATAAAGGATAGATATTTGTTGATTAACTTAAAATGTTTTTCATTGTTTTTCAAAAAGGTAGAGAGAGAGGGTTTAGTTAAATAAGTATGTTGTGGATAAAATTGGTAGTGTGTATTTTTGTTGTTGTGGTTGAATAGGTCAACTATCTAGGTACTTTCCCCTATTTACCATTTCAAATATTAAGAAGAAAATAATTGGGCTGTTATCTCTGTTCAAATAACCTGATTGAGGCTACCTCGTCTTTCTCTTGGTTTTATATAGGTTTTATTATTCTTCCTTTTAAGAAATGAATTTTACACTGCAGTAAACGATAGTTTACAGGTAATTTGATGATAGTGAGATTTAGTAGGGACAATATCATTTAGTTACTACACGTCCAATACGTATCATCCCCCATAATGCATTATACTGCTTTAGACCTGCACTCCAGCAAAATACATTTCCAGCTTGTTGAAACTTAGGGTTCATATGAAAGAAAATGGAACAATTGCAGATACACACACACACACACACACACACACACACACACACACACACACACACACACACACACACACACACACACACACACACACACACACACAATAATTACACACACACACACACGCACGCACGCACGCACGCACACACACACACACACACACACACACACACACACACACACTGTCTTGCCACTTGTCAGACCCTTCGTTGTAAAGTATATTTCATCATGGCAAAGAATTACTAACACGGCAGGCGAGTGCTTTCTCTTGTTCAGTGGCCCTTGCTGTCAAAGAGAAAGATGTTTTTGCCTCTACCCGTGACAGACTCAAGTGATTTCATTTTCTCCTTGCTTGGAGTAAGGGACTGCACAAAGCCTTCGGAGTCCAAAGGCTATCAGGGAAGCTGATTTACAAAACCAGAGCTGGTTCACCAAAGACTGGGTCTGCCCCTGAATGTGGATCGAATGGAGCAAAACCTCTGAGCCAGTTCAGCCAGGCCACTGGAGGGGTGCTGCTCTGATCACATCACATGCTTAGTCACTGCACCCTATATCCAACACAATCGTGCACACTACTAAAGCTGTCAATACACTGCTCATACAGTGCAAACTGCTCAGATTTAAAACTCAACAGAGCATCACTCTGCAAGCTCCAGATGGATTTCCTCATCAGATAATTCTATAAATGTTTTCCCAGTTGTCAAATATAATATTTTGCTATACCCACACATATCTTATTTCACAAATACATTGAATTACTTCTGATTTATCTAACCTACAGGTCCGATCCTCATTTTATTAAAACATTTCAAGCATCAGATTGGATTTAGCAGGAAACCTGAAACGTTTTCATCATTATTAAATGTCATAGACCCTCATGCCATTAACTAGGTGGCTCAGTCTTGCTAAGATACATGCAAAGTCTCGTCTGAGTTAACAACTCTGATCCACTTATTTGTCTCGGACTAACAAAGGCTGGCTAATGAAACACCTCTTATTCCCTCATGTCTCCTGTTACAAGTTGCACTTTAACACGCTGATGGGTAAAGCAAAGTAGGACTGCAAAATTGGTTTGAACTTGGTTGGTGGAATTACTCTTGACTTGAAGTTAAGTTTTAATTGCTTGGCCTTGTTGACTTGTTAAGTGGATTATCAAACTTATTGACATCCCTTCCTCACTGCTTAGTTCTTGAACACATTTTCTTCACTTGTCAGTGTGCCTAGCTTGTGTACGGGATTCAGACAATTTCGGTGTTTCAAATAATTTGTTGTTTCTTTTATCATAGAGTAATGTATTTTGTTATCTTTTGTCTCCACAGCAAAGAAGACATGTGCGACCACAGACTTTGCCTGTAAGAACGGACAGTGCGTCCCTGCTAGGTGGCGCTGTGACGGAGAACCAGAGTGTGCAGACGGTTCAGACGAGGCTGATGCAATCTGCAGTAAGTAGCTGACAAACTCAAATACAAACCAACTTTCACACATTGGACTAGTCTAGAATGTATTACCAGTTATTATGTGTGTTTGTATGAGTATTGTGAATGTAAGTCTTCAACAATACACACGTTTCTAAAACCGTGTCACACACCAGCATGATGTAACTTGTCCGTCTTTTGTGTTTTAGCTATTGACCTGCACAAACACCTGCACGCACTCACACATTTCCTTGAGCATAAAACACTCCCAAGGTTACTCAGTCTCAGTGTTGCAGCTTTTCTCTTCTCTAGCCACTGTGCCAACCTTCTCTTTTTGCACAATGCCTCAGAAAATTGCTTTCAGTTGCTTTATTTTTTGTTGGCTTCATTACACTCAAGGCCTCATATGGCAGGTTAGTGGGCAAGATGTTTGCTTTTTTTTCGAGAGAAGAGCTGGCTCGCAAAAGGAAGGTTTAAATATTATTATTAATTAGTGATTCCCTTAGGAATATACTTCCTGTATATTAAATCTGTAATTTCAAAGTGCATGACGTTTTTTTACTTGTGTAAAAGATGCGACGAAGCAGTTATATTATTATACTGACACAGGTCTTTTCACAAAAGCTCTCCTGAGATCGTAAACTTGACTTTGAACTTTGTATATTCAAGCTTCAACTTCATGGTAAAAAGGGTTTGGATAAGACACCAAAAACTTGAGTCTTCTGTGGCTTCGAAAAATATGAACTGGGTGAGAAAATACTTGAGAAATAAATGTATAAAATGTCAACTGTATGCATTGTTTTGACTCGAATGTGGGTTAAGGAGATGCTTATACTTTTGATAGAGGATTCGGTGAGTTTTGTGATATAAATTGATGATTTTTTTCTGGATTTTAGACAGGGAAGCTTAAAAAACTATGCTCTAAAAAATGTATTTAAATCAATGCAATGTCCTGTTGCTTTGTTAAATCATTGTATATTCTTAGGACTAAAGACTTAAGTAAGATTGAGAAACCTTGCGTAGATTGACTAAACAAAGACTTCTCATTCAGACATCTGTGTTGGCAAATTCCGCCATTGAAAACAACAAATCTGATTTATCCAGTGATGCAATCCAGGTAATATAGCGCCTACTTTAAACGTTTGAATAACATGGTGACTGTCCAGAGTTGTAAAACCCTGCCTCACACTAGTAGAAGAGCTCTATTGTGTCATAACACCAACATTGTTCTGTAGTGGCTTTGATCAGGTCTCTTGCAGAGTTTAAAAGCCTTTCATTAGTAATCAGTCAAGTTGAATGGTGCTTTGTGAAAATCACAAGCAATCATCACTTTTGAATCGAGTCGGCTCCTGAGGCAGGAGAAGAATCCAGATATAAAGTCAAATGTATTGTCATTTCACAGGGATGAATGTCCCATCTAACCAGTGTTTCCTCCAAGATAAGTCACAGAACAGAGCAGAACTGTTGTAGAGGTCAGTCTTTCCCCTTCTGTCTTATCACGGAACTTTCCATATGGCTGTATCTACAGGCCAGCACATTTTTACTGTTTCTATTAAGATGATTTTCGAAGAGGTGATCAAAGAGCCCTTTGAAGATTCTCAAAGTAATAAGTCAGATTTTGATAGGTCAAGGACTTGTGAGTGTGGCGTATAGATGTACATATCTATAAAGGGTATGAGTGTGCATCTGCGTAAGTGTGTCTATGGTTGATGCTTGTATTAAGTATTCATCACATGGCGAATCTGTATGTCATTTAATCAGATTAGTGGATTTGTGGTTAAGTGTCATTATATCTAATCAAGGTCGGATGCTGTGAGTCCTCTAACTTTCTCTGCCACATTGATCGTCAAAGCTGCATATGGTTGTTGGCATGCAGCAGAATGTGTGCATGCTTTTCATAGAAAATAGTATATTAGATGAAAATTGCCAAAGTTAAGCCAAATGGAAAAAGATTTTTCGATAAATTGAGTTATCTGTAGTCTTAACAGTACATGTTATAAAATGATCCATTTATTTATTGTTTCCATTTACTACAAGTTTTATTGATTTCTTATAATGTACCTTTTTGTCAATGCAAAACTCAGATTAGAGTTTTTAATAAAAAAGAACATTTAAACGGACTAAACATACTTTTTCATTGAGTAATTGTTTCAGCTCTATTAATAATCCAATGAATTGAGTCCAAAACATATATATTTAAGGGGTAATCAAATGTTACAATTTTGAAAATAAATCTCAGATTGCTAGCAAAGCTCTACCAAGTCATTGTTCACGGATGGTTTACCAATCCAAAATATAGTATAGTAGTAAGTTGTTTGGGATACCACAAGCTTCCAGTTCAGCTTTAGAAGCTTGAGCATACCTTCGACTCTCCAACAAGCCTCTTCCAAGAGATATTCCCAGCTTTGGTGTTTTGATAATGGAGCACTGTGTCACATGTCAGCCTATAATCCCTTATAGATAAAACCATGCAATGACTTTGTTTCGGACCCTTGCCATGTCCTTTCACCCTCTGTTGAACATCTCTCACATCCTGTTCTCCCTCCTCCTGGTATGTCCTCCACTTTTTAAACTGAATTCAGTTGAAGAACTGCCTTTGGTTGAATTGATTTCCCCGGGAGGTAATCAATGGGCTGATCCCTAAGACCTCTAGTAGACTGCTGATTAACTATGGACCTCCAATGATGCCTCTAAAACCACAAACACACACACACACACACACACACACACACACACACACACACACACACACACACACACACACACACACACACACACACACACACACACACACACACACACACACACACAGAGATAAACACAGGATCCTCAGCAGTTGTCTGTAATTACACATCTGAATATTAAACTGGGCCTAGAGGGGATTCTGGGGGAAATACTCAATCAGGTGATGCACGGAAGCATGTGTATGTCTGAACACACTGTTCTGCACAGATCAGAAGTGCAGACAGCACAAATAAACAAACAATCCACATTTTTGGATTTCATGTGGTTTATCTGATTCATCTAGTCAAACTTGAAATTGCCTCAAAAGAAAAACAACTTCAAGCTTGGATAATGTGTAAATGCAATGCCTTTTTTGGTTCCAAATTGTGTGAAATATCCGTACATTTTGAATTAAATATCGTAAAAAGCACAACATAGCCACACTAACAGGTACACAATAAACACATTACTATTTCTAATTCACTATGAGATAAACTTTGCATGTTTTTGTGCTGTTGATCACAAAAAAAGCTTTGTTTTACTCTCATAAACAATTCACATCCAGATCTTAATGAATCATGTGCTTGTTAGTAATTTAGGGAATTGTACCTGACGCTCAAGACCAAAAAAGAGTCATTATGGACTTTCATCGGGTCATCTGTATGTTTCTACACGTCAACTGAATGTACATAATGCCCTATGCTGTGTATGCCCATGTTCATAATCCATGTGCCAGACATTAAAAGCTCAGATTTTCTGGGTTCCAAACATTATAAAGTCGGCATCCATTTACTCTGAGTGGCATCGGAGAGATCCGGCAGTTGACAATCAGCGCTGATTAGAGGAGCTGCCTAGACACTCAGGCGTTGTTTAAACTCCATCTCTATGTGCGCACACTCTTTTGGCTCTGCTACTGCATATCTATACTCCAGGGATTCAAAAGCGCTTTTCTAGTCACCCGAGCGTATCTGTGTAGATAAAGGTTATTGAACACCGAGCCACATATTGGACCAACATATGACAATATCCCAGCAGACCAAGTGATGCTTCAAAATGTTAAATATAGAGAGAAAAAAGTGCTTAAGCTTTGTTTGATTTGGAGGATGTTTTATATTCATAACACAAAAGTCTTGTATCATCAGTGTAAGAAATCTCATCATAACAAGTATGCTCATGTTTCATACTCAGAGGCATGCTGACAAAGGTTGTACAGAGAAGCCTTCCAACTCATTGTAAAACATAATGGAGGGAAAGACAAATACAAATGCTGAATTTGATAACTTAGATGAGATAAATCCCTTCTTCTTTTGTGATATGAAACCAGTCAGATTTCCATTTATGCAGTGAAGAGCCCTGTAGTCATTACCTTATTAAAATCATATTGTATTAGTGTAAGCAGAGTCAAATTCATGTTTAAATGTTATAAAAATAGCTCTACGTCTTAATGACTTAGGAGTTTTTACATATCGTCTGATCAGATTTCTTTACCAACTCACCAAACACCATAGGGCATTAAAACTGCAAACTTTTCTGCTTATCTAATTCCATCTGATGAAAGCCATTCATCTGAAGACAAACTGTCAAAGCAGAGCGTCTCATCACAGCAAGACTCCTCTCCCACTTTGTGGAGCCTCGATTTATGGAGCTCATATCGAATCATTACTCAAATGTTTTTTTCCGTATGGTAATTAAAGCAATAATGGGGGGAACATTGAAGCCAAACTATTAAAAACTGCTACTTGTCTTGGTATGTTTTAGTCAAACAGGTATTGCAACTTATGTATTATAGAGCCTCCTGAATATTTTAATATAGGAGGAAGCCTGGGGTGTTAATAATAAGCAATTGTTTTATGGTAAGACGGCCAATATGACAATATGCAACATTTGAAAGTCACACTACTGTGAAGCGAGCCGTGTTTTGACAACGAAAGTTGAAACTTGCAACTCCCTTTCATCGCTTTCTTTCCCTGCTGTCATCAGTTCCACCTGTTTCCGTCCACTGGGGTGGTCTTTTCCTTGTCCATGTTGCCGAGACAATAAGCAGGTCAGCGGATTATAGCATGGAGTCAGGAGGTTGTGCTAGTTAATTGTTTTGGAATATGAACGGGAAGGATCCATTGAGTTGCATTGTCGGATGGTTTCAATTTCATGCTTGAGGCAGTAGCAGCACAAGGCGTAATTTCCCAGGTGCCCCAGTGTGTGTGTGTGTGTGTGTGTGTGTGTGTGTGTGTGTGTGTGTGTGTGTGTGTGTGTGTGTGTGTGTGTGTGTGCGCGTGTGTGTGTGTGTGTGTGTGTGTGTGTGTGTGTGTGTGTGTGTGTGTGTGTGTGTGTGTGTGTGTGTGTGTGTGTGTGTGTGTGTGTGTGTGTGTGTGTGTGTGTGTGTGTGTGTGTGTGTGTGTGTGTGTGTGTGTGTGTGTGTGTGTGTGTGTGTGTGTGTGTGTGTGTACCTGTGTCTCTTATTCAGTCATCTAAAAAGATAGAAAGCCAGTGACCCGGCCATCAAAAGAGACACGTGTAGTAATACTTTATTACCTTTTATACCTTTATTATGAATAGTGTGTGTTTGGGGGTGGGGGGTGCAATCTAAGGTCAGTCTGATCTTCTACTTTAGTTTCAGAAGCAGTTCAATTTGTCTTTAGTCTTTTAATACATGTTCTTTTAATGGAAAGACTCTGAGCTGATTTTCATTGACCTCAATATACAACTAAGAACCACACACACACACACACACACACACACACACACACACACACACACACACACACACACACACACACACACACACACACACACACACACACACACACACACACACACACACAGTTGCAATACTTCACTTTCTTTTTATCCATCGTATAATTTGATTTAAACTGTCAAAATGATCAAATGAGGCATAACAGTTTCTCTACTTGCAGCACTCTGTTTCAGTCAGTGTAAATGGTGAATACAATCAGTGGGTGATTAGGGTTGGAAAGTTCAAAAAGTGTTTTTCCTTTTGATTGTCAGTTCTGGTCAAGCACTGAGAGACATCTTTTTGAACGTAGCAGACTGTGAGCAACACCAAACCAGAGGTGGGAGTAAGTCCTACATGTGCAAGTCATGAGCAAGTCTCAAGTCTTGACCTACAAGTATCAAGCAAGTCCCAAGTCACTGTGGTGAGAGTCAAGCAAGTCAAGTCATTGCTCAGGTCAAGCAAGTCAAGTCATACAAAATTTCTGATGAATAAGCCCAGTTTCCGTATTTAATTCAGTTAAAAGACAGTGGTTATGAAAATGGATTCAACTCACACTATGATCTTCATTACATACACAGTTAATCATTTGAAATCTAATTTAGACCGTTGACAATCATATTAGATTCATATTAACCCAAGAACTGCAGACAATATAGCTAGGACTCAATCAAAAAGTTTGTTCAAAAAGACAGAATTCCAGGTAAGAAAATCATATCCATTACACATATTTAATTTCAATTTCTGTTAACACTAGAACTGCCAACAGCGTCAGCACCTACATAGATATAATTTAATTTGTTCCTCTTCATAATTTCCTTCTAAACTAAGCAGGACGATTTCAAACTCAGTTAATTGGGTTCATTTTGAAATTGCTTCAGTTTATCATCATAACAGATCAAAAAGTTCAGATTCATTTTACAATAAATCAAGGAATGATGCACTTCTAGAAACAAAAACAACATAATTAAAACATTCAAACAAACTACTAAAAGTAGATGAACTACATTATTCAAAAGTTTACAGTAACTTCTGATAATAACACAGGGGAAATAAACGAGGCATCTCTTTTCCTCTCTCTCTCTCTCTCGCTCTCTCTTTTCCTCTCTCTCTCTCTCTCTCTCTCTCTCTCTCTCTCTCTCTCTCTCCTGACAGCCCATCAGCATCGGGGTTAGTCAAAATGAATCCCTTGGAGGTTTTAGTGTTCATTTACAGTACTGTTTTGTCTTCTCTTTGCAATGCTTAATCGATTTGAAACCAAATCTAACGTAGCTTAAACTTAACGTTAGTTTTCTAGCTAACACAACACATGCAGGCACCTTTCTCTGTGGGTTTTTTTGTAGTGACGAATGAAGTTGGATGTTGTGGTGTTCGTGTTACTGATCTTTATGCTGCAGACCCTGCATACCGCTGTTCTCTTCTTATTAGCGTCATCGACAACATAATCCTTGAATCCAAACGTCACTATTTTTGGAGTAACGCTAGCCGCTGCCATGTTAACTGACACTCCTGCCTTCTAGTGGGTTGCCAGGTTTGCGCGCATGGCGCTATAATCACCCAATCACGTTTTTCGAAAAAACTTTGCGTAATATCTCACTACAAAAAACAAACGCAAATATTTCATTTTAAACAGTCAAGTCCTTTCAAGTCATCTGTCTCAAGCTTCAGTCAAGTCTCAAGTCATGCATACCAAGTCAAAGTCAAGTCAAGTCTTTTATCAATGTTAGTCAAGCAAGTCTCAAGTCAAAAAATATGCTACTCGAGTCAAGTCATGTGACTTGAGTCCCCACCTCTTCACCAAACTATAGGCTCTGAGATACTTTTTTATCTTCTTCATGTCTTAAAATTGTTTCACACTTTAAGTTGCACGGACTTATCTGTCATGCTTTAATTCGAGAAAGGGAACCGTCAGGTATACTATTCAAGGGATGCTGCAATTATTGACATCCTGTGGTGGTCGCTTTGTTTATTACTACATATTGAATTCCTTGTGATGACAACCATTCATCTAAAGTCACAACATGTCAAAGCAGAGCCTCTCCTCACAGCACAAGGTCTCTCCCACTTAGTTTTGCTTTGATTTATAGATTTCATATTCAAATCCCTGCTGACTTCAGTTTCATATGGTAATTAAAGCAATGCAGAAGAGAAAACTAGCTAATATATTCATACATACATTACATACATACATACATTAAGTTTGACAAATCTTTTAAATGTTACACTCTCTATATTTTTGGGACCTTTGCAAAATATCTAATATTCCTTATCAGCAGATGGAGTGGGATCAATGCCATTTGAAGTCATCCAAGTGGGCAATAAGTCTTTGTTGGCTACTGTGTTAAGCATTTGAGTATATTCTTGATATTGTGAAGAATGTGGGATATTGTTGAAAGCTCCAGTAATAGAGAATGAGTCGACCTTGAGATGTTTTGTCAATTTCCAAGGTCAAAAATATCTTTCAGTATTTCTCTGGTTACACTTAGAGATTGTGGTCAAGGTTAAAAGACCCCAACATTGACTGAAACAGGATTTCAAACTGCAGTCTCTGGTGTCAAAATCACAAGCTTGTCCAAACGCTTCAAAAATGTTGAATAGAGAGAGAAAGCTTATCAAGCTAAAGCTTTGTATAATTTGGAGGATGTTTAATATACATAACATACAGTTCAAATTTGTTATCATTTCATGTTCCCCCAGGCATATTTCATACACAAAGGCTACACTCATTGTGAAAACATAAAGGGGGGAAAGACCAATACAAATGATCAGTTTGATAACATGAACTAATCTCATGTCGCACACAGTTGAGCATTTTAAGATAAACAAATCTGCTTTTATGATATGAAATGCTGAAAAACATCCCAGTTCTTAGTAATAGTGATATTGTAAGCCCATTTCTTTTTTTGCCTCATGTGCATTGTTCTGCTTATCTTGCTATCTTGTGGCATCTCATTAACCACACACGTCTTTACCTTGATTTATGTCAGTAATAAGGTAAAGTGTATTGATCCCTTAAGGAAGATCCAGAATAGCCACCTATCTTAACCACAACATGCTCGATAAGAAATACCCCAGACATTAAAAGACACATTGTGTTTTAGCTGCCACATAATGGCCATTCTGCAGTTATGACACAGAGAGGAAGTCCTGTGAGACACACCAAATATATGAGAACACTTAAACCGTTATTTATCACAGCTTGCAAGTGGTCATTATGGGTCTAACTGGAAGCAGCACAGAGGAAACCAATAATTTAAGTGATACAGTATATTTCATAAACAAATTATATGAACTTTAGTAACCCTAGTGTTGTGATCGTGTGTGGCTGGAAGAGCTGTTTACATCAATCTTGCTTTATTGTTTACACTGTAGTGTACATGGCAATCAAACAGGGAAAAAAACCTACGCAGCAGCCACCTTGTGATTTTTTTTGTCAATTCCATTCTTCCGTTCAATTCCTGACCCTTGATCTTGGCTGGTTGAGATTGATTGGTGGTCAATATGTTTTTGCTCTCAGGGGGTGTCTTGTAGAGCTTGAACTGCCTGATGGGATTGCTTTTGCTACTGTATGGTCATGCTTGATGGCAATTATGTTTCCATCTCTTTCTTTGCCATCTTTATTTAGTCGGGCTCAAAAAATACAACTCTTTCTTTGTTACAATTTCATGTATCTTCCTTGTCACTCTCAGGAGACTGAAAAGGTGTGGTTAAAAATCTTTGTGTATTAGGTCAGATGGCAGTTTGGTGGCAAGAAAGCAGTCAGTTATTCTTTGCCTTTTCACATTTGATATAATATAATAGAGTCTATAAAAATATGATTTGTGTAGAAGTTGTTTATTTTTATAATACCCATAGAGAAATGCAGACAGGCGGTCGAGTTATTGTTTTCAGACATTCTTTGTGGGTTTCCACATTTCACTGTGACTAAAATCAACAGCGCAGGAAATTGTTTTGCCAGAATTAATCAACATTCTGATGTTTTGGAGGACACTAAACTTGCTAAAGCGTGCAATTTAACTGAGCTCAACGTACAGGCCAATGACTTTACAGCCAGTAAAGAATAATAGAACAGTCCATTCAGAAGCCTGTTGAGTCAGAAATATGCTCTTCACGTAATTTGCCTGCCTGTTTTATATTTCACCCTGCCTATGTTTTTTTTACATGTTACTTGTTAGACGCTTTTATCCAAAGCGACTTACATACTCAATGCTGTGGACAATCCCCGCAGGAGCAATTTGGGGTGAAGTGTCTTGCCCAGGGACACAATGACATGCTGACTGCAGCAGGGTTTGAACCTGTGACCCCCTGATCCCACCAGCAAGGCTCTATCCACTGTGCCACACGCCTCCTCATGTGACCTGATACAGTCTTCGCACCTGACCCAGCCTTTGAATAAACTGCCGCAGAGGATATCATCTCTGAGTGTGCCCCACTCTGTGCATCCAAAACTCCCTCTCTCCCTCTCCTTCCTGGTGTCTGCCTCCCTCAGATGCAATCATTAGTTGAGATGTGGCACTATAGCTACTGGCGGTAGTTTTAATGCCCAATGTGTCGTCTACTAAACAACCATTAAGAGGGGCCTGTTGTAAGAAAATGGCAATTTCCTATGAGAGCGCTGGTGTCACGCTGTATTTCTTCCCCCTTTGGCACTGACTAGACTGTGCTAATGGTTCCACATTTAACAAGCCTTCTTCATCCTCACACAGCCTGAGAGAGACAGTGACACGGAGAGAGAGTAAAAGTGGGAGAGAGGGCATTAACTCAAATCTCAGTCATATAAACTGACTCCCAAGGCACTTTTGTGCAAATTAGTGGCAATAACGAAAATAAAGCTTTTATATTTTATGAAATATGATTAATAAGGAATTGCTCCATAAAATAAAATAAAATAACTGCATTTTTCTACATTATCTCTCAATGTCTGTACTTGCTCCTGTTGTTTCTTTAACATTTCACTGTTAAATGCCTCCACATTCGAAAACTAGAAGGAAAGATTTAAAAAGAAATTGGTACTTCATTGGTGCAATTAGCCACAGTGTGATACGAGGAGTGAAGCAGGTAGGACCTAAACGCAGATAATACTGATAATACCTTTATTTCAAGGGCTCTTATCGAACATATCACATGGAAACACAAAACACTCCACGGTGAACTCAGTCACAAACAAAAGACGAACCAACACTGAACACAGGAAGAGACAAGACTAAATACAGGGAGGGGTAATCACAAGACGAGAAACAGCCGGGCAGGGGAGGAGAAACACAAGGGCCACAGGTGAACACAATCAGACAACTAGACACACCAGGGAAACTAACGACAGGAGGAAAAACAAAGGGAAGAGGTCCAGACAATAACCCAGAAGAAAACATGACAGGGAGAACAGCAAAACACCCAAACCTAGACATAGAAACGTGACATGACATGAGAATCGTGACACAGTGTTGTTGGGTCAGCATCCATGCCATAGCCGATGTTATTTGTCTTGACAGTAGCTTTATGAAACGCCACAAGCTACTCATAGATCAGGAGACTAATTATTGAATTCTCACTGATTAACATTTAATTTCCAAAAGTTCAGAAATGTTCATAAAACATGCTTCATAATTTGATGGCATCTTAATTTCCGTCTTCTATCTGAAAACTGTTATTGAACGTTGGTTTTCTGACTCTCTTTAGGAGTTTTCTCAAGCTCCCTGCGTTTGTGTGTAATACTACTCTGCTGCATGGCTTTTATTGTGTTTTATTCGCTTCACACTACTTTCCTTTTATCTGCACCTGCTCTCTTTTTTTCTGTCCTTTCTCTTGACTTTGATGTCTTTTTTCCAGCACACTCCCCCCTCTCACTACATCAGGGCAAGAGTAATAAGAGATCAGTGTTCCAATGAAAGCCACTAATCAACACTAACCTTCATTTAAAATGTAATCTAATATTAACTAAATTTGCCCTTTCCATAAATTGGATTTTACATCTGAAGGACAAGGCGGTGGGATGGGGGGGGCTGAGTAGAGTAGAGGTGGTCAAAAGTTCTCATTTAAATGTAGTGCCAAGGGGTCGACCGACCAAAGCATACCCAAAGTTTCCATTAAATTGAATGGAAGTCAACACTGTTTATCACAAATCTTATGTATTGTGCTGGTCATCCCCTATAGCTTCTGCCTATTCGGGCCGGACCCACTTTCTCCTTAGAAACCAGGCAATTCCAGCGCAGATCTGCAGTCATGTGAATGCAGCTTCATATTAATATTGCGTCCAATGACATTCTATAGCCACATTTCCTTCTTAATTCAAAACAATGTAAACCACTCTCTGGTCTTTTCCAACTCCCTCTCATTCAAGTGTTGGGGAATAATTCTCATAGATATCTACCTTTTTCCCTATGAAGTTTATGACCAACCCTGACGTCTGTTATCTCTTAAGGAAGGGGCTGCTTCAGCCATATGTTGTTGTCACCAGTTTATGATCGGGCAACTCTCGGTCACAAATGGTTTATTGTTGTGGGTACACTGGAACACTTCCTTCTTGGGGTTTGTGGACTTCAAGGTGTGGAATCTTCGAGGCCATAAGCGTCAGCCGCAAGTAATTCAGTGTCCTCAGCTGTTTAGTCTATCTGGCCTAAGAATGTTGATTACTCTCTCCAAACTAGTTAAACGGTCTATCTAGAGACAGGCGCTTCAGATTAGACGTGGCAACTCTACCGTGCAGTCAGAACCTCTGACTCTGGACTTGTTTTGTGAATTCTCCGGCCGAAGCTCCAAATAAACCATTGGTGTTTGACATCAGAGCTCCAGCTCTCCCCATGTCTCCTTTTGAGTCAGTGACTCCTCCTGCATTGCTACACAGAAGTTTCCCCCACAAAAAGCCTACCTCATATTTACTGGCCATGCATCATCATGCTTCAGTTCATGCTCTCCGGTGTAAGGATATGCAAAGTACCACACTCATGCATTCACACATACATATATTATGCACCCATGCTTATGAACAACACACCACTGCATCATGCATACACAAATATATGTAACCACACAGTAAATACACACGAGAACACATACTCACCTTAACTCATGCATACACTGATGATGCCCATGTGCCCATACACTTATTCCATCTCCAAAATAACTTGCATGAAGTAATTGTGAGTAAGAAGTGAGAATGCTGGAAAAAACATTATTTTCCTTTACATTGCGTGTGATGTGAGAGTTGACCCCATAAGAAGAAACAATTGTCATTGACCTGTGAAGTCAGTTCATCATGTCCTGTGGGTCCATCAAGTAGTTTTATCAATGTTCTTTACTTGACAGCTCACACTAACCCCCTGAGGCAAACTCATGTAACAAAACACGCAATCATTTCAGGGAGGAAGATCAGTATTTTTAGAACCTTTGTGAAGACAATAATAAAAACAATGCCCATACAGCTTCTTAGAGCCCAAGGTAACATCTTAACATTTCTTTTATTTCTACCAAAAACTGCAAATAATCAGTTGCCAACTATATAATACAAAGAACGCTACAAATCCTCTCATCTGAGGAGTTGAAAGCAAGAGAATGTCACTACAAATGCTAGTAAACAAATTAAACAGGTTTTTAAATAGTTGACTATTTTCCTGTAGGAACATTATCATATCATGTCAGCTCTAATATGCAATTAAGAAATATGTTATAACAATTTAGATAAAGACTGTTTTTTCTAACTACTCTAAGTATTCTTTGAACATGTGGCCTGACCAGAGGTTAGGGAAATAAATAAACTAATGGTAACTGCATTTCAAATGGTCTAAACCCTATGGAGTTGAATATAAGTTAGTGTTTGACACTCCCAGAACCATTACAATTCCTAATTTATTTTAACAAGCCTGTGAAAACAAGACCACTGTTTGAAACGAGGTTAATGAGCGTAACCATGAGGATATGAGCCACTGCAACCGATCAAACCGTTAGACTTGCAAAGTCCTTTACAAGCCGAATAATTGGCTGATCCATACATCTTTGGTCTTGAATCATTGATGCAGATGAGAGCACTGTTAGTTTAAGGCTCCACCGCCTCCTTTCTTTTGTCTATTCAAGTCTTCTCTTCTCCTTTATAAAGGTTAAGTAACTAAAATAAAAGGATTTCATTCATGCAGTGCAAGTTCTGAAGGAGTTTAACAATTCATCTTCCTGGATTTATTTGAATGAAATTACAAACACTGAAATTGCCAACAGCAAAATAATAATATACTACTAAAACCCAGTCTCTCAATGGATAACAGCGTAACCTGTGGAGATATAATGCACATAATTGTATGTTTGTGTCCTTTGGTTGTGTATTAAAGCACATTGGTGTGTGTGTGTTTGTAGAAATGTTTAAGAGATGAGTAGGTGAGTGGACAAATGAGGATTGTACTCCACTGTGTGTGTGTTCGTATGTCCTCAGGTCATCAGTAGCCCCAATTTGATCAGATTCCAACCCAATACCTCTGCGTCTCTCGCTATGCAGCTTCATCCAATTACCTTGGTCCTAGTCTGTCCCTGCACTAAAAATCTCCATCCAGTGACCAATATCTGACCCCAACCTCCCCCTCTTACATCTCACTCTGTTTCCTTTTTTTGCCCTCCATTATTCCCTCCCTCTTATGCGCCTTTGTGAATATTTTATTGTTTTCTCTGTCGCATTATTCGTCCATGAATCGAGGTTAATCCAGGAAAACGTGTTTGAGGCTTGTCAATGTAAATTGCCTGGCATATATTATAAATTGTCTTAAATAAAATGGAGTAAATGTTTATGGTCCGTATAAAAACAAACTGACTCAGGCAAGTTGAAGGTTGTGTATTGATTCAAGGGATGCCTTGGCCTCGTTATTCCTGCAAAGTAGCCAAGCAATGAAAGTCTACTGTCCTCAAGCAGCCACTCCCCAATTTATGGTGCAACCTCATGGCTGAAACTTAACTTTAAGTATGCTATTTCACAGACAATCATCTTGTTATGGACCCACTGTTAGAAATAATTGATGATGTGTCAGACACATGGATAACATAAGTGCAATCTTCTCATTCTCTTACTGCACTACAAACATTAATACACTCATTATCTTGAGGCATTAGTGAAACTCATGATGTCCATGTTGATTTGTACTATAATGATTCTTACAACTAGATTTTACAGAAGGGGAAAAAATAAGATTTTTAACCCTGCATTTTTTTTTATCGTTAAATATTGCATCTATTTGACTTTGAAGTGTGTGGAGTATTGAGTGGTATTGTAATTACACTACTGATAGTGCTTTATCAGTAGTGTGAAGAAGGCTTTTTTTTTTTAATGAAAAACAATAATATACAAAATGATAACCTCAAAAATATCTGAAGACAGATGCACATATATAAAAGTGTAAAGACTGGAGATACCTATATTATAAGTCACAGGCAAGGAGGGGAAGCAATTGTTGTGCGTAGCCTAACAACAAAATAACATTCCCTCATTTTATTTTACACTTATTGTCTACTTATCTAAACAAAAATGTAAATCACTTTGGGCTCTGAATAGTAATGAACATCTTGACTTGGGACCTCTAATATATGTGCGGGAAACACTGATTGAGGCAAAGAGAAAGAGAAGAACTGAATATAGATTTAATTTAGTACAAATTACTTTGAAATTCATTCTTTTATCACAGACACGTGAAGACGAATAATGTGGCAAACCAAAATGGTGTTAAACAATAATCTTGTTCTAATTGCCCAATACAGCATAATGTGGAGCCAATTTGTATTCACAGCAGTGCAGAGTATTTGGGCATTCATAATATTCCACCAATGTGATGAGACACGGTTTTTGGGTGTTTGCATAAAAATACATTAAAGCATGTACATCATCAATCAGCACTGTGCTGTCAGGGCATGGGGAATTCAGTGTACCTTCAAGCATTTTTGATGCATGGCACTATAATGCTTTATGCCAGCAGAGGGTGAATCATTCATACGCTTACATTCAACATGTGCCATATTAACACATAAGCTCCTCCCATGTCCCTTTGTTTTGACGTGATGTCTCACTCTGGCAGACAGTGACTTAAGAATGACTTGTATTACCTCCCAACCTTAAACACACACCTCATGATTAATACATTACTTTAGCATTAGCCTTCGGGGCTACGAGCCGTCTGAATCAATCACCTGGGAGGCAAGCTTTGATGCTAGGCAGACGTCTTGAGAGAGGACATGGTGGCACGCTTCAATGCTCCAATCCCCTCCCTCCTTGTGAAGGGAAATTAAGAGGGTAGTTAATCAAAAGTTCATTAGCATACAGCGCCTTGCTCAGTCCACCCCTATATACCCTGCTCATAATGGCCACTTAGGCAGGCCATGTGAGAGGAATAACAAGTCTATACTATAGACAAAGGTCTGTACCAATCCTGGTTGTCGACTCGTTTGACTTAAAAGACTGCATCGTCCCCCATGTGCTAAACGAGTTTTCTCACCCTAGGACGAGCAAAGCCTATATAAATTCAGCTGCACATATTTCAAAATATTAAGGCAAAAATTGAAATTGAAATTTGTTTACATAATACATTTAATTAAAGTCAGCTTTTCAGTTTTTTCAGTGTGCACCATATCAATAGGATAATTAAATCCTCAATGACATAAGTCTTTGTATTTTTACTTGTAGCCAATGTAATGTCAGTGTGTGCCAGTTCACTTGACTTTAATTGTGGGATTTGCATAAGATCTTGGGGCTATTCAAATAAAATATGTTTAGTGAATCTGGTTTGCAGAATTCAGTTAACTGCATATCGTCAGGTCACTGTATTCATTTTTAACATAAAATCATTAGTGTGAGAGCACGGTATTGAATATTCCCTGTTTACCATGTTAAAATTATAGTTCAGTCAGTTTACCAGCATATTTTGTTAGAGCTACTCTTCTCCAACGTTATGTTAGTGTTTGGTGGCTTGATTCTGCCCTGTAAAACAAAACAGAAATTCCATCAAAAGAATGTGTATGCTATCTTACTCCCCGCTACTTTCTAATTCAGTGTCATACTAACAGAACAGTCTCACATGCTGACAGGAAAATTACTGCTAACACAGGGCAACTGTGAAATAAATGCATTGGTTACAGTATGAATGAGAAGGCACTGTGGTGAGTCTATTAGAGGTTCATGCCTGAATATGTCACAGAAATGGAAGTTAAGCCAAAAGGTGTGACCTGGTCATTAGGCGCTTTCACACCGCAGTACTTTTCCCACAAAGGTTCATGAGAACTTAGTTCATCAAAACTCTTTAGTTCTGATGAACTAAGTACAGATCGCGTTCACTCCGGAATAAGTCCCTGGGGGTGGATTAGGCAAATGAAGCCGCTGACGTCACTTCTTCTTCTTCTGCTTTGGGTTTACTGGCAGGCCGCAAACAACTTCATGGCGTATACTGCCGCCCAAAATCCCCGGCCGGAAGTCCCCGGAGTTGGGGACTGGCTTATTATACATCCATGACTGGCTTCAGTAGAAACTGCTGGGACTCCCAGCAGCTTCTACTGAAGCCTTCCGAGTAAATCGCCAGAACGCCCTCATCTCCACAGCTCCCATGTTTTATTTTGTGTTGCCATAAGTTAGTCTCTCTGCGTTTCTGCGCTGGGATAATGCTAATGCTAATAATGCTAATGCGAGGATAATAAAATGGTGGCTTCACTTTTTTTGAGTGTTACGGGGCGTGGCAATCAGAAATATAGCTCTTTTCTCACAAGAGAGCCGCATGAGAGTCCCATGAGAGTCTCTCTAGCAGGGACGGAAAAGGGGGTAAAAAGGTTCTCATGAACTAATTTTAGTTCCGGCTCTTTTTGGTGTGAACGCGACAATTCGGAACTATATCGGAACTAAAGTGGGAAAAGTACTCCGGTGTGAACGGGCTATTGAGCCAATTGTGGTTATTTCTTTGCTTTACCTTGATATATCCCGGATACATTCACTAACCCTACATGCTTGGATTGGCCCTATTTCACACTCATTCGATTATGCATGCACCCACCTGGGAGCTGCCGTCTCCAACCACCATCACTTATTGCTCGCCACCAAGCAGCTCCACTGGGGTTTAGCTAGCATCAGTTCCTCAGCTGTGACCCGCTGTACGCCTTGGTAAAAAGCATGTTAGCTGGTTGCTAGCTGCCACGTTTTTGTCTCTGCGCCCCAGGAGTTTAATAAGCCATTAAATATATGTTCAATATAAAAGCTGGCTAATTGTGAATTTGGGTAACGCCTATGACTGGCAGCTGAGAATAAGAATTGTAGCTATATGTATAGATAGTTCTGGTTATGTGTTTGCCTGCCTTGTTAAGCGTGTGTACAAATGTGTTCATTAGATAAATGTGTGAGCAAAGTTGCACCACCATCATCTGAGTCACTTGTTCTATCTCTCAACATTTTTAAGCAATGCAACCTTTATAAACTTTTCTGCAATGAAAGAGGCACTTCACCTGGAATATGATCATAGAGCACAAAACTCCGCAGGCATAGATGTGTCCCCAGCTTTCTCTTGACAAGTCCATCAGCGCTGCTCAGTGCCTGCTCTGCTGCTGGATACACCTGTCAGCATAAAGTGAGAAGAGAACAAAGAGAGAGGGCAAACCTGTGCTAAGCACTGACTTTCAAAAGTCTGGGGCAAGTACATTGAATACAACGTCATTATCAACACCATTACCATCTGGATTCTCAAAGTCAGACAGGGAAACCTTGATATAAAATGTTTGAGAGGGTTTTTCTCAGATTTTGTATGCATTATGATGCTCAATTATAAATACAGAAGGGAGAAATGTGACTTGAGTTTATATTACGGGATTTTCTCTCTTTGAATGGTTTTCTTTTTCTGTGCACACTTGGTGTCTGTTGTATTGCTACTTATGTAAATGTATCTCACCTTTTTTTATTTTATACAACCTGCTCTTGTTCCTGCAAGCAGTGTAAAACACTTCACTTAGTTTGCACATACCAATTTTCTTGAATTCTCTGCAATACTCCAATATATAAATACTCAAAGCAAATATAGAATATATTACATTGGTAGAGCTGCTGATATAAAACATCCAAGCAAATAGAGAGTTGCAGAGCAGACATTTTAATCGTCACACATTATTACTTGAACTTATAATAATAAGAAATTGGAAAGTCCATTTCAATTAGTGAACATTGTTATCCTAGGGATGAAAATCATCTGATTGAGTTTTTTATTATTAATGTCAATGGAGTGTCTTTTCTTACTTGTCTGTATTTAGTCATTTGATTGGCAGCTGTTCCATGACTCCGCCCTTCTTGACTACCGGGGCCTGAAATGGTCAGTCCGACAAATTACATCCTTTTAACCCAACTGTCAATCACACACTTAGTGGACTTACCCCCTAGGGGGTTGTATTTCTGTATGGGTTTGTATGAGAAAGTCTCGGACAGTAGCCCTTGGACTCTGCTGATCCACACAAACTGGGAGTCATTAAATAATGTACATCAGACTAGTATTGATATTAAAGTATCTGCAGTAGACACACCAACACACATTGAAATTGATTGAACAGTAAGCCAGATTCACAGGCCTCCTTCCTCCCATTAACACAAACAGAGGTCTTCAAAAAGATCAACCTGCACAAAGAAAGGAGGAATTCAGACCACAAACCTGTCCAGTTCCATTGACAAATAAAATACCAGTAGCCCCATTTTAAATGATGTAGAACCTGGCAATGTAGACTACACCGTTGGAGAAAATGCTGACAATCACTACCGGCAAGGCTTAAACCCCCAGAGTCCATCCATGAGGGGCAGCATTCGAATGGCAGCAATTTATTCAGTAGTCTACTACTAAAAATAAAAAAATAGGTGGAAAAAAATACGAGATTAATAAATAGGGAATGAGACTTAAATAGGCAAATCCCATAGGTACTATTGATCTGTGGCACAAAACACACACACGCACACAAACACTCAGGCTTGTTGCCAAAAAGCATGCTCGTGGTCAAATATGTATAATTGATTGAGTTGAGTTTGACAAGGCACTGTAATGTAATCTGGGGCTAGAGTCCCTATGGTGTGTGAGTGTGTGTGAGAGATTGAACAGGGAGGCGGGGGTAAGCGGGGGATCGAGGCGGGGTGTAGTGGTGTGCAGGAAGAAGAAGGGATACGCTTTTGCTTTGGGGACTCAGTGTAAATTTGATGTATTGGACGGCTACATTTGTCTTGCCTGTACAGTACCAACCCCACGGGCTACACATTTAGGAACAATGGCCTTCTCTACTGTAATGGGCTTTTACCAACAGGGACCACTTCCTCACTCACACACAGTTTCTTTGCATGTGTGTATGCATGTTTGACAAACTGTAACGAGTACTTTTTCACTTCAACATCTGATGTTTGTGCCATTTGATGATTTTCTAAATGTCTTAGTAATTTTATCTAAAAACCGTCAGTGGCAGGTCCTCAATGAAAACAGATATTTTGACAATGTCACATCAAAATAATGAATTGTAAAATAATTTATACCGAAAACAAGCAGCTCTAGTTTATACGGGCTGCAAGTTCATAGTGCTTGTATTTTCCACGTCTGATTCAAGTTTATTTTATTTTCGTTTGTGTACTGTGTGTTGTGTTTACTGGCTGTGTGACTGCCTGACAGTATGGCTGCTTCTTTGTACCTCTGTCACTATGTGTCTGGTTTAATTACAGGCCTTTGCAGGAGAATCGATAGGAGCAACAAGATAACTAAGTTATCAAACTGTTTCATTGACTGGCTTTCCCTTCTCTCTCTATCTTTTGCCTCCTCTCTATTTCGTTTCTCATTTCACTCTGCCTGTCTTCATTCTCTATTCTCTGTTCTCCTTCCCTTCCATTCATTTTCTTCAACTTCTTCATCTGCTATCCATTTTCCTTTTCCTTTCCCTATCTCCCCCCTCTGTCTCCCTCGCTGTGTTTCATCTACCCCCTCACAACAGGCCGACAGACCTGTCCACCGGAGAAGTTTGATTGCGGAGGGGCTGCCAGCAAATGTGTTTCGTTGTCATGGCGATGCGATGGGGAGAGGGACTGTGAGAACGGAGCAGATGAGGAGCAGTGCGCTGCAGGTACGTTCCAGGGGGGCGGTGGAAATGTGGGATGTGATGGGAGAAAACTGGGGCAAGTTACACAATTACTATGATCTGTAGAGCTTTTATCCTTGTATCTGCGGAAATAAACATGAATGGACTTATGGACTTTATTTTATAATGCTTGACGCCTTTCAATAGCTAATTCCGTTTTTTTTTTTTCAATTCAAGTTTATATAGCGGCTACAGATCCTACTTTTCTTTCACCGTGAAAAAAGATGGATATTTTTGAAAGAATCCAAAACAGCAGAGGTGGAAAAAACACTGAGATCTGAAAACCAAAGAGAAAGAGAGGGAAAACAGGTTTTGATTACAATAACGACAATCTGATCTAAAATAATGCTTCACAAATTCACCAACTTTTGGCTATGTGAGGAATATATTTTTTTGAACCACATAATGATTCAGTTAATCTGGTCAAAAGCAACTGGGAACATTTTAAACTCAACGTCAAAGCTGCCATACAAAGTCAAATGTTTCATCTCTTCATTTATTTATATATTTTTTCTGTCTTATGTGTCTAGAGATGTCGAACATAATCGGTTTTTCTTCCCCTTACTCATGTCCTTGCTCTTGTCTGTTGCTTGATGGTCTGGAAAGTTGGAGAAGCAGGTCACTATGCAGACTTCAGGGAGTTGGTGGGATGTTAAAGAAGGGAAAACCACATATCTCTCTTCAAAGTGTCTTTCAAGACGTTCAGCTCTTTAGATGTCATATTCCAGAGTATGATATCTCAAATGCTCATACACAAATCTTAGCTTGCATTATAGGAAATCTATAGAATTACTTTGTGAACAAACCGCAGACACACAAACATCCATCATCTGCAACACCCTCTCACTTTCCATAGTAATACACATTCACACACATTATAGAGCCTAAATCTTCTTGCTCTTGGCTAAAAGGGCACTCAATAGCAAAACGTGCATTGATTTTCAGTGTACATGGGTTCCATGGCATTATGGAATTCCAACCTTTATCACAAAAATACACATGCACACAAACTTTTTTTATTTACTAAGTAGTGAGATAATAAGATTGCATGAAATAACCAAATGTCCATGACACCCTTGTCTAAAATCATACCTATTATGCAATATAATTTGCTCTGTTTATTATAGGTATACGGTAGGCACTAATATTTATAAGGCTTAAAAACAATAATAACACATTATAAATAATTTTATAAAATTAATAAAAAGTATATGGACAGACTATTTTGTGTGTGTGTGTGTGTGTGTGTATGTGTGTGTGTATGTGTGTGTGTGTGTGTGTGTGTGTGTGTGTGTGTGTGTGTGTGTGTGTGTGTGTGTGTGTGTGTGTGTGTGTGTGTGTGTGTGTGTGTGTGTGTGTGTGTGTGTGTGTGTGTGTGTGTGTGTGTGTGTGTGTGTGTGTGTGTGTGTGTGTGTGTGTGTGTGTGTGTGTGTGTGTGTGTGTTTGTGTGTGTCCAGTACAACTCAGTTTCCATAATGTTGCCTCCAACCCTCAGGCACTGTGACATTCATACGTTGTAATGATATAGGTAATGCACAAAATGCATGTATGCATACATGAATGCATAATAAGGGACACATGAAGATCGAAAATAAAACAATCTTTTAATGTACTTAAAGGTGACCTATCATGCAAAATGCACTTTTGTACGTGTTTTATACATGAATATGTGTCCCCGGTGTTCCAGGGAACTCACCAAGTGTCAGAAAACACAACCCTCTCTATTTTCCTCCATACCCAAATCTCTTAAAAAGGGGCTGCAACGGATCTGATACAGACTGATCCAGATTTGAACACTTCTATGACGTCACAGAAGTGGCGCTAAGGCTATTGGGCCAACTCCACCAAACAGGAGGAGACAGCCACGGACATTGCCGTTCGAAAGCGCTGGAGACACTGTAGTACATATGCCAGGCCTGTAGATGGTGCTGTTCTCACAGAATCAGCCCATGCAAAGACAGTGTTAAATTGAGCGAAATGAGGAATGGCTAAAATGCATGATCTGTTTGATATTTTGAAAAATAAAAAGTATAAATATGCCTTATATAGGTATGGTCCTACACTATATTATTTAAATATAGCAGGATAGGTCCACTTTAACAGATTGCAGAAGCAATTTTTGATAATTTAATATCTAAACTTTAATTAATTGAAATGTTGTCTTGTGGTATATTATCACAATGAACCCCCTGGGGTTATTATGATAATCTAACAACACATATCTACAAAAATTATCATTGTGCACATTCAATTAACTTCAACATATACCATAAACACTTAATACTATTTGAATCCGGATAGATACTATAGCAATGAAAATAATATTCAGGTTTCGCAAACATGTCAAAGTTTTAATATTTCACTCGAAAGATTCATTTTTGCTTGTTTACATTTTTGAGTATTTGCCTCGACCCAACTGATTTAAATATGTATAATTCATATTTTATCTTCAGTTTGCAACATACACATTTGTCTTGGAATGTTCTTGACAGATGGATATTGATAGTTTAACTCCCCTTTTGTCATGCTTGCTCTGAGTGTTAGTCTCTGTGTCGACCATTCATCTCCATTCTGTCTGTAGGTTGTAAGAGAGTAGGCTGCTGGTACACAGAGTGATTACATTAGGGAGTTTGTGGTCATGACCGAATGAAAACAACAGCAGCTGTTGATTTACTCATGTAACCCAAGCTGCCATTGTACACATACCGTCTTTGTTTCTATGATGTTCAACATGAACTAAAAACATGAGCATTTTCTTTCCTTTCTTCCTCACCCGTTTACACCTGCACATTTTAATCTCTTTTTATCCCTGCATAATGCTTGGGAGGACAATCAGACTTTGTGCTTTTTTGCTATAGCCTTTCATCTGTCTGAGATGCTATCCCTTAGTTCAGTGGGAAATTAGGTGGTTGATACTGCCATGAAAGTTTTCATTGGGGTCTGGATGATAATTGATTTCCTGCCTGATTGTGTGTGTGTGTGTGTGTGTGTGTGTGTGTGTGTGTGTGTGTGTGTGTGTGTGTGTGTGTGTGTGTGTGTGTGTGTGTGTGTGTGTGTGTGTGTGTGTGTGTGTGTGTGTGTGTGTGTGTGTGTGTGTGTGTGTGTGTGTGTGTGTGTGTGTGTGTGTGTGTGTGTGTGTGTGTGTGTGTGTGTGTGTGTGTGTGTGTGTGTGTGTGTGTGTTATCGGAGTCCTGCAGTTGTAATAACCTGCTAAGATAAGCTTTTGATCTATCATTTAAAGATGAAGGTGGTAGTGTTGAATATTAAATGTACCTGATCCATGGAAAAGGACCCGTGTTATCTGAGTTCACACATGAAAGTCCCCTTAAAAAGTCCACACAATGGATCCATTAGCTCTGTTTTATTTCCTTTATATCCAAGTTTAAAGGTCCCATGTCATGGCCATTTCTACTGATCATAATTCCATTGTTGAGGTGTACTAGAATATCTTTATATTGTGCAATTTTCCAAACTCACATTGGTTTCTCATACAGCATCTCTGTATAGTATATATACCAGTATTCAGTCTCTGTCCTAAACGGCATGTTGGAGCTCCTGTTGGAGTTAGAGTTTTACTCGCTATAGGGTGTACTTTGAGGGTTTTTGACTCTGCAGACCGTTTACATGCAAAAAAAGCTACATAACACACAAGGGGACGGGTAATAACCAGAAAAGGATGACATGGGACCTTTAAGTGCATTTTCAGTAATCTGTACAATAATAATAAGAAAAAACTTTCAGCCAAACTGATATATTTTATGTCTTTAAATGAAGCAAGTTCTTTTGTGCTTTTCTACAAATGTGTTATTCGTCCATCTTTCAGTAATAGCAGTGGTCATCAGTGAAAGGCTATTCAAATGTATTTTAACAACATATCAATGCAGTTAAATGTATATGTTTTATAAATATTTTTTAAATGTACCTAAATGGTCAAGACATAGTTTTCCCTCAGGGTTTTTTCTTTGTTCATTTTTATTAAATGCTGTTTTAATTCACAGTGATGTACCTAAGTCAAATTAGATTTGCCTTGATATTACACTATGACAAGAGTAATTCTAAAAAGGTAATCTAGTTTAGTTTACACCAATAAAGCACAATAGTGAAGCTCAGTCAAAGAAAAAAAATAATAATATGATTTTTACCGAATGAGAAACAAACAGCACGTTATAAAAAATATGATTTATCAGGAGTTTCAATCTACCGTCTTTTTCTCCTGTCACTGAGCGTAGCACAAAACCTAATCATGCTGTTGCTATTTCATGTATTATTCTTGCAAAATAGATTTTCTCTCAATGTTACAGACATAACAAAGAAACTAAAAGAATATTTTATCTACAGATAACAAAGCACAGCTACGTGACAAAGCAGTCTGGAAACAGTCGGGAGCAGAATGCTGTATGAATAGCTCAGCCAGCAGGGCTTTGTGGTAATGCCTACATTTCTGCAGCGCACGCTAACAATCAGGACTATCAGTAATAAGCAGTCATCTCTAAAAGGTCTGTGGAAGTACAACAGAAATAATTGGTGAAAAAATAAGACATATGCAGTGGTCGCTGGGAGCTTGTGTGTTTTTCGATGAATAGTTTCATAAATGATGTTAAATCTATAATGTTCAGTCTGCAGTAGAAAGTGTGTACAAACAATGTTATACATCCACAAACACACACACATTCATTCTATTATCTTACCCCTAAAAAACTGATTTCCTTGTTTTAATCTGCAGCTTGAACCCCTGCCCCCTTCAAATCCACCCTCTTCCTCCACCTCTGATCTCCTCCCTCCCTCCCTCCCACAGCAGCTACAATTTGAGAACAGCTAGCGTTAATTAGGGCTGCTAATTGAGCATATCCAAATGTTGAATAAAACATGGATTCAGAAGAGAGCTTCTTTATTACATTTAGGGAAGGTCTCTGAAGAAAGTTTACAAGCCTTTAATTTATGTTAATGTAAAATTGCGTACGTTGAGGGCACTCCGCCACTGCTAGCTCTGTTTTTGCATGCTTCAGGGTTAGTTTGCGTAGGTTAAACATAATTTTTGTATGTCTGCGTAAGGCGGTGCTTTGTGGCTAATGGCCTCTCTTTACTTTGCTGAATACTAATTGTGCCTTTTCTTCTCGTATTAAGCGAAGATTTTGAAGCAAAGCATCATTGAAAAGTGTTCTTTACCTATTCACTAATCAACTTTTAATTTCAACCAATTGGACTGTTTAAATTATTGCAGCGTGTGTACATGCCTGTGTGTGTGTGTGTGTGTGTGTGTGTGTGTGTGTGTGTGTGTGTGTGTGTGTGTGTGTGTGTGTGTGTGTGTGTGTGTGTGTGTGTGTGTGTGTGTGTGTGTGTGTGTGTGTGTGTGTGTGTGTGTGTGTGTGTGTGTGTGTGTGTGTGTGTGTGTGTGTGTGTGTGTGTGTGTGTGTGTGTGTGTGGGGTCTGTTGAGGTGCTGATCCAGCATGATTAAGGTTGATTACCAGAGGAGTTTACATTTACACAAACCTAATGAGATCACGCACGCCTAAATGAGAACAGGCACAGGGAGTTTCCCTTTGCCTCTCAATGCATCACAGATTCCTGTTAATAGAAACTACAGGATGCTTATCAAGAGGTTGAGTTCATTAAATCATCTACAATTGAGGGGATGAATTTCCCAACATGTTAATTAAAGTGTGTTTGCTTCTATCATTGCGTCCTGGGAAAAGGTTGTCTCCTCTCTGTCGACTCTCGTAGTACTTTCATTTTATGTCTGCTAAACCAGCGCTAGCATTAGCTTAGCGCTATCTCATTCAAGAAGGCTATTTTTGGTCCTTAGAGAGCTATGAAAATACTGTCAAAGTGGGTAGTCAGTACACACTCATCATAAACTGTCAGTGCTATGGGGAGAGGGGGACCGCAAACAGAGAGACAGGCGGACAGAGAGAAAGACAGCAGTCAGAGAGGCTCCTGAGGGCCCAGGGGACCTGTTGCTCTTTTCACACCAGCCTGAGCTGCTGTGTTACGTTACAAGCCGCCCGATCAATGCCCACATGGGTTATGTTAATTGGTGTTTTGTAGCAGGGCAGAGAGGTGCGGAGGAGGGAGACATTGTGTGTGTGTGTGCTGCATACATGCCAACCTTTCCAAATCCAAAAGAGGTAGGTTTGCGCGCTGCAAATGTGCACGCCCAAATTAGGTAATCAGAAGAAATGGAACCCCAGTTCCATGACTAACCATGTATTTAACATATATTGCATAATTTTATGCATTTTTCAGAAAAAGTGGTAGTTTGGTAAACAGTGACATCAACGACATGTTTGGTCTGTAAAATGCCCGAAAAGTAAAAGAATGGGAGATAAATATCCCAAAGTCTCCACATTTTATTATATTTTCAATGTGTTTCTGGTCCTCTTTCCGTTGAGACAGTGATGAAGGATGTGTCACGATGTAGAACTCTTGTGTGTACATTGGATATAGCCAGGTTCCTATTCTTGTTTCATGTTGTTGACATATTAGAGTCAAAGGTTTGCACAGAGCGAAATATCTTTGTGTTGCGCCATAAATCAGAAAATACTGCATTAAAAAAGTCATTTCCTGCATTTTTCTACTGATAAATTGTGATATAAATAATGTTTGGTGTTGAAAATGTCAGAAAAAGTGAAAGAATGGGAGATAAATATCCCCAAATCTCAAAAAGGTATTACATTTTTTGTATGTTTGTGGTCCTCTTTCAGTTGAGACACTGTAGGTGAAGGATGCTTCAGGAAAACACCAAACACTGGATGTCTTTCAGTCGCCAACATGTGTTTTCGAGACACTGATATTAACGGGGAAACCCTGCAGGACTCAAATGCTTCGTCTCTGTTCCCCTAACTCATTTGGGAGTGATTACCCATCAGCCCCGGAGGGTAACGCTGCCTCTCCACGTTGTTTCTGTTTCAAAAACACAGAGGACTGTTTGTATGATGGGATCACAGACACGCTGCAAAAGGTGTCCGCCAAAAGTCGAGTCCAGTGTCTATGTAGTGTCATTTTTATTTGTTATAGTTTGGGAAGATTGAAAATCGGTAGGGTAAGTCGGTAGGCGGTACAAACATGTCAAAAGCGGAAGACTACCGCCCAAATCGGTAGGGTTGGTAGGTATGTGTGCTGTATATGTGTTATTCTGGTAGGAAGTATAAAGAGGGGAGTAAATACAGTGGCACGTGTTAAGCGTTTGTACATAAGGATACAAGTATCCGTGTAGTACACACATGAACCCCACATCCCTTCCTCCAGGTATCTACACACATTCAATATATAACCTGTTAAGTCCAGCTAGCTCTAGGCTCTAGAACACAGAAGAGTGTATCTACATAAAGATACAGTACCGCATGCAATGCATTTGTGTAAAACATTTGCAAAGTGTGGTTTTGCCTCTTTTATCATGCTTCACCCACATTTCCACTAGAAGAGGTAACTGCATAGACAGAGTGGTAGCCTCTCGCCTCAGTTTCTCCCCATTATGTTCTCCTTCATTTATAATCCTCTGAATGCTCTCACTCTGTGCGTAGGTGTAAGGTAATAGAGCACCAGCACACAAACAGCCTCGCTGCGCACCTAGAGGCGTTTGCACTTGCTTCAGGCACACCGCTTTCTTCCAATGATAGCTTAAAGAACATTACTCACTCCTCTTTCACCCCCAACACACACACACAGACACACTTGCACACACACACACACACACACACACACACACACACACACACACACACACACACACACACACACACACACACTCTCAGAATCCTGCAGAGATGGCTGGTAAGCTGCTTGTGTTACTACTACTTTGCTCCTGACCTAAGGGGAATAAAACTGAACATAGAAAGTCGGAAAGGAAGACTCTTATAAATGTGCAGCTTTCCTGGCCAGTAACCTATAAACTCTACCAAACTACAGGCTAGTGAGTTTTCTAAAAGCCTTCGCCCAAAGTTTGTTTTAGAGCAGATTTGTTAGATTAGCCTCTTTGAAAGATGAGAAATTCATTCTATATTTTATATTTGTATTGTGACCTAAAAGGCTATTAGCTGCCAGGTACTGTACTAAAGGTTATCCTTGTTTTATATCATTATTCTTTATATCTGAAGTGGTGAGTTTTTCAAATCCTCACAAAACAATAGTATATGTACCAATAAGTTGAGAAACCTCTGTGGGATATTTTTATTCGGGCTAATGACACAACACTATCTACAATTCACTTGAGGGGCACAGCCAGGCGTTGCTATGTGTCTCAACGCATTGTAATATCCAGAATATCCAAAAAGAATGATGAGGCTATCTCAGACGGTAATCATGTCATTATCATGCGTGGTCAAATGCAGGATTACATGTTTACTGTTTGAAATGTGATCAACACACTACATCACAATGACCTATTTTTAATGTATTCATAGATTTACTACCTTACAATTATGGGAGTGAATGCAATTATTTTCAAGACAGGCATGCAAAATGTGTGTGTTGATGTATGTGTGTGTTGTGTGTGCATGGTGGTGGGGGATGGGGGTACTGGTAAGATTGAACGACTGAGTGGAGCCACAAAAGATGGAGTGATGCCCATGTCACACTTTACATGTAATGGCCTAAATGATATGAAATGTTTTTTGACCAATGGCATCCCTAACACACACTATGTCAAACACACACCCACATGTTTATATAGTGACACAAATGGACATTTATCACACACATGCAGACACACAATCTTATGAGATTGCTGCTGAGGCATTTCATATTCCAGTCTGAGCTGCTGTTAGATGGCATAGTGATTGAGCTATTGAAATATCCTGCTCTATTCTGGATATCGCTTGTGTGTGCGTAAACGTCCGCGTGTGTTTGTGTGTGTGTGTGTGCAATCCCAGTAGTCCCCGCTCATGATGAAGGTGGTTAAGAGGAAGTCTCTCCCTGGTGTATATCAATCAAGTTGAACAGAGAGTTTGGCTCGCAGTGAATTTTGTGCCATTTTTCTCTTCATCTTTGCTGTCATTTCACGTAGATTCCCTGGGCTCTCCTGCCGCACTACATTGAGGTCTTATTTTCAGCAGCTTTCAACACTCAGTTTGACACATTTTCATTCTGAGAAAATACAATCTAACCTTGAAAACGAAATGCTGTATTGGTATTCTTTTCGTGTTCGTTATTATTTAAGTGAAGCACTTGCACGCTAGGGTCAGAAATCACAAAAGTGAAAACTGTTGTATAAGTCTAGATTGAACCTGATATTGACATTAGTTTGAGCTCTTAACAGATGACGAGAGGTTTTCTCCATTACCTTTAGATCCCTAAGGAAAAGGCTTTGTTTCTATAAAATAAGTTATTATATTTCACTGGCAAGATTTCTGCTTTTTATTTTAATCTTTTTCACATTAGCTTACCAAATGAGATGACTGGCATGTTAGATGACGGTTTCCAGCAGTGCGCCGAACATGACATGCCGGCTCCTTGCCTGGTGAAAACCTAATTTGGCTGTTGAAAAGTGATTTTCTTTTCCTTTGGAGGCTGCCTTCTGTTTGTCAGTCAGTGATAAATCTATTCAGAATGTCATCCGTCTATCTATTCCATTCCAGGACAAGAAGATCACTTTTATGTTACAGCAAGTCGAAGAGCAGGGCTTTGTGTGTGTGTGTGTGTGTGTGTGTGTGTGTGTGTGTGTGTGTGTGTGTGTGTGTGTGTGTGTGTGTGTGTGTGTGTGTGTGTGTGTGTGTGTGTGTGTGTGTGTGTGTGTGTGTGTGTGTGTGTGTGTGTGTGTGTGTGTGTGTGTGTGTGTGTGTGTGTGTGTGTGTGTGTGTGTGTGTGTGTGTGTGTGTGTGTGTGTGTGTGTGTGTGTGTGTGTGTGTGTGTTCAAAGGTCTAATGTAGCCAAAGCACTGATAAACACTGTGAGAGCCCTGAAGAGGGAATGCATGTCAAGTTATCTATGTCTGTTTTTACACAGACTTACACTCACGCAAACTCAAGGCCCCTGTGGCTCTTCTGCAGAACATGTTGCATCAAAAGTATGATCCAAAACGGCCTCTCCCCCCTCCCTGCTCAGCTCCTCAGTGTTCAGTCCCCATCAGAAGTGGTAGGCCTACATTTCTAGACATTTGCAACTCACTACCATCTTGTTACAGTTGCCTGGATTTCAGCTCCTCTGGCACTTCCTCTGATGGTTTGCTGTTTTAATGATATCAAGGCTAATGGTGCTTGATACATAGCAAATGCTACATTAGCCAAATGTCATAAAAATACTGACTCAATACATAAAGATGTGTCAGAGCGCCGGCGAGAGTTGGAGTGCAAGGAAATGATAGTCATTTCTACATTACTTGGGTAACCCTTTATATGACTACCATGACTATAATGCATCATAAACCTAATTAAAATCATTATAACAATGCTTTATAATGTGCTATGATTATTGTTATAAAGCATTATGAATATTTAGAAGTGCTTAAACTATAGTCATACTTGTCATTACCAAATGATAAGTATATTTTATAAAGCATAGAAAATTGCAGTCATTGAAAGTGTTACTTTATACATTTTAAATTGGCACTTTGTTTACAGATACCTCTAAAAAAAGAGGTGTTAGGTAGACGCACACTGATTTTATAATTTACTTCTTTCCTGTATATATACAGTATTTGTGGAGGAGGTGAAGTAGGTCAGCCATCATTAGTGAGATCTTGACAGAAAGCATGTTTACCGTTTAGGAAAGAATGCTGCATTGCACCGTCAGTTTCAATTAATTAGTCACTGTACATGAAAAGTATAGATTGATATAAAAGAGAGATGGATACAGAGATGTATTGATTGGCTTACATCAGGAGCAGGTTGTCATGCAGGGACCTAACTGACTGAAAGCGATAATAGTTTGCCTCCTCCACTGCTCGAGCTGTTATTGTATCTTTTAATACAAATGTTCTTTTGTTGCATTTAGCTTCTTCGGATAAAAGAAAGTCTGTTTGTTTTTCCGAGTGTATGACATTTTACCTTTGTTTTTGGTGTTCATGCTTTATAAGGTTAGGGTCTTAATAGAGAATACACTCTGCAAAGCGACAGGTCATGCACTAACACTGGTCTCAAATTACCTTCAAATCAGAAAACTCTGAAGAACCCCCTCGGTCTAGTGCTGAGCTTTATGTGAAAATACTGTTTTGAGGCACTGGGTTCTCGTCCTGCACAGCCCTGATGGAAAAACGCCCTGAAGGGTTGGCTGTGGTTCGGGCTCGTATGTTTTTAAAGAAATGGTGAATAATTGAACTGAATCTTTCCCTCCTCTTTAATTTGTTTTCTTCCCATCAATCGTAATGACAATATACAGTGATTTGTTTGCGATTGTGTATCTGACAGTTCAAGCCATGCTTGACTCAACCCATTTTTTTGTATTGATGCTTTATTGTGAAAGATAAGGCATACATATTGATATTGATGAGATGTACATGATAGTTGTCTTTTATATAAGGCTCATTAAGCAAACTTTCCGCTAAAATGCCTTCAGCTGTTACAGTCTGTGTTTATGTGCAGATTGTAAAGTGGACGTGTATTTGTTTCCGGTTAAATGCTGCATTGGAAAATGGTGGTGAATATCACTGAGCAATTTATATTTACGATCGTTAGAGCTGATCTGTGATCTTCAAGTTGCTTTCCCGCCCGCACACCTGGTGGACAGAGGTTTGTGAAAAGCATGTGTATTTCGGGGAAATTATGTGTATCCTTGTGCACAGGTGTAGTTGAACCCACACCATGGCTGGGTGGCTGACATGTTAGAACAGAGTCTGATTGGATTCCACGCTCCAGAAACATTAAACCCAGCGTTTCGAAGGGAGGTTGAAGTGAAGTGTGTGTTCATGTGTGTTCCTGCGTATTGCATGTGTTAGAATACTTGGTTGAGCACTATAATGGAACTAGTCAACACATGTATAATTGTTTGTGCCTTTTCAAGTGTGTTCCGAAAATATCATCTATTTCTGTATGAGTGTGTTTGTGTGCAAAGGCACTTCCTTTGGACGAGGCCATGCTGGAAGAGAGTTCAATTATCCTTCAGATCAAGGTCATTGAGCTGTGCCCTATCTCAGTGCTCCATCTATTAGCTGTCCCCTGTAGGGTCTAGGTATGGATGGATGGATGGATGGATGGATGGATGGAAAGCTTCGACCCCGACTTAAACCCAATCCCCTGCCGGTTGGGGAAGTTACTGCCAAGATGTAATCAGACTACCGATTACCTGTTTAAATTTGTAATTGGTTGTTTATTCCATTGGATGGATGTGTTTAATTTACTGTGGGGATTCAAGCTCAGTCAAATAGCCTTATTCATCTCAACATTTATTTATTGGTTGAATTTAGTAGGATGTTTTTTTTACCATTATAGCATGCAATACATTTACAGTGTTTTTAATCCCACTATATCTAATCTATAACCTTTCGCATCATACCATCGATCTTTTCCGCCGTTATCTGCTATACAATCTGCCCACTTGCTGTTGCCTGGGATAGGTCCCTTATGGTGGGAAAGGACATTTGTACTCTCGTTCTATCAAAAGATCTACCGCCCCTTGTGCTCCTCCGAGAACCTGTCTCCTTAAAACCTTTACCTTGTCTGTTTCTGAGGATTGGTTTTGGCCTCTGTTAATCGAGACACCGCTTTTACTGACTGATCTGCGAAAGTCCTCTCAGCGTGTGTCAGCTTTGAAGTAGCCAGGTGATAGGATCAAGGGATTGAAGTAACACACAGCTGATTTGAGCCTATACACTGTGGGGAGTCCCTGAAAAATGGTATAGAACAGAACAGTTTATGGTCTGATACATGTCAAATATTGTATTTTAGGTCAATAATATAAGTACTTCAGAAAGCAATATTGCAAATCTGCTCATCTTAAGTCTTGAAATACGTTTTCTGGATTACCTTCAAGCAAAAATAAAAGGGAAATTGCTTTTTGTCAAAGACAGGACCATTTTTCTTTCTACTTTTGTCCAGCCATCTTAAGTCTTGAAATACGTTTTCTGGATTACCTTCAAGCAAAAATAAAAGGGAAATTGCTTTTTGTCAAAGACAGGACCATTTTTCTTTCTACTTTTGTCCAGCACAAACGGCAATCAAACGTTTTATAGTTTATTGTAATGATAGTCAATAGAAGAAGTTAATGGCCTAAATATCTGGTTCAGTGGACGCACAGAAAAGAAATAACTGAATTGCAGCAGACAGGTGGCATTTTATTCTCTGAAAACCAAAATATACAGGTTTATGGTATCATATAGTTCAACATTACGCCATTACCAATACCAGTGATCATAGATACAGCACACAGCAATGATCGTTTAAACTATTCAACTTGGTTGTCATTTAAATCAGTGCTTTTAGCAATAATTAGCACTGATTCCTTATTGGTAAAGGATCAGATGTAAACTCATAAATCACTCTTCACTTGTCTGGTTATTAATACAAAATAATGATTCATCAGAAACTCATAGTAACATAGATACATAGTGCTATTTTAGAAAAAGCTGATTCCGACCACAATCAGACTTTTGTTTACCTACAGTATGTTTGGTAAACTAAAGCTACATTTCTGCTTTTTGTCACCAGATTGACCAGGCTTCAATGTTTTTGTATCGGCATGACAGTCACGAATGAATTAGTTGAGATTTATCCACGGATCTAGGGATAGGGGTAGAACCTAAAGAGAATAGACGCCCTCCAAACCTCCTGTATGGATTTTGTGAAAGAATGGGTTTAATACCACTTTTGTTGTAGCAATCCCAAGCTAAATCTGTTTTATTGTATCCATGGGACATAACATTCGATGACATTTAAGCCCTCTGTCTGTTCCTGTAGTGGAAATAAAGCTATTGAAAGCAAACTATCTGTTTTGTAGCTCAATATCCCAGTGGGAACCATACTAACACATTTCTTATTCCAGCCTTAAAGTTTACAGCTAGCACACCTGGTTGACCAAGCTCCCTGCCTTAATCTAAAACTCTTTAAAGCATAAAAAAAACACACTGTTTAGTCTAACTACCAGCCCCTCATCACCCTCTGGAATACAACTACATATTTTTATGATTTTCATAAACAAAAAGCCTATGGCTGTTAGAACAGAAAGTTTTAAAAATAATCGCTTTTAACTTTGCCCCGTATTTGTTTGCACAAGCACCCTCCATGACCCCCAAACCACCTGAGCTTCTGCTGGGATGTTGCTGATGTTGTTGATGTGCTCATGTTAATTAAATTACTTAGATCTGATTGGGGATGATTAGCATGCTAGCAGTAATAGCTAGCAGGGAATCCAATAGCCTATTATCATAATGAGTCCCTCTGGCGCGGTGTGTGGGTAGGTGGAGGAGAAAGAAAGTGAAGCGCTTATATTTGTTGCCCAGAGATAAGTAACATCAAATGACAAGAGTTTTTTAAAGCATAATACATGATTTAAATTGATTTGTCCAACCTGACTGCAATTAGATACTGTCACTGCTGGGATATGGCAAAGAGGAAACATGCAGTTTGCCAGTAAAACCAAAGAACACACTCAGATACATGAAAAGTTTAACCAATTTCTACATATTACTCATTAAAATATTTTTCCCAGAAGCCTTCTGAGTATAAGAAGAAATAAACAAGAAATAAACACATGCTATCATAGCCGGTCTCTAAAGGTATGTCTGTACAAACATTTCACACACATAAACACACACACTCACTTGTGGAGGAGGGCTCTGCACTGCGGCAGGCACCTGCAGCTGTGTCCTCTCTGCTCATTATACACCTGCTTCCACATTCTGGACTTCTGCTGCACATATGCTCACGACCTTGTGCTTAATATGGTTCAATGCAGCGTTTCTTTTTTGGGTTTCAGTGCATTTATGTTTAAAGAGTTGGGAATTTGTTGTTGCAGTTGAAACAATTTCTTTCATTTAATAACCTTTTTATGTTTTATTGAATTTATTTCCCCTGACTCTATCTCGTTGTACACCTGTTACTGCATATCCTCCTTTACTGTCCAACTTCCAAGGCCTGAGTGCTTTAAAAAGATGCTCCACAGCACCATGCAGAGTCACCAGTTTGTCTTAAGTTCATACTCCTTATTTTACTCTCACCAGAAAGCAAAAGCCCCAGAGAAAAGAAGGAACATCTCTATTTGCCCTCTGCTCATTACGTTTTTACAACATTTATATTTCACCCCATCGCCAGATAACCGATAAAAAGTTATTTCAGCACACATTCCTACTCCCCCACAAAGTTTGAATATACGCAGTGTTAAGTTAACTATATCTGTCCTCTGACTCACGTTCTCTCACATCTACTCCCTACCCACTAATGTCTGCTTCCAAAATAAGTTGAAGTGGATGTCGTTTTATGGCAGCTCAATCCAGTTTGAGAGAATGATGGGATTTAAAGTACATTTTTATATAACCGCTTGTGTCTTTCTTCCATTCCGCCTGTCCCATTCTTCCCCTAGATGCCAAGGCTTGCCCCTCCAAAGACTTCCAGTGCCGTAATGGGAAGTGCGTGGCACCGATCTTTGTGTGTGATGGCGACGATGACTGCGGGGACGCCAGCGATGAGGAGAAATGCACGGCTCCCACCTGCGGCCAGCACGAGTTCCGCTGCAATGACTCCGAGTGCATCCCCGCCCTGTGGAGCTGCGACGGAGACCCCGACTGCAAGGACAAGTCGGATGAGTCCATGGAGCGCTGCAGCCGGAGGACGGAGCCCCAGAAACCTCGCTGCCCGGTGGGAGAGTTCCAGTGTGGGAGCGGGGAGTGTGTCCACATGAACTGGAAGTGTGACGGAGATGCAGACTGCAAGGATAAATCTGATGAAGCAAACTGTGGTAAGTCATCTGTGGATATGTTGTATTAATGTGTATGGAGTAGTTGGATAAATGAGTAAATACACTCCTTAAGGATAATGCTGCTTTCGTTTGAACTATAATCAGGATAAACCCTCTAATTATCATAAATCCTATCACCCAGTAGCATAACCCTGTTGTCTTGTTTTCCGAACACTAAAGAAAAATAATAATTAGAGCAAAACAAACTTCTTTTTTTTTCTGAACAACTGCACAACTTTATTCAGTCCAGTCATGTACCTTGACCAGGAAGCAGCTTTGCCACTGATTTACATTTACAGTCATTGTTATGAATGTGTCATATAATCGCTATGGTTCTTTAAGGTAATGTATCTGTTATATGACTCAATGGCGTCACTCAGCACTTGTTTGGAGGGTGAATTCATTGTTGATTGTTTTATTTTTTTATTAATTTAATGGTAAATTAAAAAAGTTAATTCCAGCTTTAGGCTTTAATAAAGGCATTTAATGTATGCATGTTGGGGAACAATGGTTGTGGCTCTCCACTACTGAAGGCTTTTACTTCAAAGGCTGACATGTCATGTGTCGTGAACAAAGACTACGAGACAAATCATGTTGTGCCACCAAATGTTTGAAGGACGATCAAGGCTTCAACTTTATAATGATGAGTGTGTTGCAACTTTGTGATCTGTGGAAGCAGAAGGAGAAACTGTGTGTGTGTGTGTGTGTGTGTGTGTGTGTGTGTGTGTGTGTGTGTGTGTGTGTGTGTGTGTGTGTGTGTGTGTGTGTGTGTGTGTGTGTGTGTGTGTGTGTGTGTGTGTGTGTGTGTGTGTGTGTGTGTGTGTGTGTGTGTGTGTGTGTGTGTGTGTGTGTGTGTGGTGAAGGTCCTCCATGAAGTAAGACCCCCATCTGGTGTCCTCTTCACACACCCACACACCACTCAGGGAGATGACAGCAGCCTCGCACATACGACATGATACACGCACACCACACACACACACACACACACACACACACACACACACACACACACACACACACACACACACACACACACACACTCACACACACTCACACACACTCACACTCAAACGCACAGACACATGTTGATACCTGTGCTCACAAATACAGTCCCAGACAGCAGATTCTCATGCACTTGCAAATAATGAAATAATATTGCAATCATAGAGGCACTCCAGTCTGCTGTAGTCACTTCAAACGTGAATTACCATACAGTAAATACCGCAGAAAAAGAAACTGTGACAAAGTATAGACCACTGCACATACAGTGTCATAGTCATCTTTAAAACCCTGCCATCTCTCAATCATATGGTAACAACAGGTTATTATATATTATTATCTTTGAGGTTCAAACTACTATTTAGGTATGCACTGCATGAAATGCAGTTTTTTTTTCGTGTGAATAATGACTTCAAATTCAAATGTAATTATAGTAAACTATCCTGGTTATCAGCTGGTTATTCTTAGTTCTACCTATTGCCAAATATGTGAATTTGATAAACGACTATTGATTGGTTTCCTGAAATAACTGATCTTCTTAAGGTTTTCTTTTCCCTCAGAGGCGTCTTCCTTAGGGTTTTACAGGACCTTGAAATGCTTACATAAATTATGAATTTAAATGAAAACAAATTCCTTGAAAGTAATTGAAAATAGACAAAGACAAACAAGTGCTTGAATGTGTATGTTTTGTGCGAAAAGAAGAAATTAACATTTTTTGATATTTTTCTTTTACTTAATGTTAGTAAATAGGATCTTTTCCGCTTGTGTCTCTTGCAAATGTATAATTGTTTGACGCTCCACCTGTCTAGAGGAAGTACAATGGTAATAAACCTTGATATGTGTGTCTTAAAGGATGGGAAGTTCTTACATTTTAGGGAATTAAACCTGAAAATTCTTTGAAACTGATGTTTAGCAAGGTTTTGGGAAACCTGTAATGTAATGAAGTAGCCTAGCTTCTTAGCCTTATGACCAAATTGCAGTTTAATTTATTTAAAAAATACTTTACTCAATTTGATGGCTATCCTACTCAAATGTAATTTAGGTTTGCAGTTTAAGACTATATTTGGGAAGAATGCCATTACATACATAATACATAAACAAAAAACCAACGTGCTAATGTAGTTGAATAATTATGACTTCTGACTGTAAATCAAGTCGTCTTGCCTTGCCATCATGTGCCAGTGGAGTCATCTATCTCAATGTGTCAAATGAAATGTTCACTGTTTGACAGATGTGATGAGACAGAGCTGTGTGTACTATATGTATTTGATTGGGTTTGTGCGCGTGCTCATCACATTGTGAATAAAGGTGGGTGGTAGGAGCTTTGTGTGAAACAAGATGTAATAGATGTCGGGCTGATGTAAATGAGAAAGCAGAGCTCAGCTTGGGGAGGTGCAACATTTCAATGTAAATTAGAAATGTGAGAATCATTGCATGTCTCCAGTTTGTTCTCCCCTCCTCTATTCCATCAGACTTTGCTCATTCGCATGGACCCATCCCCTGGTTATTATCTCCCATCTTATTTGAAACATCTGTTCCAATAATCTTGTGTTATTTCACGCCATGCTGGGACAAGTGACTTCGAGGAGGTTAATCTAAATGAGAAATTTTCAAAACGTATCTCTACTTGGTTCTCTACTTTCAGTCCTGCCAACATTTCTGAAGATGGGAGTCCATTATTGTTGCTGTTCATCTAGAGATTCATCATAATTAGCTGAGTTAAGTTCCCAATCGTTTAACAGGAAGAGCCAGCACATGTAATGATGGCATAGGATTATTTATTCTATTAGTTTATCATTATAAATCCGCATACCTGTGTGTTCATGCCGAGTGCAAACATTTGCTGCTTACATGCACTTTAGTTTTGACGTGTGTGTGTGTGTGTGTGTGTGTGTGTGTGTGTGTGTGTGTGTGTGTGTGTGTGTGTGTGTGTGTGTGTGTGTGTGTGTGTGTGTGTGTGTGTGTGTGTGTGTGTGTGTGTGTGTGTGTGTGTGTGTGTGTGTGTGTGTGTGTGTGTGTGTGTGTGTGTGTGTGTGACCCGTATTTCCTGATACAGTGCTTGTGCACCACACTGTTTTGTGGCATCCAGCCATTGATCATGTCTTCCTACATTCCCTTTGCAGAGCCAGTCCAAAACACAAAACATGAATAATTAAACAGCCAGTTAAAAAGACGAATGAGTTAAATAAACCTGCCCTCGCTGTTAGAGCAAGCTCAAACAAATGCCCCTACACACTTACACACACACACACACACACACACACACACACACACACACACACACACACACACACACACACACACACACACACACACACACACACACACACACACACACACACACACACACACACACACACACACACACACACACACATAATGGATAGATGTGGATTTTCATTAGCTGATGAAGCAATACCTGCTTGCTTATTATTTCCATCGGCTTTTATCTGTGCAGGTATTCGTGTGACTGATTACTTTCGGATTGGGATGCACTCCGAGTTGGCTTAATAAGCAAAGCAACACAGAAGTGCATATCTTCATAGATACAGTTGAAATTATTGTTGGGGGTTTGTGTGTGTGTGTGTTTTTATGTGTGTAAAATCTTCACCTTTACAGGGATATAGATATTTAATTAGAGTAGACTTTTGGGAATGATTAAGATTCTTTTTTTTCTCCACCAGTGCCTACTGCCAATACCGGTATTTGTAACACCAACAAATTACAAGTTTACTGTAATTGTTATGGAAACAAAAAATGCTTATTCTAATATAAGTTGTGTTTGTTTTGTGTCCCCAGCCCTGCTCACATGTCGTCCTGATGAGTTCCAGTGTGGCGATGGATCCTGCATCCACGGCACCAAACAGTGCAATAAAGTACACGACTGTCCGGACTACAGTGATGAAGCCGGCTGTTTCAACAGTAAGTGTCAGATGACTAAAAGCCATTGAACAACAACGACACAGCTGTATTTAATACATTTTTACTTACAGTATATAATGCGGGAGGTCAGAACTCAGTTTTTTCATCTGAATGTTGGAATAAGATTCATATTCCGTGAGCAGAGAGAGAGAGAGATATCTGATATCTATAATCATTAGCTTCATGCATTTTTCACTGCCATTGTGGTCATACTTGATTCCCCCAACAAATCTATGTACAACTATGATACTACCAACAAGACTCACAGGGGATAGAGTAGCACAGATGGCTGCAGTTGGCTGCACAAGTGAAATCTGACCTTTCTGGAAACTGCTTAAAGAAGTGAGGTCTGTGCTGCTAATTCAATCAGAACATAGAGGAAAGATAGTCTAAGAGGCCTAATATCAAATTAATGTCTACATATGGTGTATGCATGACCTTGAGTGTGCATATTATAAAACAGAACAGTTTGAAGTCATTTTCAGAAACTTTGCATTTGAGGAATATTGATCTTTAAATGTTTAAAGTCCAGCTTTGAACCTGAAGTGTGTTTTTGTACTCTTTCTAATGCACCTGTATATTTGTGTGTAGAAGCTGTCATGTACTGTGCCACTGTGTCTGTTTGCGTTCAACAGTGTCACTAACTTGAATGTTATACACGGTTTGTTCAATTCAAACCCTGATCCCTAACTTTGTTGTGTCCTCTTCACAGTTACAAAGTGTGACGGGCAGAAAAAGTTCCGCTGTAAGAACGGGGAGTGTATTGACAGCAGCAAGGTGTGTGACAATGTGAAAGACTGCAAGGACTGGTCTGATGAACCGATGAAGGAGTGTGGTAAGATGATTATCCTCCGTTTCTCTTCATACACACACACACACACACACACACGCACGCACGCACAGGGCCGTGGGAAGTAGGGGTGCTGAGGGTGCTGCAGCACCCCCTGGTGGAGGACAGGGGAACTGCACTTCCACAAGATTAAATACACATATAATCAAAAAAAAGCCTTGATGTAACAACATTCATAATTAAGTAAAGATAACACCGTTTTCACCCCGGTTACATTTTCCATTTGCCCTGTACGATGGCCGCTGTAAGTGATGAAAGTGGGGGATATTGGCTTATCAGGCGCCCGCAGCTCAGAGCCAGCGTGATAGAGAGAGGGGGTGCACCGGTACCGGCGGGGAATGTTGTTAGCTTCTGCTGCGCTAACAGATATAAGAAGCTGTTTCTACAATAATGTGGAGGGAGAGCTCTCCTGTCAGACTGAGAGGCTCAGTGAGGTAAAGGACTCTGAGGGCTTAGATAGTTCACTTTAGTCTAAGTTATCTCAGTGGGTCTCAAATGTTTTGATCACAATTTATGTAAACAAATATTTCCAAGGCACTCCTTTATAATTATTAGGATAAATAAAAACAGGTTTGAAATCATTCCAATGTACTGTAGGACAGTAAACCAAAAATACTGTTTAAAACTGGAGATACTTAACAATATGCATAAATTAATTAATGTTAACTGATAAAATAAGATATAAATGAACCACAAAAATAAAACAAGTTAGCCTACATTTATTTGTTATTGGCTATGGGTTATTGGATATGTTCACATACTTATTTGATTATTAAAATGCAAACCGATCTTTTTCATATGGGTGTTTTAGAGTTGTATTCCCTAGATCAGTCTCTAGTTTGGGCGCTCAAAGTGCACCAGATTGAAGCATTTTACTTTAAAATGTTAAAAAAAATCTTCCCGGGGGGGCACCCCCGGACCCCCCTAGAGGATGTGAAGTTCACCCCCCAATTAAAACATGTTCAGGCAATACTAAATACATTTGAAGCCTTTTTATATAAGCTGTCCACCATATCAATACGTTTCTCTGTTTGTAGTGTATTGGTCTTTTGTAGAGGTTTTTCATTGCCAGCTAAAATCTTGCCTAGGGCAGCAAATTGGTGAAAACCGGCCCTGGTGTCATCCCCACAGCACCCCCCATTTGAAACATGTTCCCACGGCTATGCGCATGCACGCACGCACGCACGCACGCACGCACGCACGCACCTACGCACACACACACACACACACACACACACACACACACACACACACACACACACACACACACACACACACACACCACACATACAGAGGAACATTAGACCTTTCACCACCTCAGGCCAACATGGGTGTACATACTCTCTGGTGCGATATAACTAATGCACACCATCACCAGCTGCTTCTGATGTGGGTGGTCACTCTTCTAAGCAAAATAAGCTTCATTTGATCAAGGCAGGGTAAATCAAGAAATTTCTCAACGGCCTTGTTATGATCAAAGAGCTGAGCCAATCTGCCCTCTAGTGCGTTCGCAGCCAGGAAAACGTGATCGGACTACATTACCCATAAGGAACTACATGGATTATCCACACACCATTGATAATTACCACTTAGAGGGCTTCAGTCACGGATCTCACATCACAAGCAGTGCGGTCCAGCTGCTAACAGAGTGAGGCAGATGAGAAAAACATACCTGTTAATAAAATGTATATTGCTTGCACTCAAGTACTGGTACAGGATGGAGACTCTAGAGATCGCTCAAGGGGATCAAGCCGATCATCACCATAGGTTTAATACGATACTGTATCTCAGTGTGCTGCTCTTTCAGCTGGCTCTGATCTCTTTGCGGAGGGTAATAGACTGTAATGAGATTGACCAGTAACTGCATCATTAACTTTAAACATATTTTCAGGGTGTTTAAGCGCAAACCTGCACCCCACTTGTTTTAACTATAACTTACAAATGCCATTACATCAAACATGGGAAAAGAGCAGCATATGAAATGTCTTCAAAGTAACACGTTATTTACTTAACACATTTCTGTATCCTCAAGGTCTAACATGGGTTTTGAATGAATTTCCTGCTCTTTCGCATCAGTGTTTACTTGCTAGCAATCTCCTATGTCCCTGCATTTGTTGGTATATTGTTTAAAGTGTACAGTAGTTGCATTATCACTGCCAACTGTCAATCAGTGAAATAGCATGGAACTGAGAGCAGGATGTGAGGCATGTGCTTGCATGATGTAAATAAAACAGGGACCCGCACATAAATAACACTTTATTTCCACAAGACTTTGGAGCTCTGCAGCAGTGATTAGCTACCATTCAGCCGCAATATCATTAGTGAGGATGGTCACTAATGTTGGGCCATAAAGAATGGCTCATCCCAAAGGCCTGTCAAGTTTTCCTTACCGAACTCCTAAACTGTTGACACAAAGTTGGAAGTGCCTTGAATATAACTTGAACTTTATGAAGATTTCCCTTGAAGGAGGACTTCAAAGACTTCTCGTTTTTATTAGGTCAGTAAAATGTAGTCATTGGGAGTGCGACACATCTTTTGAAAAAAAGGCAGAGACTGAACACATCATGTCTACTTTTTTTGCTTTTAAAATAACTTGATATATTGACAGTGTCCACATATTTAAAGCCTAAAGTGTCTTCTGTAGAACAAATAATCAGGGGAAATAGGTGTTGTAATTATGAATACACTGACTGCACTTCAGAAAACAACCTTATTATCTGTTAAATTTCTCTTGAAGTCTAAATCTCCTTTTTTTCTCTCATCTTAACTCTATTCTTGCATTCTCTCTCATTTTCAGTCTCGTTCTGTCTCACAGACAAACCTGTAGCCTTAAAGCTTTAATCTTTAATGTACTCCGGTAATGAAGTGCCAGCTTTAGTCTTCTACAGCGATCTCTTTCTACTCCCTTGAGGGTATTTTAAAGACAAACGAATATAATGGAGCTGCAGACACAGATACAAAATGAAGGTTTTTCCCTTTTTAAAATACAAAGAAAGGAAGAAGGAAAATGGAGGCTCTGAAATGAGAGGATGAAGGTCAGCATGTAACAATAGGAGTGGAGTGGCACCTGGTACACGTGGCCAAGCTCGCTGTTGGAGTATGGATTGATTCCAGTTAGATTTGGCTGACACTGTGCCTGTACACAGACACAAAAGCATTCCAATGAATATACTGTACACACACACACACACACACACACACACACACACACACACACACACACACACACACACACACACACACACACACACACACACACACACACACACACACACACACACACACACACACACTTGACAGGACTTATCTCTACTGGCAGGATGAATACAACTATGAACACACACAAACTTTTGGTGTTTGTCTTTCTGTCCAACTATTTCTTTCTGTTTCATCTAGGCTGAATTTCTGTCCAAAAGACTGCTGGAATTATTTCATCAATATTCAACTCTTCTTTACTTCCCTCCCCTCCTGTTCCCCCCCCCCCCCCCCCCCCCCCCCCCCCTCTCTCTCTACAGGCCTGAATGAGTGCTCAGACAACAACGGCGGCTGCTCTCACATCTGCAGGGACCGAAAAATTGGTTACGAGTGCGACTGCCCCTCTGGGTACAAACTCATGGACAAAAAGACATGTGGAGGTAAAGAAAAGATGAGATTTGAAATGAAATAACCACCTTAATGCAGAAGACCATTAACGTAACATTATACTTTGTCTGGGCTGGTGTGATCTACATGCTGTTTGTCCACCCTCCCCAGTTTTATTTGACAATTTCACAGGGTTCAAACTCTACTGCTATTCATATTATTATACTTTCATAATAAAATAAGTCATTTTATCTATCCAATAATGAACAAATTATGGAACTTAATTTGAAAAAGGGATAAACTGCTGCAAAACGACATTAAAAAGAAAAAAAAGCTCATATGTTCTTACCGTCTCTAAAACCACAAAGCCAGATTTTTAGTATTTTCTGTTATTTTTTATTAAATTATACTCTCAAGATAATATACAAAGTGCAGATAGGAAAGCTTTAAAGTTGCCCAACAGTGATTTGTTTTCAGTTTCCCCTGCTTCACAGCGCTAAGCTCGACCAAACACATCTGGATTCCTGATCTCAATCAGATCAAATTTGTATCGATCTTCTCTCTGTGCTATTGGTTTGCTTACAAACAAGCTATTTCCCAAAATGTTAGCCAGTTGTGCTATGGTTTTATTTGGTTAAGTTGTTAAAGCGTACAATCCGGTGTCCTAAATTAGCAAGCACGGACAATGTATCTGTGCAGTGGACATCTTTAAAATCAGATTCATCACATGTCTCTCCACAGATATAGATGAATGTGAGAACCCGGATGCCTGCAGTCAGATTTGCATCAACTACAAAGGAGATTATAAGTGTGAATGCTACGAAGGCTACGAGATGGACCCTGCCTCTAAGACCTGCAAGGCCGTTGGTGAGCACTTTAACTCTCTCACACACACACACACACACACACACACACACACACACACACACACACACACACACACACACACACACACACACACACACACACACACACACACACACACACACACACACACACACACACAGGCCGTTTCTCAATCGCGAGGAAACTGGCTTCCAAGCCAATATTTCAAGGATACTACGTCATCGAGTGCCGCTGAAGGACTGTTCCAATCTCCAGCATACTTGGAATTCCACCGAGGCCACTTCCTTGGTTTGGGGGTAATTTCGAGGCTGCACATGGGTAGACTTCGCGTCCTTCAAATCCCCACAATGCTTTGCGCACGGACCAATTTCAAAAACCCTTGCGGAGAATGGCTGAACCGACGCAGCACATCACACATTTAAATGTAAGTATGTAGTGGCGTAGAACATGTGTTGGTAAATATGTTACTTTGTTGCATTTGTTATCACCAAAAATGTGTTCCGTGAAAGTAAAGCAATTTCATAATTAGATAGACATTGTGAGGTTTATTTTCGGTACAGTTTATGTTGAAACCGTTAGAGAGAATGGCACACTTGTTCGCCTTTTCCATTCTTCTTTGTTTTCCGAAGCCGTGTCTTGGAAGTATACTTGCTTCGTTTCTGAAGGAAGTGACTTGGAAGTATGCGACTACCAAGCCAGTATCCTCGCGATTGAGAAACGGCCACACATTTGTTCGGGTTAAGACCCACACCTTCGAAGATGGATGTTCTCACAAACACACAGTCATGGGCAGACATGTACACGAAGAGAATCACATGTCGAAATCAACCCTTATATACACACCAATTACTCTCTCATTCCATCACCTCTAGCTACAGAGGCACATTCCACACTATTCTCACACTGTGGGATATTGTGAAGCGGGAAGCTCGCTTTGTATGCAGGCCTTGCAGAGCAATCTGTGCAAAGATAAATATTTGCCACCTTTTTCTGCAGTCCTCACTAATGAAAAGTTTGCAGCCAGCTGCTTCTGCTCCCTCTGGAGTGTCATAGAAAGGACGTTCTGTGGGGAGAGGGCCTTCCCGCACACTGAGCAGGGTCTGAAACCCTCTTTGGCCTGCGTACACACTCCGAGCAGTGGTTTGAATAGAGATCAAATCTGGTCCTTTAAGCTAAACCAGGCAAATTGGTCCAGTTAAATCTTGAAGTAAAGATCGACTTCATCCTGTTATTTACACCTAAAACCCGACAAGCTCCATGTTGTACTTCATCAACAATTTAACCAACTGGAGATAACAATTCCTGCTACCAATTACAAAATAGAGCTTTTAATATTTACTGAAGTTATGATAAAATGGACTTATATTTTTAAATATATATTTAGCAGAGCTGAAAGCAGAATTTCAGTGCTATTGCTAATTCGAAATGACATGTCATTTTCACTTGAAGGGTACCTAAATAGATTTGTATAAGTAGAAATAAATATTTAGTGCATACAATGTTATGCATTTTACAGGAAACATAAACTTGCCCTGGCAGTTTCAATGCCTCATGACTACCCATTTACCTGAAGTGGGAATGGAACCATTAACTGATTAAGTTACACAGTAAATTAACTTTTTTTGTGGGGCAAGAGGGAGAAAAGAGTGTTACCAGTGATTACCACCATCAGTCTTAGGTTGAGTCATTATTGGATCAAGTGGTCTAGTAATGAGAGAGCTTGGAGCAGAAAACAGGACCTCACTCTTAAGTTAAGTGGCATAAAAACCACCATTGATTGCTTCATGCCTCTCTCTGTGAATCCTTATTGCTCTAAGGCAGCACAAACAGTCCTTGTCAGAGGCCAAGACATTTGTCAGAGGAGAAGAAAGGTAGGAGGAGGATAAATGGATGGACGGATGCATTGTTGGAATGTCTTTCTGCTCATTGAGGTAATGTTGAGAGAGTTAATAGTGGCACATGTCATAGCGTCCCGAAGGAGACGGCCTCAATATGAAAATGTGACAGGATTATTGAGGTTTATGTAGTCAGAGGCACAAATAGAGATAGGAACATAAATAAAAAGATTTTTGCTTCGTGAAGCTGACATAATGTGGACATAATGAAGCCGGATTTGCCTGTGAACTCATTCCTAGACGCAAGTGTGCACACATTCACATTCATTAACATAGATGAACACTTTGAGATTCCGGTCACACAAATGAACACATAGTTATTTCGAGTAGTCGAGTTATGGTTCGTGCACATACATACACTGCCCAGAAGGAGTGTGACATTCTGTGATAAGATGTGACACGTGCCGAGTGCCAATATCGTTTGCTCTGAAGTTCAGGCTTTTTCTATCTCGGAGGCTCACAGAAAAACACTAGTACGGTAGTTTAAATGCAATGGCATATATTAAATAATAGTTTTTCTTACTGCATTTTCCACTTGTGCTTGTTGTAGTTGGTGCAAGTTGAGCCTGTGTAGATAATTGAATAAGATAACCTTTACTCTTTGTATTCTCCAATGTACAAAGAATGAGTTCACACATGGTTTCATGCCCTGCAGATGAATTTCCGAGTAATACGTAACGCTAGCAATGCTAATTCAAATTAAAGTACTAGACCTGTTCCCTCCGCTCAGCTGGTATTTGTGAATGTGTGTGTGGTGGTGTTACTACATGGCAGCGTCCATAAAGTACTTGAATAAAGACTTGTACTCACTAATTAAACATATTGTTTTTTTGTGTTTACACTTTATGGTTTTCATGCCACACTGAGTCTTCAATTTGAGCTATTGTTTTGTGTTTAGGACAGAGCTAGACAGAGTGTGGGAGTTTACAGAAAGTATCAGAGGGATGGATCCACACAGGCAGCAGTTTCTTTACCAGTTTAGTCTTCTCTCATACATAAATTAGAGTTGAAGCCAAATTGACTTTGACAGGGCCAAGACCGAGAAGGAGAGGAATGAAAATATGAATGCATATAGTAAACATAAAGTGAAATAACACCTCGACCCCATTCCTTAACATATAACAAGTATGTCAAAACTGATCACTCAACACAGAGAGAATTACTGCAGCACAAATTCGAGAGAAAATATTTCGCAAGTGTCTAAATAAAATCAAGCAGTTCAATTCTTCTACTAGAGAATAAACTGCTGCCAGAAACAAATATTTATATATTAATACAATTGCTTATTGTTCATGTTACTGCAAGGAAAATGGACATAACATATATTTAATAATTTTGTTATTGAAATAAAAAATGTGCAGGGTTGCTTAAAGAAAAAAAAACACATGCTGCAGATTTAAAGTGTCACACAAAATAATGGCGTTCCTAACTAGCTTTCATTAAAAGCACCCTTATGAGAAAACGATGGGACTGATAAGTCATTGTAAGAACTTTAGCAAACTCAATAGCAGTTGTTTTTGGGGCAAACGTTGAATATTTTATGAATGCAGCTAACTTTCTTAAATGTTTTCATAATAAAAGTTTCTAAAATGTTCAGGCAGGAGTAAAGATAAGGATGAGAAAGATGTGACGGCATGAAAACAATACAGGTACACACACACACACACACACACACACACACACACACACACACACACACACACACACACACACACACACACACACACACACACACACACACACATACACACTGGTTGATAAAAGCAGGGCGCGCTGTCACATCGATGCTGAGGAAATGTACAAACTGCCTGTGGACCAAAACTCGTACTTTCCGTTTTTCGCTGTTGTTTCCATATCTTGTTCCTTGTTCTCTCATCTACAGTGTACTGCAGGCTAACCACAGTGCCAAGGCCAGTTTTCACCACACTTGACAGTTTGAGCACACACTTTTCAAAACTGGGTTTAAAGCAGTGGTCAGATTCACCCCATTGTCAAATTATTGTGCCATGGGACCCAAGACTTTGTGGAGCACTGTCAAACCTCATCTCAGAAGTTTTATTCGCAGTTTTTTGCTTTTAATATGCAAGCACAAAACAATGTATTCTGTCTTCCTTCAGGAATATTGGTATCAGAATCAGAATTAGAATACCTTTATTAGTTTATTTGTTAAGTTGTTACAGCAGAAAAAGAGCCACAGACAGCTTAATGTTAAACATGTTACATATGTTACATGCATTAAAAAGTACTAAATAAAAGAAAAAATTATGATATAATTCAAAATAAAAAGTTACACAATTTACAAAATACACATCCTGTAACAGTTTCTTAGGATTTAGCAGCCAGGTATATATTGCACAGTTATTAACGGCATATATATATATATTGTATTTAACAGCAAGTAATGGATGCTTGTATATATCCAATACAACTATATATATTTATCGTATACTTTATATCTGTCATTCTTTCAGTGACCTATCGTGTTTTATAATGGTCTCCAAAACCACCACCAACAACAACAGCATTTATCTTTTGAAGACTCTGGCGACCCATCACATATAATGAAGGGTTGCTTTGTCATGAGGTGGATGACTTTTGACAGAAGGTTAATTTCTCTCCCTGCTTCAGCGTCTATTCAGCATTACATAGCAAGGTCAATATGTTTTAACGAGCATGGCTGACCTAGACATTTGTTTCTACTCCCAGACGTAACATCATCCTAATAATAACCTCATCCAGTGTTGGCCTGTTCACACTGGCTGCAACTAGACATCCCCATCATCCTGCAGAATTTCATGCCTTTTCCTGACCGGGTCAAAGTGACCTTTCTGTCTGTCTTGGGTGTTTTCATCTCCACAACATAAACATCTGCTTGGTTGCAAATTAAATGAATTCTCCTTCTGTGCCGGACAGCAATTCCCAAGCCGGAAATGATCTTTTTCCTCTGCTTTATCTTAATTGGCCAACAGGCAGAACGGCCCTGAACTAGCAGAACAGATTCAAATGTATCCGGGGATCCTATACTCTGTTAGGAAAGCTGACTGTTGCTTTGCAGGGATATATTGAGGAGAGATAATAATGCACATTTTGATGCTATGTCATAGCTAGAGGAAAACAGTGAGTCAGCTTTGTTTCAATTTGAGAAGGACAGACTGCTGCAACAACAGAGTGATGAGGGATAAGTGATGTGAAAAGTGTGTCGGGGGATTTATGAAAGAGAAGTCCATTTCTGTTCGTATTAATGCATACTTTAAAAATGTTCTCCCTTTTCTCTCTTCCACCTTACCCATCTGACTTTCTTTCCCCTGCTGTTATTAGATTAGTTTATTTACTTTCTACCCCCAAATTACATAATGTTCTTCATTTCACCATATCTTCCTCCGTCACATTGCTTGTGCCTGTCTCTATCTTGTTTCGTTGCTCTCTCACTCCGTCTCCCCCTCTCTCTGCTGGTGAAAATGATGATTTCAAACTTAGCAGTCAGAGGAAAATGATTGGAACCAAACAGTAGTACAAATGTAATATTTTCTCCCTGTGCCGTAGCCTGTGTTAAACCAGGGCTGAGGAAACCTATTTAGGGATGGTTGGCTCTGTGTGAAAGTATGAAATTGTGTGCGTGTGGGCGTACCTCAGTGTGACTGTTGCCCAACTCTGTCTCGTTAGGCGGCATTTCAGCTTTACTGGGCAGTGTGGAGTGGAGAGAAACATGACAGATAGGGTAGAGAAGTGAAGATGAAGGAAAATAGATGGATGGGTATCGGTGTAGGAGACAGAAATCCTGGACAACAGCACTGTTGAGCTAAAACAAAGGTTGTTTTGGAGTGTCTACCATATGCAGGAATGCAAAGTAATTTTTTGTATATGTATGAGGTTTGACCTTGTCAAATGCAGGACATGATTTCAAATGCTTGACTCACGCTCACCTACAGCCTGCTGAAAAATGTGCCCAAGGTAACTGATGTGCCAGCCAACAGCTCATACTGAACCGAACCTAGAAACACTTTTGACAAGCTGTTGTACTAAAAATAGAACAATGTGTCATGTCTAGTTTTTGGTGAACTTTGTCCACCTGCACATTGTGCTTCATTACATCACCCGGCTGCAGAACGCACACTCAAATTCACATAGTACACACAAAGACCTTTTAAATGAGTGTCTCCTTTTTAATGTTTCTTTGCTTTCAACTATGGCCACATTACGTAATGTATGTGTTCATTTTTCTGTGTAAATAATTCAGTGAGCAGCATTAAGTCAAAAGTATTCTGTGTGTACAAAATGTATTCTCCTTTTTAAAAGGTTTATAGGAATAATTTAATTGATGCCCACATCATTAAAAATACATGCATTAAAGACCTAAATAATACAATGCAAAACACAACACTATTTGTCTCACATCATGTTCTCTCTTCAGAATAAGAATAAATACCCGACAATAAACATGGTGTCTTTTTATTACAGTGTGTAGGTTTTTCACTGCTAAAGTACATCTAAAGGGGGGAAAGGGCTAGTGAACACTGATTGATTCCGAGGTAACAAACACAGAGCAGTGATATGTAAATAGAATAGAATAAAAATGGTGTCTTAAGTCGCCGGTTCAGCAAACACTCGGTCGACCTCTGACCTTAACCTGTACTCTGGAACAGCTAGCAGGCCTAACTCAGCAGATCTGAGAAATCTTTTATGAAAGGAAGGGGTTAAAGTTCACTAATGTATTCTATCGCTGGGCCATGTAAATTCTGAACGATCTTTTTTAATGGATTCAAGGGCAAGGTTTGCCATTGCAAGTGACTAATAATAATATCAGCATGACTGCATAAAACACTATTTTATTTCATATCACCATTTCTGGCAATGTTCATGTCTTGTTGACGTGATAACAGCAAAATAACATCAAACTGTACAGCCAGTGAGCTGCATTGGTATGAAGTCAATGTGACCTTGTCTGTTTCAGTCTCAGGAACGGTGTGGATTGAATTACTTTAGCGAATATTCAGATATGCAGGTTAACCTTTCAAATACCGGTTTGGGTGTGTGCTACATTTTATATATATATATATATACAGATACACTAGCTATGACTGACGGTCAAATGACCCCCCCGTCTTGTAGGGAGTTGGTTGAAAATGATAAATGTGATCTCATTCGGGGTTACAATAGTAGGTTAATGGCTGTCAAGGGTCTCCATACATCTCTTGAGATTTGCAACCAATCTGTCCAATTTCGTTGTTATTCTTCGGCAGACTCATACATTGTTGTGACGTGAATGTCATTTCTGCTCCCTCAGGAAAAAGTCCGTACCTGATGTTCACCAACCGCCATGAGATCCGTCGAATTGACCTGCTGAAGAGCGAATATACACAGGTTGTCCCCACGCTGAAGAACGCAGTGGCCCTGGATGTAGACGTGTCCATTAACAAGATGTTCTGGTGTGATCTCTACCATCGTAAAATATACAGGTATACACAACACACTCAGACATACACAGACACACCATTAACCGTACATTATGATTTGTTTAGTATTTGAACTCACATTGAAGCCTATAAAACCACTTTGCTAGATTAGAACATTAGGTGTTAAGAATCACATTATATTCTTGTGCGTCAGCCATTCTGTCATTCATTTGTCCTCTACCTATCCATCTTGTCTGCTTCAAACTGTCAGACCTTCTGGTAGCAAGACCCACCTGGGGGGGGGGGGGGGGGGGTGTGTGTGTGTGTGTGTGTGTGTGTGTGTGTGTGTGTGTGTGTGTGTGTCACACCTGGAGGGCTGTGTCATCTGTCAGTAAAAAGTGGACTTGTTTGTCCTTCAAGCACAAACAGTATTTGCACACACAGAATTACTGGTATTATTATTGTGTGTGTGTGCCTGTGTGTCACCCCGAAGGCTGACAGGATGTGGGAGGGGCCTTCTATGATCTCAGCTGAGCCATATGCTATCTCTAATTCCACTGCCTCAATAATCACCACCATTACTCATTTGCATATAGACACACGCACATAAGCATACTTCCACACAGACCCAGTTGTACTCTCAAGGGCTTGTGACGGAGAAAGGACAAATGAACTAATTCATTATGATAAGCTTTGTTAGAATCATATCAACACACAAAGACACCTTAAATGGGCTGCAACAAGTGAAATGTGTGCAGGTAGATCAGCCTGAGTTGATGTTGGATGTTTTTTTTCTCCCTGCTTTCCTTTTTTAATTCAACCAAGAGCATTAAAGTGTATCATCGGATCAATGCATTTATGCTGCAGATTTTGTGACATCCGCTCCTTTTTCTAGCTCATAAGCTCCATAAAAACCTCATGGCCCTATTAAAGGCACAGTGCCCTCCACATTCACAGCTTTACTCATTCAGACAATAGAAGCCCTGGATGAATAAAGTTCTTCACTGCTTTGCAGAGGGAACTTCAATCAACTCAACTAAAAAAATAGCTATGGCTTTGTTCGTAACAGGTGCTATTTTCAGAAAAAGTCCACTGAGATGTATTAAAGGTGCTATACATATATATTTTGCAATTTAGATTACCTGGTTTGATTTCCGATGGTCTAGGCACATGCAGTTCATCACTGCCTCCTGCCGATAGCATTTGTATGTCAACTTTGATTACGGCTTAAATTTTACAATACTTCAATCAAAAAATGCTCTTTTAAAATTAAAAATGTTGTTCTTTGCTCATCTGTATTATGCCCTCCTGTTTTAAAAAACTGAATACCTTGAATCTCAAAGCTAAGGATATGATTGATTGCAACTTGTACCCAAGCATTGTATCTTTTATCCTAGTACTTTCTCTCTGCTACAGATGTTTTTACCAAATAGAAATAAATGTTATTTTCAAAGTTATTCATCCTCATTGCCCCTCACTCCAACAGTGTGGTTTTCCAGGCTAATTCATAGTGATTAGCAAGCTACGGGTCGATGACTTGCTAACTTCCGTCTGTGATGGAGATGTCTGTAGTAAACAATAATACATCCAATTAAAGATGCAATCTGCTCAGTGGGTTTGGACTCATCAGTCTCTGTCTTATTTCTAACTCCAGTCTGCCCTCCATACATCCCTCCAACCTGCTCATTCTAGTTAATCTTAATATGTGTAATTAAAAACAGGGATGTCATGAGAATTGCCAATATTCTGTGAAATAATTCCTTTTCTATGCCTTATATATCTACAACAATCTGTACAATAGGGTGTGTAAGGAGTAATTATGACGTGATTATTTTATTGAACAAGGAATATTATGACTTTAATTTCAAACACAGGAGTTTATATATAGTGTAGTATATTTACTTGATCACGGATTCATCCGTATCCATTTTTCTTCAGCCCTCAATGTAATTTGCTGCGTGTGAGACAGGTGTTGGATCCATGCAATAAACCCTGACACGAGAGATATAGTATCCATCACAAGACAGCAGCAGGCTAACTTTCCCCCCATAGATGAAGATGTCTGAGGTGGCAAACAGTAATTCAGCCCATTAACAACGCAAGCTGCTGCCAAGCCCCAGCTCATCCATCTCCTCCTCATCTTCTGCTCCAAAGCTACCTCGCCAGCCTTTAGTTAAGCTGCTCCTCCTGTTTGCACTCATCATCGGAATTCTGGTTCTTAAACGAGACATTCGTTTTCCAGCTTTCCAACAAGGTTGTAGTATTTTTATTGTTGTATAGATTCAAAGGCTTTATTGTCATATGCACAGTATCTACAGTGTAGTTATGGCCATGAAAAGCCTAAGTCCCAGGCTCCTCCAACAATGTAACATAAATATATATAAGACATAAAACAATAAAACACATTTAAAAAACAATAAAAATAGTGCAAGAAGAAACAGAGTAGTAATAAAATAGTGCAAAATAATGAAGTAATGCAGATGAAGTAAACTATATACATGCATACATGTAGATGTCAAAGAAAATACAATGAGCCAAATTGCAACAGAATATTGTAAATGACAGTAAATTAAGGTAAAACCAAGTATAGCCCTCATGTGAAGGAAAATGCTGTCATACGTTCAAAGATACTAAGTGTAGAAAAGGAAAAAATAAAAGCAGAAATGGGGAAAAAGAAGATTGGACGGACAACAAGTGGAATGCAAGAGGAAAAAGGCGAGAGATTGAAAAGACAAGCGACAGGAAAACACAGAGGGAGAGAAAAAGAGGCAGGGGGTTTTATAAGATACTGTCAGATAAAGACCTAGTATTTCTCCTTCAGAGGAGCTGTACAATACTATTTCCTCAACATGTGAAACTCAGATTCAGGCACGTGCTACACTCCATCTAGCAATATAGCAAAGTACAACTTGTGTGATTTTCTTTCGTCTCTTTTTCGACCTGTTCCTAAATCATTGGGTATTTCATGATTTCCACAACAGTGACTGACACAGCTCCTCTCCTCCACCCTCCAGTGCTTACATCAACAAGGCCAGTGACCCATCACAGCAAGTGACTCTCATCGACTCGCTCAACTCCCCCGAGGGCCTGGCCGTTGACTGGGTCCACAAGAACATCTACTGGACCGACTCCGGCAACAAGAGCATCTCCGTCGCCACTGGAGACGGCAGGAAGAGAAAAGTGCTGATAGCCACGGAGCTGAGCGAGCCGCGGGCCATCGCAGTGGATCCACACCAAGGGTGAGCTTTAGGCAGATGGACAATGTGCCAGAAGATGGCAAAGTCAATTTGTACTAAACCGTAGCAACACCATGCCTGCACCCATCTGTTAGATTAGGCAGCTCAACAATTATTTGGAGATACGACAGGACTCTTATCTGCCTTTTTCCCTTTGTCTCGGATGTCTTCAGTTCCCCAAAGGGCTCTTTTTACAACTCTACAAAGCTAGACTAGCATGAAATAAACGCAAAAGAAGCCCAGCTTTCATTAAGACACACATTCGTGAAAGTGATCCAATTTTCCGGTATCAGAAGTTTTGCTCAGTATCTACTTTATTCTAGTGTCTTCAAGGCCTGTTTCAGAATTAAAGCAATTTGATTTTGTCGAGAAAATGAGATCAAGAGTCAGACAAGGACATTGTGTGATAGAGTACAGTACACCGATTGAGGCACATAGTTATATTCGAAATACTCACTATGACATTGCACATGAAAAACCTAGTGACTGCCACTGAATTGTTTCCATCTATATGTAACTGGTTTGTATGTGTCTCTCCACAGATTTATGTACTGGTCAGATTGGGGAGATCAGGCCAAAATCGAGAAGGCCGGGATGAATGGAGTGGACCGACAAGTCCTGGTGTCTGAACACATCGAGTGGCCAAATGGAATCACCCTGGGTAAGGAAGAACATAAAATATGCTACTTTAAACATGCAACGCTTTTTGAAGAGAACTATCAGATGATGCAGGGACAGGGAACATAATCAACTCTGAGAGCAGTCTTATAGACACAGTTATAATGTTGATATTGCTTTTTGGAGAAAGAGGGAAGTATTTGAGTTCACACCACTGAAAGACAGAGACTCAGAGAAAGACAGAAACAAAAGACAATCAGCCAGAGCTAAGAGAAGAAACCAGTCTAGGGTAGCTCCAACCCTCGAGCTGCTCTTATTGTTGTAGCAGCTCAGTTTGTGTGCCTCTCATCAATCAAGCCAGCAAACACAGGCCTCTGAATTAATAAGCCAGACCTCTGTGCTGTCAATACCTCTCATCATCCCTTTCAACTCCCTCCGCGGCACCAGCCAATTTCTCTGAGCTGCCCTTGCCTGAGGAGTAAGAGAGGCATGCAGTTGCCACACTCTGTGGAATTGAGGTGTCACTACATGTGTTTGAAAACAAATTATTTTTTAGAGTAAGGGGAATGAGAGAGTTGGCCAGACCGCTTGGAAGGGGAGCTGGATTATTTCCGCTTCTTCACTGGTTTTATACAGCGAGCATAACAGTTTTTTGTCAGAAAATGGAACCGGAATGATAAATGAAAATAACTTGGTTTTAAGTTTTTTTGGCGTGACCATGTCAATTCAGTTTCCTTTTAAGTTACATTACATACTATGGACGTGATGAAACTCCTGCTCTTTTAAAGTACACTTTTTTTGGAATTCCTTCCAATATTGAATTGCACGCTTTAATCCAAAGCAATATCAAAAGGGGTATCACAGTGTTGTTTCTACCAGTATTGTTAACTAAATCAGGGTGTCCGCGGGTTCTTAAAAAGTATTAAAAGTTGATAAATCAATTTAGCGAAAATTAAGGCTATTAAAAAGTATTAAACGGCATTTCCCAAGGTATTAAGAAGGTCCACAGCAACGACAACATGAAACACCCTTTAATTTACTGAAACGACAATTCGGGAAACCCCCCAAGGCGGCCCCATGCATAGCGCGCCGTAAAATGCTGCTTATTATTTTAAGTTTCGTTGCCTTGCTCCACTCTGTGGGGGGGGGGGGAACTAAACGACTACGGTAACGGGTCCCAAGGTGGGTAGACCGGCATACGCAACGCTCTGGGGGTCCAACGGCTCCGTGTTTAAGCCCTATATGATCATTTTCTGATAACGATTAAATAGCCCGCCTCCCTCTCCCCACGTCTCCTGCTGCTGCTGGGCTGTCAGAAGAGGAGGCAGGCACCGTTTATTAAATATTATTATATTATTATACGGAGAACAGAGTCGTTATCAATTTGTTTTAAAGCTCAATACATAACAAAGAAAACCTCTGACCGGCACTTTTCTAATTTTGTACGGAAGATTTAAACTTTAACGGACATGTTGACCGGCGGAATATTTTTTTTACGGAAACTCTGCCGCACGGTCCCCTCGTTCCTTGGAAGAGGCGGTGAGGTGGGTGTTTTTCATCTGCTGTGGACTACCTGAGAGATATACACCAGGAGAACACGCCGTCCACCGCGGAGAATAAACAGAAGGGCAACCATGGCAACCATGCTCCGGGGTCTTCTTCACTGCTTTTGGTGTATTTCGGGCGGCAGCAGCGCCACTTACAGGCCTGGCATATGTACTACATCGTTTCCAGCATTTCCAGCGCTCTAGTGTGAACGGACACGTTAATGAATCGAATGCGTGTGAACGGAAGCCTTTTTTGTGCTTGCGTATGCGTTTTACCGTATGCGTCCTCGTGGGGCCGGGGTCTAAGCCAAACTATATCCGGTCACAGATATCTGCTATTTTAAAGTAAAGTCAACACATATCGACCCTAAATATAGTCTATATTAAGAACGAAAAAAAGTCATAACATATATCCTTTTTTGTAAACATATGACAAATGTGTGAGGGTGATGACGTCAGAGCATCGTCCTATGTGCCAGGGTTTAGCCCCGGACAGCCCCAGCCCAATTTAACCCCTGGGTATTTGAGAGGGAGCTCCTATATGGCATTACTCCGCTGAAGCTCACCAAAGTTTAATATATTTCATAGTTCAAAGTTTTGTCAATTGTTTTGTTTATTGGTCAAATACTGGTTTCTGAGGAGTTTTACTGGAATGAAAGAGCACAGAGTACAGAAGCAACAAAGCAGCATACTGCATTAAACCTGACCTTCACAGAGAGGTTGAAGTTCATGTGGAGAGGAGGCTTCAGTAGTCTGTCTGCACTCTGTTTAGTTTTGCTATCTTACAATCAATATAGTAAACGTGAGGTAAAGTGTGTAGCCAATGTAACCGGTTAGAACTCAAAGTTGCGATGAGGTCTTAAAATGTATGGAAAGGGTCTTAAAAAAGGTCTCAAAAGGTATTAAATTTGACTTCAGGATTCCTGCATATACCCTGTAAATGTATGTTAACAAAAACATAAATACAACAATGTTATCCAAAAAAATACAATTTATTACTTTGTGTTATTAAGGAATGATGTTTAAAAATACTTGTCTGCAATTCCTTCTTCATTCTCACCTAGCAAAAGCAAAGTCATACTTTCATTATCTCCCTTCCTTTCAAATCTGATTGATTCTCACACTTACATTTTCAATTCAACCACAGCGTTACTTGATGGCCTAAAGCAAAAGCGCAAAAATAGAGTCTTAAGTAAACAAGTTCGGGGACAGATACAAGGTGATGGAACTGTAAAACAGCAAACAGCTGTTCTTTAACGCAAGTCCACCAACACTAATCAATTAGCTCAAGCGCACAAATATGTTCCCCGGCAAAGAAGTCAAGCGGCAATATTATAATCACATCTGTGTTTTCTCAGCGCGCGGCCTCAGCCGTCATGTCGAACAAGATTGATGGTGTGGTTACTGGGCCATTACATTCATATACCTCTCACCCTAGGTCTTTTCTCGTGGAATGACCTCTCTCTCTTCTTTCATATCCACCTCTCTCTCCTTCTGCCTTGGTTTTGATCCCTCTCTCTTTCTTCCTCAGACTTATCGAACAGGCGTCTCTACTGGTTGGACTCCAAGCTGCACCTGCTGTCCAGTGTGGACCTGAATGGAGACAATCGCAAAGTGTTGCTGTCCTCCAATCAGCAGCTGGGACACCCCTTTGCCCTCACTGTGTTCGAGGTATGGAAGAATTAGTATACAATAAATCCACATAATTACCTCAACCAATGATGTTTGGATCCTGTGAGTAAACCGTTTTTTGTATTTGCAAGAGAACCACTCTATGCTTTTTACACATTTTCCACAACAGATTTGACTACTTATTTATTTTTTCCCATTTTCCAGAACACACAAGATGTTTTTTAGATTGATTGATTTCCTTCAAGTTGGCTGTTGCTTTTTAGTTATTACTGGTGTGTTGTGAAAATTCAAATCACAGAGACAGTGACACTGTGACGGCACAATCTAGATATATCTTCTTTTTTTTCCATAATGAAATCATTGTTCTCTTCAGCAGCCAAATATCCAGTCTTGGGGATTAAAGGTTTTCTCCTTCAATCAATTCAGAGCAATTTCGCATTTGATATATACAACAGCAATATCAGGCTAAAAAATGTTACACAAACAAATACACTTCCTTTTTGATATTGCCATCAAATCTATTTTAAACCATCTTGCTTATAAAGTATGAATGAAGATTACTATATTATTAAAATAAAACTAGGTTAGATAACCTTACAATTCAGCATGAATAAAAACATGTTATTTGCAGTGTTTGTGCTGTCCTTTTTGACCTCTAAAGGTAAAAAGACACCGAAAAACAGATCTGTCCTCTCTTTTCTCTGCCTCGTGGGTGACACTTCTCATATCTTGATTGCCATCTTGTAAGTGTATTTTTAGATATTTGCCAGCCAAATGTAGGTATTAGACATGGGTTGTCCAAAGTGATTTGTTCAAATGTTTCTATCTTCCTTTTGTTAGAGATTGACTGAGGATAAATGAGAAATAGAGATGATAGAAGAAGTATAACAGCCAGATAAACCCAGATAATTATCTGTTCATGAGCTGAACATTATAGAGTCACAGTAGAGTACAGCAATCGATGGAGCTCATTTGGTTGTATTTATTGAGGCAGGAGTGAGTCAGTCTGTTAGAGCCTATCAAGTATAGATGATGTAAATGATGTAGGTGGAAAATAGAAGCAGTGGAGAGCAGAGGAGGATGAGGGCGAGGAAGTGGGAGGTGAAATGTGATCAGTAGGAAGTGCTTTTCTCCATTCCTCTCTTTGCTGCACACACTGTGAGGATGAGAAGCAAAGACATCCATCATGTCCAGCTGAGTGTTCTTGGGGGTGTGCTCGGATTTGTGTGTATGTGTAAAAGAAGAGGAAGAAAACCAACGTTTCGAGCAGGCAGTGAAAGTTCATCTCTGGAGATTAATAGCCCTCAGCTCTCTGTTCTTTGTTCTGTTCTGGATATGATACAGAACAAATTAAAAATCCCTTAACATCATACTATGTACTAAAGTTTCCTTACACTGCAGAGGTAAGTCGCAGGGTTTCTATATCAAAGTCTGAACACAGCACCACCAAACGCACACATACAAACCCTTCCAGTCAGGCTCCACCCCCTGCCGAGACACCGAGCCCAGAGGAAAAGTAGGCTGCAGAGTCCTTCAGAGAGCAATGTTTTCTCTTTCTCTGGCTTTAGTATCATGGCATTACGTTGTATCCCCTCTTAGAAAAACAAAAGTGCTGAGGCTCAAATGTGTCCTTTTACCATGAACTCAACAACGTAGGAGGATTTAAGCAGGCTTTAACTGTGATTTACGCCCCCACACAGGTGTTTTCATTTATTCTATTTGATTAGACCTCTGCTCAGGCTGAAGCTATGCTTGATATTATAAAATATTCACCAAACTAGTTGTCCCTCGCATAAAATAAAGCGGATATGTCGGTTACACATCAAAGATATTTGCTTATCCACGTGAAAACAGGATGGGGAAGTTACTACTTGCAGAGCTAGGTGGTGATATGTTTAGCTGTATGGCGAGCTAACATGTAGCACACTAGCTGGGCTAGTTAGCCTAGCACTTTTTTCATAATAGCCTCCACAGCTTCATCTGGCATTTTACTCATCATTGCATACCATTTATTTCAATTAAAAAAGTAATTAAAGGGGGAAAATATAGCCCTCAGAATTACCAAATGTCCTAACAGTCAGTTAGCAAGCTCATCAGCTTGTTAGCTTAGCTTGGTCATAACAGGACACAAAAATCCTGTTTAGGCCTTTAAAGCTTTAATTTAAAATGTGTTGACGCCAGGACCAAAAAAAGGATACGATGCAAAAAGTCTGACAAAAAATAAAAATAGACAATTGCCTGTCAAATTAAGCTATATAGTTTGTGTTGACAATAAAACAGGACACACATTCTTGAATTCATCAGTCACACAGGGATCAAATTAATTGGATTTAGAGTAAATATTCAAACTAAAGCGAAAACACAGTTTTAACGGAAATAATGAGGAAATGTCAGTCAAGCCCTATCTGTCCACACCCCCAGATAAGAGGTCCGCTAAAGTGACTACAAACACCTGTGTGGGTGTACCATGCATGTGTAAAGCTTCAATACTTGTCTGCAGTTTGGTGGAGATTAACACAAAATGTCTCCTAACATAATTGTATTCATTCACAGATAACACCAGCCTACATAATTTTTTCATAACTAAGGCTGACACAACAAAGAGATAAAAGTCAAATCCAGACAATCAAAGGCTTCCAAATGTTGATTGGGTTTGCTTTGTTTAAGCTTTTATTTGTAGTTTTCTGGCATGACTTCTAAGGAAAGAAATGAGGCACCAAAAGTGCATCAGGCAGAAGTGTCAGTCAAAAAGGGACCAGCATTTGTCAGAAGGTTTTTCTCGGACACAATCAAAATCTTAAAGAGCTGTTCTCCACTTGACCCTAAATAGACTTCACATCCATTTTGATGCAGTCTCTCCCCTTGATAATCGGAGACAGACTAAAGTGATGCAATGTTATGATAAGCAGAGCTTATGTGTGCATGTGTATACATTCTAGGCTATTATTTGACACATCATTGAAAACTCACCTTGATCGTACAAAGAGAGCAATGACCTTCTCAGGTCCGCATTGATGTTGGAAGCTTTTGAAGACAGATACGAAGATTGACAGTGAGAAACTGAAAGAGAAAAACGCCTGCATAGACTGACAGAGAGCGAGAAAGACATCCTCAGAGACAGTAAGGAAAAGGGGAGATGGAATGATAGATTTGAGTACTGTTTTATTAACATGGCTGATATTTGTCTTTCATTGTTTCAACCAATACTGTCATATGAGTAAAGGTTATCTGATTCTGAGTGAGGTTGAAGATGAGGCGATAGAAAGCTCAGTGTAAAGAAAGGGGAAGGTGAAAGAAAGGTCATCTCCACCGATAACCCGGCACGAATATAGAGCGTGGATTACAGCTATGACTGAACCAACACAGAGATACACAGATGTATACACCCAGCAGACAAATCTGTGACTGGACTCCTAGATCCTTGCCCTTTAAAAAGAACCACAACTGTTAGCACAACCCCAAACAAAAAAATAAATACCTATAGGAGCCTGATACCTCTTTCCCCTTTCTGTCTAACACTCACCTTCTGGATTGTCTCTTTCTCCTTCATTTATGTTTGTAACCTTACGAAGATCTCATCGCCTGTGTGTCTTTTGTTACTATCAAAAGAAATTGTGTTTTTCCTAATTGATGTGTGTGTACATGGATGGAGCAGTCTGCAGTTGCCATAGAAACCAAGTGTCATAACCACTTCAGAGGCTTTTCCTTTTATACCTTAATACCACTAAAGAGAATTGGGAGGAAGTGTTAGAAAAGAAGAGACATGGAAAGAAAGGAGGAAACTGAAGTGAATGATGAAAGCATGATCTCACGGGTCAGGGCTGGCAGTATTTATTCCTTTATTTCTTACAAAAGATGCACTCAGTAAAGTCAGTGGTAGTCATGGCTGTCATGTTTATAGTGTTGTTATACATTATTTTACAAGAGTCCTTTTTACCTACTATAGTAAGTATAGTAGTATAGTATATTTGTCCTTAAAAATAATCATTATCAGTGTTTTCTGATTCACCCTAGATTGTAATTGTATGGTTGATTACTGGAACCAAGCAGCATTACAGTGAATATTTAAGGGAGGAGTCTCAGGAGGTAATTGTTGTATTAAAACAGTATTGTGGGGAAACAAACTTTAACACAATAAATCTCCTTGTGTTTAGCATTAGTATGTCATACCAAAACTGTACAGTCAGAGCAAAGCAGGAAATTACTCGGTGCCACACACTCAAAGAGCTACATATTCATAATAGGCCAACATATACATATCTCTCTGTCTGAATGGATTGGGCTTCAAACTGAGCCCGCTGGAACAGAGCTGTTCTTTCTGTTCATGTATGAATAAATGAGAGTGAATAATTCAACTGCTAGAATGTATTTAGGTTGGATTGTTTTGTCTAACTCTTTCTTTCTTTTTATCCAGGATCGTATATATTGGACAGATTTGGAGGATGAAGCGATATACAGTGCCAACCGACTGACCGGACATGATGTGGTGAAGGTAGCAGAGCACCTGAACAACCCCCTGGACCTGGTGGTGTTTCATGAACAGAGGCAACCCAAAGGTAAGACATGCAGTAATCCATGAGATGGACATATGTTGTGCTTTTTTAGATCCACTTCGTTTAAGAATTCACTTTCCTAAACTGTTTGAAATAATAACCAAATAACCTATTGTTTGTGGTGAGTAAATACCTTAGTGAGTGCGTGACAGCTAACAATCTCTATGTGTGTGTGAGACACGAAATGGGCATGTGTGAGTGTGAGACTGTTTTTATGATTTTGTTTTGTGCAAAAAGTCTTGTCTGAGTGCCAGTAGGAGGCTAATTGCATTATCTTATTAATAAATGAGGAGTTCTGCTCCAAGAGATATCACAGAAATAAACATGTTTTGACAATGTGAACAAAAGGATGACATACAACTAACTGGGCCAAACGCGATAAAATGGAGATGAATTTTGATTTCTAGCTGCCATGTGCAGATACTAGTAGTTCTCATAAGTAATCACTTGATAATTTCTGACCTTGAGTAAAATAATTTGTGATGTGTCTTGGTCTCGGTGTTTGATCTTTATCTTTTGCTCTTCACATATGTTTTTTCCTCTCAAAAAAAATGCTAATCTAAATCAAAAAGCACAAATCCCCCATCAAATATATTATTCGCCACAATGCATCTCTTCACATATTGGATCATTATTTTAATGTCTACATTTTTGGACATTGTTCTTTAAAATAGTTTCTCAATAATTGATATGCCAGTATATTCTCTTCTTTATTATATATATTTCTTATGTATTCATTTGTTTTCATTTATTGTTGTTCAGACAGCTTTATTTGAAGCCTTGGTTCCATTTGTAGAGCTTAATCTAGACCTAAGGGAAGTAGAAGAAGAGGATGGAATAATGGATATATCATTTTTTATTTTTTCAACTTTTTATTTAATATCTCCCTCCAGCCTTCGACTTTCTTTTCACGAGTAGTCCGTCCTTATATCTTTACATCTCATTTTATTTGATTTTATGTATTGCTTTTTTCTCTCCCTTTCGGTCCATGCTGCTCTTCTCCTCTCCTCGTCCAGCCTTCACATTTCTTACCCCAGCACAGAATTAAATGTGATGTGATAATGTGTCATGGCATTTCAAAGACTTGCTTTAACCAGAAGAGATTCATTTCTTGTTAATAATGAAGGCAGGTATACAATATATTTGAAGTTTCATTTGGACAGCTGCTCATACTAGATACTTGACATGCTGAGTTACTATACATGTATTCCCATCTTATTAGAATATTACTGTGTGTCGTGAGTGATGTTGCTGCTTCCTCTGACAGCTGGTGATGCCTCTGATGTGCTGCTCTTTAAAACCACTGCAGCACAAGTTAGGAGGAAAAACCAATTGCGACCTGACCTATTTCCCTCATGACAAGAGCAGCACCATTTTTCCATGAAACTGAGTCTTGGGTTTGGAACTACATGTTAATTTTTCAGAGCAAGGAATGGATATAAAAAACTTGTTTTAACACCACCACCTTTATCTAAGCATCACTTTACTGGATCATTCCCTATATAACACTGTTAAACGTCTTACCAGCATCTATTTCATGTTGTTTTTTAGTATGGTACACCATAATGTTGGTAGGTGATATGTAGTACAAGTAGTTTTGTTGACAAATGTGATCCTGGGCTTACATTGGTCAAGACCCCGTTCTCTGCATTGGTCTTTCTACATTTGGGTCAAGAATTGCCCCTAAGCCAAGACTGAATAAACAAAGTATAATTTATACATTCTATACATTTCATATTATATATGTATAATGCAAAAAGAAACGTTGTTATTTTCATTTGTCCTAATGTGCTCACCAGGACAAACCTTCATTTCAGTTCACAATTACTTTCAGGGGTGCTGTCAAGTTTCAAAACTGGGGCTCTGTCTTAAATTCTTAATAACCTTTGTGTTTTAACTATTTTGGTCTACTGTACATGTACACCTCTGCGCTCATCACCCTGGAGCGTACATGCAGTTGGGAAAAGCACCAAATGTTTAAAACATGTCTTTCTTGGAAGTTTTCAATATATAGTTTTCAATGGAGATGTAAGACTTCAAAACATGTAAAGTATCTGTAAGAAAACATACATTTTTTAATTGAATCAAGGGATAATGTAAAACCTGTACTTAACCCAACCATTTGTAATCCTCTCTTTATGTCTGCTTGTGTCCCTCCAGCCCCAGATACCTGCAACTTGGGCAGTCTACCTAACGGTGGATGTGAGTACCTCTGCCTGAAGGCCCCCCAGATCACAGACCACTCTCCCAAGTACACCTGTGCCTGTCCTGATGGCATGGAGCTGGGACCGGACATGAGGCGCTGTGCTATAGGTAAGTCGTTCACGCTCTGAAACCAATAAATCACAGAGAGTCCAGGAGCGTACTCAATTAGAGGGATTGTGCAGAGAAATGTCACATGAACGTACTTGGCTGCTATCACAGTGACATGATGGAGTGCCAGGCCATACCGATGTTCCCTGGTTTCACTCTCACTGCAGCACTGCTGACGGGAGTCCACCTCATAGTCCAGTATTCATACATATCTTTTAAAAATGTTTTCTTTAAACCAGTCAGTATGCGAAACATTTATTCTGTGATCTGAATAGAAGACTAGATAGCTGTGCATAATGTCTTATAAGGTTGCAGGTGGATTCTCCCTGCTTCGCTGTGTTCCCAGCTCACCTCCATTATTTCACTGGCCTTATTTCCCACAATCAGCCACTCCAGAGCCTTTGCAGTCACTGCATTTGTTAAGTTGTCATCCTTAATAAACGTGCACTGTTTTGCATTGCCAGTTTGCACAGGTGAGAAAAAAGGAGTTGATAAAGAGAAATTAGGATGTATGTAGGCCACCATTCAGAGGATCCCTCAGAGACAGGAAGAGCAATTGAGAGAGAGAACATTTGCACTCACACTTTTTAGACTTCCTAATGCAGGACAATATTTCTTCTGAGTTCTTATTAAGATGTTATAAAATGTCCCCTTATAATATGTTCCTCTTGCTATCTGCTTTGTGCCTAATTATGGAGCAAGGTATTATCAATTTTACAGTAACCATAGAACCTTTAGAAATGTATTTGGTTTCCCTGTGCCCCGTTCATCCTCATCCCTAATAGAGGATGTGTTATGTTTGCTTAAACTAGAAACACACTTGCCATTTAGGGATGTTATCTTATTTAAAATGTTTTTTACCTGGCAACCTCTCTAAACTTAATTTGTCTGACTAACAGTTGAATTGAGTTGATGGATTTTGATCATTTTAATTACATTTGCAATGTCGCAAAATGTCATACTGAAAGATATCCTGATCATTTTTTCTTGCATTATCAACTAGTTTTATATTCACTTCTGGGGAATTAGGAGTATGGTTTGACCTTCTAATTCACCATTACATGCTGTTTATAGATGCACACACTCGAAATAAAACATCTGCAAGTAAAATACAGAATACTTATTATATTATTGTCCTGTTTCTCTTGTGCAGTTCGACCCAGAACAACCACAACAGCTGCTCCAACCACTACCACCACCACCATCACAAGCACAGCACCCATAACAACCACTACAGCAAGCTCTACGACAACTAGCACAACTGCTGCCACGACCAAAACCTCCCCAACCACCACCACAAAATCCACCAACACCACCTCTGCTGCTACGACTCTCAGGCCCTCAATCAGACGCCTGACGACATCTCAGACCCCCCGCAGAACCTCCACGGAGCAGCCCCGGACCCCCGCTGCCACCAGCACAGAGACGACAAGATTTAGCAGCTCAAGTCAGTCATCCACATCCACACACACACCTCTACTGGGCCCCGTGGCCCCCAACAGCATTCAGAGAGAGAGCAACGGCAACCTCTCCCACAGAGGTAAGGAACATGGTGAGCAGGGTTTCTTCATAGAGTTTCTGCGAGGTGTTTGCATACAGCATGTTTTGTTTTTCTGTGAGTGTAGCACTCCAAAGCCATCTTTACTACCTGCTGTTAAAACAGCGGGGAGCTAAAAACGACTACTTACATCGGTTTCCCTCCTCCTTCTGGCTTCTCTTCCCCTACGCTTCTCTGTCTGACCATCTGTCTATCTACTGCTGGTCTTGTTTTACTCTTTTCTCTCTTGCACAGACACGATCACTAGTGTATCTCTCGGTCTGCATGCTGTCGGTCCCCCATGAGCAGCTTGTAACAGAGCTGTCAGAGCTAACAAACGACAGTCCCCTCCATTCTCACCTTACACCTCTAATCACTCATCCTTACTTTCTGACAGCCTCTCTCACTCTCTTTGTCTTTACCCTCCTACTCTTCTCCTTCGCTCTAAAACTGTCTCTTTTTCACACAACTCATGCTTTGCTGGCTCGCCAGAAAAATCAGGCTTTGCGGTTTGTTGCCCAGACAAACAATGACAGCAGAATATAACAGCAGTGAGAACAATGCTTTACAAAGCCACACTAAGAGTTAGTGTGAATTTAGAAGTGTAGTAGGAGTCTTGATTGACTCCACAAAGGAAAATGTCTAAACTACTTGGATGCACACAACATGCTGCAGCCTGATTTTCGTCATAAAATCCTCCAGATTGTTTTGAACTGTGGATGTGTGCGTGTGTTTTCAGTGTGGTCCACTCACTTCCCTGCCACCCATAGCAGGAAACAGTAAAACAATGTCAAATCAAATCTACTGATGAATGCAGTTACTTAGTCAATTTGGAATAACATTTAGCCAATATAATATAATTTAATATTAAGGCTCACTGCAAATATGGACTATGAATAGAAATGAAAGTAAAAGGAAAAAGTGGTTGGCAATTGAGAAAGATTGCAAGCTGCTGCACTGTGTTTGAACTCCGATTTGAGAATATTGCATTTACATCAGAGGCATTTCTCATTGTATTGCAAAACCAGGAGAGCAAAGACTGAAATTGGAAAAGTTATACAGAGAGAAAGGAATGAGGATGAAAGTGAGAGTTGGAGGAAAAGGAAGAGCTAGACACATAAGAAGGACGGAGATATGCATTAGATAAAGAGGGCAGAGGAAAACTAGGGATTATTAAATTATAAAATACAGTAAGGCCGTAGAGGAACAAAACTGAACAGAGCACAAAAAGAACCATGGCAGTCCAGCATTCAAACGTGGAGGATGGAAATTGTAAAATGTCCTAAAGAAATCTCTGTTGGGAGGTAAAACAGCACTAACAGGAACAAGGAAAGATGGGATTGACAAGAGACAAGAGAAAGTGATTTTCTTGGAATTAAAGAGTCTCGTCACTCCGGGAGCGCTGGGTTTTTCAGAGATGTTTCCTCTCCTCTCTGTAATTGTCAGCTTCCCCACCACACCACAAGTGCTCCAGATAAGAGGTGGAGCATACACAGATGGGAAAATGGGGCATGAACGAGACACGTCTCCAAACCCACGGGCCATGTGTTATAATTTTCGACTCAGTGCACACTGTCAAGAGTGTCAACATCAGCTGTTACACATGTGTGGCACTCCGCCTGGCATGGTGGAGCGCGGAAGAACCAGGAGTTTCAGGAATAAAAGATAAACCACATCTGGTACGCAAGGCTCATACGTAGGCATTTACGCTCTTAAAAATGTGAACCTTCACTCTCCAAGCCAGTAATTATTCATTCATCTTTCTGCCCCATTGGACAAGACTACAAAATGCTGCCTTGCTTTTATAAGGATAGGTGTGCACTCTTTCAAGTCAGTTCTGATTAAATAGTTAGGAGTAGTTAGTCGTACTGGGCCTAAGGAGATACTCCTCTAAAGTGCTGTAAATATAAGGGATGGGGGACCAGTCCACTGTCCTCATTCTGTGCATGAATGAATCCCAAACTTCATCTGAGTTTCAGCAAGTTTATATGAGGCCCTAAGCAGTGCGAGTAAAGCTAAACATTCCCGGTTTTTACCCTCCACAAGAGCTCAGCACCAGTTTGTAGAAACACAATAGGGACTCCTTTTTCAAGAGAAAAAAGGCTTTTTTAATTGATGAATTGAGATCTTTATATTGGCTTCAGATTAACTTTGGGGAACCTTCTTGCACCAAACCAGGAATCTAGATTTGGCCTCCATTACTTACATTATACACATGTTAAAAAATGATGCATACATACTGTGTGACAGACAGAAACAACAGTTTTGATGTTTGTTTGTGCATTAGAGGATTGTTTTAAGTTAACCTGTCATTTTATAGTTGGTCAAATGTGTATCAGGTTTTCCTCTTGGTGGCTATTCATTTTAGAGGGCAACCAGGTCATGAGTTATTAAATATGCTTGCCAAACATTCAGAGATATACAATATTTAACTAAGTTACTCATTAAAATAGTCATATTTGAAGGAGCCAAATATAGGGTTAGAAAAGGAACGTTCTCATTGAGGCAAACAGCCAATTCTGTTTGAACTTAAAATCCCTCCAGCAATAATGGTAGCGTTAATGAAATTGAGACTTTTTTCTTTTCTCTTTTTTCCTCTCTTTTTCAATTTCTTTCTATTTGCCTTCACTTACCAAAACGACTTCTTTCATAGCTGCTGCTTTAATAAGATTCTATTAATCCGCCTTCTAGAGTCTTAGGACCCTTTGGACGTCACTCATACTTTAAGAAAAGACCAAATTCAATTCTGCTGACTCAGTACTCAGACGCTTGACTGCTCAGTCTGAAGTCTTATCACCTGCTGTGCCTCTTTATCTCACTGTGTGTGTGTGTGTGTGTGTGTGTGTGTGTGTGTGTGTGTGTGTGTGTGTGTGTGTGTGTGTGTGTGTGTGTGTGTGTGTGTGTGTGTGTGTGTGTGTGTGTGTGTGTGTGTGTGTGTGTGTGTGTGTGTGTGTGTGTGTGTGTGTGTGTGTGTGTGTGTGTGTGTTCAGTTATTCATATATTTATTGCATTGATGAGAGAAAATGTGTCTTAATTATATGACTCTTCTGTCACCTCGGTGCCTTCTCCGTGCATTCAGCACACATTGACTCTACCTATAACCAACCAGTCATTATGCATGCCCAGCGCCATGATCTCCTCTGTATCTTCCTCACTAGACTTCATTAAAGCCATCTGATCACACTTTTGCTAATGGCTAGGCTGCTGCTAATAGAAGGCTTGGGAGCAGTTTAAACGTCACTCTGCACGCAGGCCTGTGGGGGGGTGGGGGTGGTTGAAGGGGAGTCGGGATGGAAAGCATGTCTAGAATAATTGTTTACTTTAGCACTCACTTTATGAAGACGTGCTGTGAACAAAAGAGTGACTTGCAACACAAAGTCATGTGTTCATATTCACTCTCAAGGTCAGCTGGAATACCCTGTATGTTTCAAAGCATCGTTAAAAGATGTATTGCTTGTTTTTGAATTATATTCATACAAATTCTGATACATTACTTCCTTGCATTGCATTTGTCTTCTCTCGTATTAAATGCATCTCATTGCATTTAGATTGCATACTTGTATGATTCAACTGAATTATTAACACATGTTGTTTTAAAAGAAAGTAGAAGGGTAAAAATCAGCCGTCCAAAGTGAAATCAAATAAATTCCCTGCCCTTATATCAAATAGGTGTTTTATTGCTTGAAGCTTGAAACCTGTGTTTCTCTCTAGCAGAGGCCTTTGGGGAGGGGGTGATGGAACAACAGTTTTTGCTCACTTTTGTTTGTTTCTCTTTTCTCTTTCTTCTGCTTCTCAGCTGCGAGTGATCACTACCTCATAGGTAACAACATCACAGTAGCTGTTCTGGGGATAGTTATTCCTATCGGTGAGTACTCTTTACTTTCTCGCTGTGTTGCCTTTGCTTTCTGCTTGCCTGCTTCTCCCTCCTCGCTTCTTCGACTGCTTGCCGTTCAAGACCTGCAGGTTGTGTGTGGATTATTGTGTTTGATGTGTCTGGCTGCATGTGTGTTTGACTGTGTTTGTTTGAGAGTTTAAACACCCACCTGACTGATTCAAATGAGTTTATTTTATATTAAACAGGAACATGTTTTGTCCTTTGAACATGCAAATCATACAATAGCCTCAGCTGATGTTTGAGCACAAAATAATAGGTCACTTATTGAGAGAATGTGCTGAACTCTGGTATTATCTCAATAATAGCTGCCTGGCTTTTGGCTACAAAAAGCCATTATGAGCCTTAAAACTCGTCGTAATGTGCACTTTATGTCATTTTTAATGTGATTTGAGCAAATGAGGAATTCAGTTCAAATGTTGTCATCACATTTGACCAGCTTTAATAACATTAAGTTCATGTTTCCACTCTGATCAGACAGTAGCTCAGTCTGAAATCAATCCAGTGAAATGACCTTCTTCGTGACCCAGAGATCTGAGAGTGGGTTACTGGAATCCGATTGTGCATACGAGTAAAAAAAAACGTAATGAGATCAAATTGTGTTTTGTGGAATTTTGACCTGGGAAATTACGTTATTGCTGCGGTAGAAAGATATTATCAGGCCACAATAATACAATACAGTAAAATAAGGTAGGCATAATTGGAGAATGCCAGTTAGTCCAATAAAACAAGCTTTGTGAAGCAATTTATTCTATTAGCTTGAATTTAAATGATAATCACATTTTATGGAAATATTTAATTCTTGACTGAGATATCAGCTTAATGTGCAAATGAGAAGGGGCAAATGTCGCTAATTGAGATCTCTTTCATCCATAATATTAAATAGTTTGAGAAATTATGAGAGCTCTAAAATGTCGTAAAGCGTTTTTTTAAATTATTTTCATTCTCAACCATTGAGATTTCAGCTAATTAAAACAACCCCAGAGACTGTGAAACCTCTCCTCTTTTATCCCTCATTCTGTCCTTCTGCCATTCATTGCAGCCATAAATCTCCCATTCTGTATATTTTTGGCAGCTTTGAAATGTTAATTATTGTTGGAAGTCCACAAGGGCCGGATTTCTGCACCCCAGTTTTCCGCTCACATCCGTTAATGCACCACGCCCACCCACAGCTCCACAAGGGGAAACAGCCCAGCCATGATAATCAGTATTTAGCCAAAGTCAGGCTGTTATGCTGCTCTCTAATTGGAATGCATTGTTTTAAATCAGGCAAAAGCTGATGTTTTTTTTAACCAGTGAGTATTTAGAAAAGAACAAAGGAGGATCTGGGGTTTCCAGCCCAGTCACACAGGGACCTCAAGTGCCTATCCAACAAAAGAGCAATTAGATTGGGCTACCACAGGGGATGCAGATATGTGTGGGCATACACACACCCACACACACACACTTGTTTTATCTCTCCACATTGACACACCTTTCGTTTGGCTGTGGGTCTCATACAGAAACTCATATGCTCACTGTATACACACTCAGGTCCTAAAGGGCAACTAGGCAGTCATGCTGATATGGTAATGAGAGGAGAGATACAGAGCTTATCTCAAATCCTCCAATCCCCATGTTTCTCTCACATGCCCTCTTCTCCTTCCCCTGTCCATTCTCCTCTCACAACCCAGTCAAAAAACACCAGTCAGGCAGTCTGAAGATAGCGTTTACTTTTTCTTTTAATAGACTCGTGCAGAATTAAACATTATAGCCAAATGTAGCACAGGAATAATGCGGTGATTGTTGGGGAAACTTCTGAAGCAATTGGAGTCAGGACTCAAAGAAAGACACGATGGAGAGCTGGAGCTTTGATGGCAAACACTGGCGGTTTATATGGAGCTTCGGCCGGAGAATTCATGTCACGGGCCACGAGTTGACCACACGGTTGAGATGCCACAATCAATTCTGAAGAACTCTACCCCAGACCCATGTATTTAGCTAGTTCAGAGAGAGTAATCAACATTGTGCATAACAAGATAGAATCATAACACCTCTATCAGCTGACGCCAACAGGCAGGAACAGGGAGACAAAACACTGAGAGCACAGCAGCCAAGGTGCTCAGTCAGGACAGTATGAACTGATAAACTGGTTCAAAGTTACGGGCCTTGGAAAATATTTCCCCAACAGTGATGACTGTTAAGCATCCTTGCAGGGCTTTTATTTAATAACAATCTGATCACTGGCTTTACTATATGTCCTGAATACTACAAGATTGAATTCAAATGATTTGTATGCTTTCGATTGGTTATGCATGTATTTGTGTTTGAGTGTGTGCTGGATAAATGGTGTGTGATGGTGCATGCAGACATTCATTGTTGCAAATTATGCATGTGCATATTTGTGTTTGATCATTTTGTATGATTGAGCAATTTTTTTTTTAATTGAATGAATATTATAGTCACTATGAAGGCTCATTGTTTGTAAGTTTCACAAAAAAAAGCATCCAGATTAGTTTTAAATGGCACGTGTATACACAGGGTTTCTCTGTCCATACCCTCGACGTAAAACACTCGGAAATTCTTGTATAAACTGATTTTCACAAGGATTTAATGTCCTTGTGCATCAAAACAATTAAGTTTTCCTTTGCATGAAAAAGTTGATCAGTGCAGTTTAGCTCTATTACCTAAAATCCTATTGTGCAGCATAATGTCTGCATATTAAAGATTGAAGAGACCCAGAAATAAGCTGTTTATATACTTCTAAGGCCTTACAAACAAAGTGATTTAAAAAAAGTGTTTGTGCTATACATAGTATTCTTATGAAGACATGCTGTGGAACTGTACCACAAATGAAGTCTCTTTGTAATACTGTAACGTCACAATACATTTCATGGCAGCAAAAGTTAGTAAATAAGCCATTGACTTCGATAATAGATCAAAGAATACCGATAATAATGAGACTTCAAAAATTGAACATTTTTTTGTGTTTGTGTGTGTTAGTGCTTAAAGCGCCGCTCTGTGTCCCCTGGGCTGTGTTAACGCTCCCGCCGTGTGTTGTTGTTGTGTGTGTGTTAAACACATGCAGTACCTATCCTTGCCACAGTGGTCATCAGCTTGCTCTGCTCCGGAGGGTACCTGGTCTGGCGCAACTGGCGGCGCAAGAACACGAAGAGCATGAACTTCGACAACCCTGTCTATCGCAAAACCACGGAGGACGATGACGACGAGATCCACATCGGGCGCCACAGCGAGTCCGTCGGCCACGTGTATCCAGCAGTGAGTGGCAGCCACAGTCAGCCATTCATAGCGCTTCCTCTAGGGGGCGGCAGCACAGACAGCAACTCCCACTGGTACTCAGGGGCTCCGATGCTCTCGAGCGGCAAATGAGAGATGCTGCAGAGAGAAGAAATGGAGTTTGAAATATTTGGGATATGGGAGCATTGTGCGTGGGTTTTGAAAGCCCGTTTGTTGTACATGTAAGCCTGCTGGAAAGAAGGAACAGGCTCGCACACGCCCACAATCTCACACGTAATTTTTTACAGAAATCACTGAAAAACAGCAAGCATACACACGTTAGCCCTTCACAAGTACATCATGTTCACATTAATTCCACCTTCATGACCATAATCATACAGTACATCATTTGATCCCCCTCACATCTTCGTTGCCAGCCTGCCATCCAATTTACTTGTGCATTGTGTTTTTCCGGTGGTTGAAGTGTTTGTTCTGTTACTGGGTCAGATGTGTTTCTTATGAGGTCCCGTTTCCTGACAAACTCCTAAACTGGCACGTGTCATCTTTAAATTACGGAAGCAGCTGATTCAGAAGTTATTATTTCACAACATGGTCACTAGATTACTGTAAACATGTGCCGTAAGGGAGCATACTTGTTTGAGAGGTATTCTGCTGATATTTCTTTGTCACGTTAGCTGCTAAAAATGATAACAAAGGTTTAGAAAGGCATTAGAGTGCCACTGAGGATTTAATAATGACTCATGTCTCTATGCAGGGCAGTTATGAGAGAAAGGCATGACAGGAGGGCCTCCACAGTGTTGATGATTTCTCCGTCAGACAACAAATATTTTTAGTGTACAGATGTCTTTGAGAAAGAAGATTATTTTTACGAAGCTGACGGATAACTTTTTAGAGTGGACAGTAACATCATAACATTGCCTGAATGTTGATTTTGTTTCCCGTTATAGTTTAAAAGGACATGGAAGATAAAGGAAGGAGAGCACAAATCAGAATCAAGGAAAATTCAGAATAATATATTTTGTCTTGAGTGTAGTTGCAGAAAGCATGATTCTTATCATTTGATGAATTGCAGGCTACCCTGTTGATTTCCCATTTGATGCTAAGGCAGTCTTTGAGAAAACATATTAGGACTGAAGCTGAATTTTCTTCAATACCCAAAAACAACATCAACTTTAATTTTCTCCAAACTGCACTTAAATGTATCAGACACTCATGATATTTATTTAATATATGTGTTGCTTTAGGTATAGGAAAGCAAGCAGGCAAGGACAGCCAAAAGGGATTATAGGGGGGTGGGAGTCTAGCACTTTGATCGGTTGGCATGGTAACACAGATTTCTTTGTGTCGTTCAGAGAGAAAAGCAGCAAAGAATTCTGTGTACCATTGGCACGGTGACAGGCTGCGAACACACACTCACAAACACACACACACACACACACACACACACACACACACACACACACACACACATACACACACACACACACTCACAGACACACACACTCACACTCACACACAGGAAACAGGTGCACAAGTCATATTAAGATTCAAGGTCGAATGAACAACCACCCTATGTGAAGGGCTGCAGAGAGCGAGCGAACTCTCATCTTTTTTTATTTACATCTGCACGGATCTCTTTATTGCCTTCAAATGTTTTTGTTTTTTTTCCTCTCCTGTCCTCTTCTTTTCTCTCCTCGTTTCCTTTCCTTTTGTGGCACTGTGGCAACTCAGACAGCCAGAGAAAAATGAGATTGGCATAATGTGGGCCAGACCTTTTCAGCCGTAGGCAAGCATCCTGCATTCCTCGCATAGGAGCAGCCAGTGAAGGGGGGAATGAATAAAGGGGGGGGGGGGGGGTGGGGGGTGGAAAGAGGGGAAGAGGAAGGTCAGGGAAAGATGAGGACCGTAAGGAGGAACAGAACACTGGATTCTTTAGGAACCTGCCATTTCTTTCCCGAGTGCCATCTTTGATCTCTCTTTATCTCCTGCTTTCATTCTTTCTTCTCTTTCCACCATGATATTATGTTTTCTCTCTCCCTCTCTCCGTTACCAGCCTACTGTAACCGTTTTTTATCTGCTGTTTGCAGCGCGTGGCACTCAGTCTGGAGGATGATGGCTATCCCTGAGGGGGGGGCTGCAGCCTGCCCCCCCTTCCCAATGCCTTCCTGGCCCCTCCTCTCACCACAGCTACACCGTCACAATGAGGCCAGTACACCGCAGAGGAGAAAGAGAAGGAGTTTGCCGGCCCTTTTGTAGGAGCAAGGGATGACATGTACATCTTTTAAATACCCCTTCCTCTCCTGTTTCCTCCACTGGAGTAACAATACTACCACTACTAGCCACTACTACTTCCCTTAGTGCTAGTCTGTTTGTAGCATCTGCTCCTCTCCTCTCTCTTCTCTGCCTCTTGTTCGCTGTAGTGGTGTTCAAAATGCTGCTTGATGATTTTATTTCAAACTAACCTCATTTGGCTATCTCAGTGCACATTGTAAATAGAAGGCCATCGCACAGAGAGAGAAAAGCCGACATGCATTATTTTTTAATTCTTCATTTTACACAGTTTTAATTTATTTGTATGAGTTTGCTCTTGTAAATATGTAATCCGCATCGCTAAGTGCTAGAGTACTACTGGAATAGTTTCACGGTTATACGGTTATAGGAAAGGGCGTTTTTTCTTCATAGTTACCTTTACTTCTCGAGTTGACATGACAGATTTTTGTTTCAAACAGGCGAATGTCGTCCTTTTACACCCAGCCTTTGAGCTTCCCCCCTTGACATATTGTATGTGAGCAGAAGAAGCTAAATATAGCCAAGGGGAAAGGAGACGGAAGAAAATGATGGGGTTGTCTGCATGTTTGGAGGTGGCTTCGGGGTGAAAGAGTTTTGTTTTTTTTATTTGGGAAGGGAATTGAAGGATTTGTGCCATCAGAGGGTAGTTCCTCAAGGCAAAAAGCTACAGGGCAGAGAAGGCAAAGGATTATGGGTAATCCTCTCTCCTGGAATCAGAGGTATGCGTGCAGTCGATAAAGAAGTCAGGATTGTTTGTTGATTATCGGCTGGTGTTAGGTCTCACACGTGTTCCTGACTTTTTGTTTGTGGAAACATTGTCACAACACCTTTGTGTGACTGTGAAATATGAACATTAATGCTTTGAGTTAGAGAGTTCTATGAGTGCCACATGCTGTATTGGAATCCTGTAGAAATGAAGTAAAAGTTATGAAATGAGAGGAAGAGCAAGCAGCTAACTGATTCATTGACAGAAATATTAGTGCCATTAGACAACTGCAAAATATGTTTTTGTCTATTTTTGATTTGTTTTCTGGCCCCAATAGTCTTAAAAACTTCATCACTCTTATAACTTTTGGTGTATGGCTCCCAAAAAAAATCACTTTTACTAAACACTTTGGTTTAACAACATTTTCTGGATGACATGCCATGGATAAAGAGCCCACACTTGAAATAAATCACTTTCCGCTGTCCCTGACTGTTCAGTGTGGTTGTGAGTTTCCCTGATTTGTATGAGCAGATGAGTATTACTCCAAGGCTGACTGAGCCCAGCACTGATTTGATTTGAAAGCTAGATAGAGAAGAAGCGTGTAAACCAGCATTAAGAGCTGATCTTCCATTGGCTAGCCACAGACATGCTTCTAGCCCATTGAATCAGATGGAGTTCATGCCCAGTGACTATTGCAATAATTGCTCATAATGTGTTGTCACTGTGAATATCTAGAGGCCGTTGTGACAAGTTAATATGATCGCTGTTACAAGTACTTATGGCAAATGAACAACATTCCTATTTTGGATATCATTTAGTCTTAATAAAAGGCATCTAGTATGTGTTAAGAATACTTTTATATAGGGTACAGAAGTTTAAGAATAACTTCAGTAATTTCAACAATGTTGCAATTTAGCTTTGTTTCTCACATCCTCTGTCTTTTATAATAACAAGCAAAAACAATTATAGAATGCAAACATCAAAGTCTTCCAATGTAGATTGTGTATAGACATAGCATATGTCTTTATCTTACAATAGACAGCATGTGCATACAAACAAAAGGATGATTAATGGTGGTTATTATTATTCGGGATTCTCACTGATTTCTGGAAGTGTTTGCTCAGTGTGGGTAACCACAGGGGAGGAAGAGAGAAACAGACAGAGAAGGTGGGCAGGAAGTGACTAAACCATGTGCGAACAGGTTTGTGTTTGGAAGATGAATAGTAGGCTATTTATTTTGCCGGATTTCTGCTGATGTTGTGTTACGTCATCCCAGCTCACATCCCTCAGAAGGATGGAACTCTCTCCTCTCAGTTTATGATGCACAGTGGGGGATTTGTACGGCCTATGTGTGAAAAGTGTCACGCTAGACAGGTAAATTATAGTAATCGCCAGCACTGCACTCCTCTACGTCTATAACGAAGGATGATTGAGCACAAGCAAGGGGCCATCTCCCTTAGTCTTAACAGAATAAAATGCATTACACAGTGGGGAAGACTGTGACTCAGCCTAACATGAAACCTGACTGGTTTAGTAGTGGAACTGTTTAGATGGACACAACTGTATCTTTGTTTAAACTGAAGTCATTTTATAATGTTTTTTTGGGTAATTATCGCAATGGAAATTGTTGTTTATCCTTACAATTTCACATTTAAAGTCCTAAAGGACAGATGATGTAAGATGCCAAGAAAGATGAAACAGATCAGATGTCTGTGAATATAAGACATCACAAACCCCCTGCCAGATTGAACCCTGTGCTCAGCCAGCTCTGCACTCCTCATCTTTTCCTTCATGTCCGTGTTTACTGCAGGTCTCATAGAGTTCCATACGGAGGGTTTGCAGTTTGGAGAATAAATAGCTTACTTGTTGAGGTGACTGAGCGTGGCATTGTAGGAAAGTTATTATTGCTACAGTGTGAAGACAGATTGGCTGGTCCACAGCGCGGACACCTTGAGAGCAGCCGTCTCCTGAAGGACGCTGATAAAGTCCATAAGGGACCTTTGTCATCCAACATGTAGGAGATTTTGATTAAAACGGTAGTAGAGGACATGGTTTGAAAGTATGCTATCTTGAAATTCTTGATTCAAATTGTAAGGAAAAATGTTGTAGGATTACACTCAGTCAGTTTCATAAACAAGGCAGCAGTTAGCAGGATCTCACAGAGCTCATGCTCATGCTGAAGGTGTTGAAGAATAAATAGTGCAGTTTTTGTGTATTTATATTTTTGATTGTAGTACCGGTATAATGCTGTGTAGGTACGAGTCAGTTTTTGGGTAATTATCATGGTTAACCCAGTGCTGCAGCGCTGCATGTATAACATAGCACTAAGTTATTGAGCCAGGTTAGTAACTTTTAAATGTAGTCTTAAACATGTAAGGTACACACATTTAAAAGTGTCTTAATATAAAGATCGGAAGCCGGCTGCTCCAACAGTTTGTAGGTTCAAACTAACACACAAATGGGATCTGAACCAGCTGACAGAGAAAAGTGTTTGCTTATTATTTAACAATTGGTATAATTGACCCGAGATAAAAAAAACTGTTTATTAGGCATTTAATGGAAAATTTGTATTACCTTGAATAAAAATCATTCTGCTAACGATATAATGAGACTAAATGACCAACAACTTTCAAGTTTGTGTATGCAGATATTTCCTCTCATAGACAATAAACATAAATCTCTTTATGATCAACAGTTAAATTTAATATTTATCTTGACCCCATAAAACCGTTTAGTTTTCTTGCGATGCTTTCTGTTTACACTGTTCGTTGGTTTTGTTTGGTCAATACTGAAGATGATTCTTAAATAATTCCACACATTAGTTACGTTTCGAATAGCTAACATATTCCTCAAGTTTTAATGATGAAAATCAACGTAGTTGTAAATATTTTACACACAAACTTAGTGATGAATGTACAAACAGCTGGTGCGACATCCTGTTCTCAATATTAAGACACTTTTCAGAGGGTAAAACACACAAAATGTGCCCGTTAGGCCTATCCATCTATTGGTTTTTACTCATGCTGTCATACAATATGTTGACATTTCTAACACCCTAATGCATAATAAGCAGGTTCCTATCACAAATAAACGATGTCAAGGTTGCATCTGGTTTATTTTATTGAAATTACGATACAATAACATAGCACAACAGTATAGCACTCTCTAACAGCTGTGATAACCCATAATTCAATATAAGTGTCTGCAGTAATTACAGTGTTTCTGATTTGTGCTCCCTGTTTTGAACTGTCCTGTTGCATGTCCCTCTCTTCCGCTCTTCTAATTGGTCGCTTCCAGTCCTTTCCTAGCAGAGAATCTGACCTGTGCTGCATTGAACCAGGATGCTTTCATTGCTTTCTAACATAACTCACATCTCTCAACCACTTCACTTCTTAATGCACTGTCAAAAGTAATCTGTGGTTGGTAACTTACTACTGAATTGTAGTTTAGAGATCAGCACTGCTGTCTCTGTGCTCGCTCATTCTCTTGCCCTCCCATCTTCATTTAAGTCATCGTCATCTTTCCTTTGGCAAGGGCTATCAGTCTTTGGGTAGACAGGCACACACACTCACTGGACTAATGGGATAAAACTCCGGAGTAATAAAATGGAACCCCTGAAATAATGAGGAAACCCCGAGAGCCGGTAAAGAAACTCAAGCCACGAGAAGCAGCCCACCATTCACCGACCAGCTACAGTTTGGACTGTGGAAGGAGCCCTCATTGACTCTACTTGGCTGGCATGTATCTCTTGTTGACCCAGTGACTTTCCTTCAACTGGTTCCTCTTATCATGTGTTTTTGGGGATATTTGTGCGTTGTAGTTGTTGCTCTCTCTCTCCTTTCTTTCCTTGCCAAACCATTCTCAGTTTCATATTTGGTCTTCTGAATAATGGATTACTTGAAGGGCAATGTTCAGTCGCCTACATTTTTACATTTAAAATGAAGAAGGCAGCAATGGGGGAAGTTGTGAAGTCTGTGTGTGTAAATCTTTTTATGGGTTGGGATGATATACTGTACACCGGCAACACCTTTTATAAATAACAGTATTGTTACAGATTTGGACATTTTCCTTCAACAGTGATTGAGTTGGGAGAAATCACAGCCAATAAGAAACTATTGGCTCCAATATTTTTGGAAAAACTGTCTCCCTGGATTTTCTCAAAATGTCGCTGATGTGTCATTGCCTGCAAGGAAATCTCAAATACCATTGGGGTTCCGTCCATTCCACAGCCATACGACAGGCATTTTTTTACGCTGTTTGTTGCACAAAACTTTTCAAGAAGCCTTCTGCACTGTGTAAAGAGATAACGTTCTTAGGAGGGGAGGAAATAAAAGGGAGGGGGGGGGTTCAATGGTACAGTCCAATGGTTTTGAATCATGACTTGTAAATACGTTTTCATACAGCAAAAACTTTTTGATAATGTTTTAAATGTATCTGTAAAAAAAGATGTACATAAACCTCTGGGGTTAAAGGAGTGTAGACTATATATGAATTTATTTGTACACAAGAGCACTGGATTTATTTACTACTTGATTGTAACTAAAAATTAATAATCTGCCAAAGTGTTTTTACTTTACTTCCTCTCCTATCTGTTCCGTTTGTTGCTTTTTAACAGCATTGCAGATCTTTAGTGTTCATACTGTATTTAATTCTGTTAAATAGATTTTGTTGTTGTGTGTTTTAAAAAAAGAGGTTATCTTTTTAATTTATTGGTGCCTTGTTTTGTGCTCCTGTATACTTTTACTCTTTCTGTTTTTCTGTGTTTTGTGTCTGCGGGCGGGGGGGGTTAACTGGCGGGTTGGTGAGGGACGGGGTAGGGGGAGTTAAAAACTTAGCAACTTCTGTACTTACATGGAATATCTGTACTGTATGCCAAAATGGTCTCACTCACGTTTCTATGAAATCAAGCTGTTGATAAATATCTCTATATATTGATATATTAAATTTATAAAAACTGTCCAACCTATTTGTCTCTGTTTCATCTGGACTCTGCATTCTTGTCTTGTCTGGATCTCAGTCTTTCTGATTGACTTAAATCTTCTTAGCAAGAGTGTAAGCATCTGCAAACTGCCTTAAGTATGCAACAAAGATATCTTATAGTTAATGTAATATTGTTAATCATTACAAGGCCAAATACAAGAGCACTTTAGGTAGAGTTTTGCCATTAAAGCGCAGTCTCTTTAGCATTTCTACATTGTAATTCAAGAAACAAAGTATGAATGAATTCCTTGAGCCATGACTAAATGTATATATAGATTATCTTTCTGCCCTTTAGATAACATGAGGTCATGAAGTTGAGCATTAAAGTAAATAGGTTGGCGCTTTGTAACATGGCAAAGCTCCCCAACCCGCCCACTTAAAATGTGTTTCTGGTTGTTGCCAGCCATTACGCTTTTCTCATATGGATTTAGAATATGTAGAGTTAATAACCCCCTCTATCTTTAAACAGTTTAAAGCCAAATCTCCATGGGATGCATCATGGAGATCATCATCGAGTGATACCAGCGCCAAATCAAACTTTCTTTTTAAGTTGGTATTATGTCAAAACTTTATTTTATAGTCCAACACAGGAAGTGCAATAATATAAACTGTTTTTCATATTGCTGAGGATACAGGCGCTCTTTCGCCTGCCCATTGTTGCAGAGTTGCTGTTGCTCTTCATTGAAGATTCAACTCAACCAGTGCCCTGCGCTGTCATCTCCCCGGGCATTACAGAAGTCAAGGGTTTCATTGAAGATTCATGATAAGTGAGGTATTGGTGCCGGATCAAAGGGGTTATGGTGTTCTATGATACACTTCTGGCTTCCCTTTGAATCTCATCCTGCATCTGCCTCTTCCATTACAACTTGCATTGGTAAAGTGTATCCAGTTAAGTTTACAGGCAGTTCTTAGGGGGTTGATATAAAAGTGTTAGAAATTCCAAATTCAACAGTTATCACATGTATAGTAAAGGACAGGTGTTTGAAAGAGTTCTCTGCAGGGCAATCAACCCGAACAGAAACAAGTCAATACAGAGGTCTGTTACAGCCGAGAAATACCTCCAACCTTATGTCCCAGAACCAGAAATCATAAACGCCGTTGATGGCCTGTCTATTGGCTTTGTTCCTGGTTAAGTTGTTGCCTTGAGAACTCTGATTTCAAACACATATCATTGTCACCTTATGTCAATTAGATGATGGTTGACTTTGATGAAGAACTGCAATCCTTTCATTACGCCCTCTGGCTATATGTTAGGTGGAGTTTGATTTCTTCTAAAGCATTAGAGTGGTAGTGATATGAATTGATTACTGACATGCAATGGGTTTTTTAAATTGGTACTGGTGCATTCTATTAATATGACCCTGTGGGCCAGCACCTGAGTAAATGTGCCAGTTTGCCCTCAATCCTTTTTAAATCAAATGTATTCTATATCAAAGTAAGTAAGTAAGTCGGGCAGTACAGAACTAAACGGAAGGTTCTCTGTTGGTAGTTTTCTTTCCACTTTTCCAGAGGTCGTTATTATATACATTTTCAGGGATGTCTTTTTAACTCAGCCCAATCCTTATATGCTGTGTCCAATTCCAGCAATGACCAGAAAGAGGAAGACACCTACAGCATCCATTTTCACAGTATTGGAATTCAGCCACACTCCACAACCTTTTCCCTCAAACTATTACCTCTCCTCTGATGACTGTCGGACTCTAATAGTTAATATTTAGTTAGAGTTCGAGGGGGCATCCAGGTGGGAGAGTGCAGAAAATATTCACTTTGAACCGTCGCTTAATCATGAGTAAAATATTTAAGGAGCCTGACACGGCAACTCTATTTATATAAATATAGCTAACCCAAATGTGTGCTTCTCCTAGAGAATCCTTGTTCTTTAATTTGTTCTTCAGAGTTTAAAAGGGTTTCATGAATTCACATCACTTTAATCTACTTTATAGTGGTAATAATATATACAATAAAAGTACAGCCTTGCCACATGAACTACAGCCTAAAGCCCAGTTGAAAAGGCCTAAATAACAAAATGTGTGAATGACAGCTGAACGTAGTAGATAGTATAACATCCAACAAGCTTTCTCCCATCAGGAATTGCGGGAAATAAATCAGAGCTAAATGAATATTTAACTTACACATTTGTCATGGGGCCAGAAACATGACTCCAAATTAATTCTATTGTTCCTTCATGTCTGCTGGATGTGTAAATAGGCAGCTGTCTCTGTAAACAAAAATGTTCGCCGAAAATGTTTTCCATCAATTTAACAAACATCTTTTATTCACTGTTGAGTGTTTTACCACCCGCAATTATGTTTTTCAGCTTTAAGTGTGTCTATGTCCTTGTGCCAATACAGCGTACATCATCAGCACTCTTACAAATCATGAGTTTTCAGTATGCAAATGACATGTGAAATGCTTAATCCTTGTAAACTAACCAACCTGCATTGAATTTAATTAGTATTTGAACAAAGCTATCCTCACACTGTGTCATGCCCTGCTGCCCCTGCTGGCCAGAGTCCCCACTGCACTAATGTTATCGCCATTAAAACTTTGAGTGGATCAACACATTGAAACACAAACAGGCTGCCAATCTGCTTGGCTCTATCATCCAAGAAACATTAATCCTCCATTTTGTTTTCAGGGCACAGTACTTTCTGTAAATTGACATAAAGCAGAGGCTTTGCTTATGTTTGCTGTTGTAATTCCCTTTAATCATTCTCCATTATTGTCTTTCCCCGTCTCATTATACCTTCCTCTCTCTCATTACCTTCTGTTGTGCCTTTGTGACGCCTCTGAGAGCCTTGCATAGGCAATGCAGGTTTATGGCGCTCCTGTGTGGGAACAGTTTCACAGGATTAACAATGGAAGTGTTTCACAGCCATTGCAATAAAATGTGATTGTTAAAAGCAAATTAAGACTCCCTCCACCATTTGCAGTTATTTTCATTTGCATCAGCCCATTCCCTACATTTTCCATCTCACCTTCTGTCTCTCTCTTGGTCCATTTATTTTTACCTTTATCAGCACTTTACGCTTCTCCCTTGTAACACTTTCCCACAGTAGCACCTTTTTGATAAGATGTTTCGACTTTGTAAAGGAAGCCAATCGGTTCATTTGCCACATCTGGCCTCATGAAGTTATTGCAATAAAGTCCCTTTCTGTTTAAAAATGCAGTGAACACACAGATACCCCTCTGCCTCCCTCCCTCCCTTGTCTGCCTCATGCATGACAGTTCCTATTATCTCCTGGATAATAAGTTGCACATATTAGCCACGGGGGCAGACGGAGAAGCAGGGATATGGCACAGTGTATGTGTGTTTGGTTGTGTGTGTCTGTCTGTGTCTGTCAGCGTGAATTCTCTGTATGGCTGTGTGTATGGCTATTAATATTTGCCTGTCTATGTTTGTGATTCTGTTTGTCCTAGAGTGCTTCTCTTTGTCTGTATTTATGGATTTACGTCCATCTGTGTGTGTGCCCGTCTGGATTTTGTGTCTGTCTGTGTAACTGCATGCCAGCATGTGTGTTTGTCTCTTCACATGTGGGTGTATGTTGTGTGTGCTTGTGTGTGTGTTTTCACAGGAACACACCAGAGGGGGAGTTGATGGGCTAAGTGCCATTACCAGATAATTACGGCTAAAATTCTCCAAGCTAACGAGGACAACTCATCATCATGGTGCTGGCAGACAGGGAGGCCACAAAAAACGTCTGCAATTCAGATGAGGAGCACTTCCCCCTTCTTCTATTGGCGCATGTGTGTGTCTTTTCTTTAGTGCTTGTATGATGAGAGGGATTACTGTTATTCACGTTTTGAATGAGAAGCCATCCTCTCAGTGTGTGTTTGCATGTGTGAATAAATATGAATACTGTTATCAGTGTAATTGGCCGGCACCGGAGCCCAGTGTGAGTTGACTTTAAGGGCATTCATACACCACATTGAGTGGATACCTGTAATGGGCTCATACTCCACTCCCTGTGGTTTTAGGTTCAAGGTTCTTTATTTTGTCATACGAACATAGCTACAGTGTAGTTATGGCGATGAAATTCTTAGGTCACAGGCTTCTCCAACAGTGCAACACAATAACACAGATAAACAGAAAAAATATAATGCAAGTAAATAGTAAATATGTGGTTGACACACATTTGAGAGAAGGATCACGTTTTGTTCAGTTGGATAATCTCCACATGTCTACGCTACTTTCGAATCATAAATCTAATCAATCGATTTATGATCGATAGATTTATGATTAGAACATTTAAAAAGTAGGTTTTTTTTTTTTTTTTACGCGTCACTGTGGCACTCTATTGGAATGATATATTAGATAAATAGATAAATAATTACTAAGTAGCAGATGAATGTTATGGATGTTGTTTCAACAGTTCAGGTGTTTAACAGATGTTGTTTCAGCAGTTCAGTGATGTGGACACCAAGGAACCTGAAGCTGCTGACTCTCTCCACCGTAGTCCCATAGAGTGGCGAAGTCCCTCCCTTTCTGGGGGGCCTCCATGGGACCTTATTTTGGACAAATGATGTATTGAAGTCAATGGGGAGAGAAAGATTATCTTTCGATCCTGTTTGAATTGTGCCACGAATTACACATATGATGTTTGTCAATTTAAAAGATAATTTTGCAAGTCAAAAAAATAAAAATGTGTCGTAAAACTGTGAAGCAACACTTTTTTTTGTGTGAAACCGCTCAATGAACTACATCTCCTGTCTCGCAACACACACCAAGACAGCCGTCATGTTGGCACATTTCACTTCTTTCTTTCAGAATGAGGCGAAAAGTATTAAAAGAGGTGAAAATCACTACAAGTCTGGGCATGTTGAGAGCTGTACATACACAAAACGGGAGTTAGTCGGTTCCAAGAGCCAGCGTGCAGGAACGGGATTCTGGGATTTGTAGTCTTTCTAGTTGCGTATTTTTCATAGTCTTATATTTCAACAGTTTTACGACAAACTTTCTTTCTTGACATGGAAATTATTTTTTAAGATTGACAAACATCATATGTGTAATTCGTGGCACAGTTCAAACGGGATCGAAAAATAATCTTTCTCTCCCCATTGACTTCAAAAATAAATTTTTCCGAAATAAGGTCCCATGGGTTGGAAGTAGATGGGCGGGACTTCGCCTCCCTATTGATGGCGATGGGGGCGTGTCCCTCTCTCTGCTGTTTCCCGTAATCCACAATCAGCTCCTTGGTTTTGCTGAGGTTGAGATGGAGGTTGTTATCCTGGCACCAAGATGTCAGGTTTTCAACCTCCTCTCTGTACGCCGTCTCGTCGCCGTCTGTGATCTGGCCGATTACGGTCATGTCGTCAGCAAGCTTCACGATGGTGTTGGAGCTGTGTGTGGCCACACAGTCGTGTGTGAACAGGGAGTAGAGGAGAGGTCTGAGCACGCAGCCTTGAGGGGCTCCGGTGTTGAGGATCAGGGTGGAGGATGTGATGTTTCCCACCCGCACTGCCTGGGGTCTGCCCGTCAGGAAGTTCAGGATCCAGTCACAGAGGGCGCTGTTGAGCCCGAGGTCTCTGAGCTTGATGACCAGCTTGGAGGGCACAATGGTATTGAAGGCTTAACTGTAGTCAATGAACAGGATTCTCACATATGTGTTCCTCTGGTCCAGGTGTGAGAAGGCAGTGTGGATGGTGAGGGCTATGGTGTCGTCTGTGGACCTGTTTGCTCTGTAGGCAAACTGCAGGGGGTCCAGAGAGTCAGAGAGGGAGGAGGTGATGAATGATTTGACTAACCGCTCAAAGCACTTCATTATGATGGAGGTGAGTGCTACTGGGCGGTAGTCATTGAGGCTGTTGATTTTTGTGTTTTTGGGGACAGGAACGATGGTGGAGTGTTTAAAACATGTGGGTACTACAGACTGCAGCAGGGACCTGTTGAAGATGTCTGTGGTCACCACTGCCAGCTGAACTGCACATACCCTCAGAACAAGGCAAGGGAGGCCATCAGGTCCAACAGGAGCCTTGTGTGGGTTAACCCTTTTAAAGGATTTACACACATCTGCCCTGTTTAAAACAAACTGGGCAGTTGGCAATGAAATGCCCGGCGTTGCCACAATACATGCATTGGCCAGCACTCATCCGGCGCAGACGCTCCTCCGGGGAAAGTCTAGCACGTCCCAGTTGCATAGCCTCCTCATGAGAAGTGGTGGGCACACTGGGGGGCGAGAGGACGGAAGGAGACTTAAACACAGAGGGGACAGATAAGTGGGAAAACTGGGCTTACTTTGCAAGACTGGTGGAGTACGCTCTGTCCACTCTGCTCGGCGCTCCCGCAAACGACAGTCCAGGCAGGACACCAGGGAAATCAGATCTAGAAGGTCCGCTGGAACGTCTCGAGCTGCCAATTCATCCCGGAGCTGATCCTTTAAACCTCTCACAAACACCGCCCTTAGAGCCGCCTCGCCCCATCGAGCCTCTGCAGCGAGAGTATGAAACTCTATGGAATACTCGGCCACAGTCTGGTTTCCCTGTTGTAAACTGAGCAGCTGATTAGCGGCGGAGCCAGAATAATTGGGATGATCAAAAACGGCAGAAAACTGATTTGAGAAACACTCAAAACGCAGAGAGTCATAATCCACTGAAGAGCTCAAAGCCTCTGCCCAGGTTAAAGCCTTGCCACGGAGCAAACTCAGAACATAATTAATCCTGGTGACATCAGCTGTAAACGAAACAGGACGCTGGCGAAAAACTTTGTTGCACTGAAAAATAAATCCTCTGCATCTCTCCACTTCTCCATGGAATGGCTCCTGGAGCTGGATTGGGAGTGGCACGAGAAGCAGCGACCGAGGTAGTGAGAGCAGAGATCTGGCGAGCTAACTCTGAGACATGATGAGCCATGGGTTACTCTCGACTAACGCCTGGATGAGCTGGTCGTTTTGACCCAGAAGGGTACCCTGACTAGACAGGGCATGATGAACAGTGGCGGGATCCGATCCAGTGCCTGCGGGATTCATTCTTGGCCAGTTCTTCTGTTCTGGTTCACGTGGAGTGACTGGAGATGAGAACCCGCTATGCAAGCACTAACGGCCCGTCCACACAGCGGCGTGCATTGAAGCTTCAACGCTTCTGCCCATTCACTTTGAATTGGGTGACGTCACACTTTGCCGAACTGCATTTTGGGAGCGTTGCTTCGCTTTGTTCGCGTTGCTTCGCTTTGCTTGTTCAAAAGTTGAGCAACTTTTGAAGCTTCGGCGGAAGCGTAAGCCAATCAAATCATATGCCAGTACAAGCTCTAGCCAATCAAACTGCTGCTTGTGTGTCTGGGGCGGGAGATTCATGTGATTGGTTGTTGGTCGAGTTTCGGACACGCCCTCCGGCCTGGACGTTTGTTTACCACTGAAGTATAAACGAAGAACTGGCGAAGACTGAGGATAAGAACCGGGCTTTTAAGCCGGTGCAGGTGAGTAGTGGCTATCAGTGAGATGAACAACAGCTGGAGAGGTGTGGAGACGGGAATCCAAATGTAGGTCAGCCACGCACAGCCAGGAAGACAGACAGACAAAAACACAGAGGAGGAAAAAGAGGAAGGCGGCACTGTGGATCCTCACACACATCATCGATGCATTTCCCAATGTAGGAGATGACCGTATCCGTGTGTGTGTGTTGATGTTATTGGCCTCAAACACACTCCAATCCGTAGATGCAAAGCAATCCTGCAGTGCTGAATCTGACTCGTCACTCCATCGCTGCACTGTCCTTGTTATCGGTCTGTTCCGTTTAAGTTTCTGCCTGTGAGCAGGCAGCAGCAGCAGTTAGATGTGGTCTGAAGGGAGGGAGAGGGAGAGCCTTATATCCATGTTGAAAAGGGGAATAAACATGGTCCAGTATGTTTCCCCCGGTCGTTGGGCAGCTGATGTGTTGAAAGTACTTCGGCAGGACCTTCTTCATGTTAGCAGTGTTAAAATTCCCGGCCACAACGAACGCCGCTTCTGGCCGTGAAGTCTCGGTTTTGTCGATAATCCCAAACAACTGATCGAGTGCCGTGTTGTTGTCGGCGAGCGGCGGAATATACACTGCTGTGATCACAACAGATGTGAAAAAGCCTGGCATGTGATCATGAGGTGCTCTAAATGAGCGGAACAGCCTGAAGAAATAATTCTCACATCTGTGCACCAGTAGTTATTAGTCATTACACACACACCGCCACCTTTACTTTTCCCCGAGTTAACTGTCCGGTCCTGGCGAAAGATTGTGAATCCGTCAGGAACAATGGCGGAGTCCGGGATAGCGGGGTTGAGCCAAGTCTCAGTGAGAATGAACACGTTACAGTTATTAATGTCCCGTTGAAAAGCAATCCGACTTCTGAGTTCATCTAGCTTATTTTCAATCTATTGAACATTAGCCAGAAGAATACTCGGAAGAGGGCGTTGGTTTTCTCGTTTCCTCAGTCTGACCAGCAGCCCGGCACGGGGCCCCCGCTTTGTCTTCCTCCTGCGTCTCTCAGGTAGGACAACAGGTAGCCATGGTGGATCTCCATTGTCTGTCGGTGGGTTATTGTCCACAAAGTTTCTGATATGCAGAAGTTTCTCTCTACTATATTGTATAGCAGAGTTGGTGCGGTCGACTTGCATGTTGCGAACCATGTTAAAGCAAACGGCAAAAAGTAAATAAACACAAACAAAATACGAAAAAGGGCAAAGTTGGAGAGGAGCCAAAAGACAATGCTGCCATCTTCACCGGCTCATTCAGAGCTTCAGTGATGGGCTTATTTCCTTCCTAACTGGTGTATGTGGCACACAGAGGCAGCCAGCTACAGGGACGTATATGTGCAAGGTGCAATTACACTAGAACAACACAACAAGCTCCTCCCTTTGTGCTGCAGATGTTATTTATGCATAATGTTTGAGTAATTAATTAAATTCATGTTTGTACCTGCTGGGACAGGTGGTGGGTTCCCACGTACAAATACAGATTTTGGAAACCGCATATTAAGCCTTCATCTTTACATTCCCCTGGCTTCCAAACAGTAGTGATTAGAGAAAAACTGAATTTTTACTCATTTTTCGTTTCCTCTATATACAATCCTCAGAGTATGGTACTGTAAGAGAGTGTGCAAAGAGAATTACAAATATGCCTGACTATGTATGTGTGTGTTTATGTGTCCACATACAGTATTAATGCGTGTACAAGCACACCAGTGTGTATTGTGTGTTTATGTAATTACTGCAGCCGGAACAACTCAAAAACAGCACTAACACATCATCCACTTCAGTTAAGAGCAAATCACTCTCCTCTCAGTTTGTGATTAACGGCCATCTGTTTCCTGTAAAAAAATGAATTTCGAGTCTGCTTAAATCAATCAAATGATTCCAATATTTATTTATTTATATAAAATATTATGTGTGTGGGGGTCGTGTGTTTATAATGAAAAATAAACCGTGTGTGTTGTTACCCCTAAAAAGAATCCATAGACATGCTTCTATTTTTAAATATCCCTGTAGCAGGTCCTGTTCAGCTCTATTTGCTCTACGTGTGTTTTAGTGTCATACTGTATGGCTGCATCTGGCATGATCACTCTTTGCTATGAATGATAAAGGAATGTAAAGAAACAGGCAGATTTCAAGACTATAAAAACGACCTTTGATAATAAACCACACAGTATAGACTTTAATATGTTCTTAACAGCTGGCACTTTTTAAGTAACTTCAAGCCATGTCAGGAAGTCCTTGATAGATTTAATATTTCTAATTCCTTCTAAAGTCTCTTTATTTCCTCACAAAACCGAATCCCACAAGAGCACAAAGCTACTGTATTCCCTAGTATAAAAATGAAAATCACCTTTAAATGTTGACTGAAATACATGGTATATTTCTATAAGTGATGACAAATCCATGACAGTCATTAAGCAATCACAGGGACAACATTACAACTTTAATTAATTAGATACAAATCAGTGAAACTGAGTCCTCAATATGCACAGGCAACTACCAGAACAAAGGAAATTCTTGAGAAAGAAGGATATAAAGCTTATTGATAGAAGGTGTTTCAGAGCAGATATAGTCCCGAAGGAAATCAAGCCGTTAACGTGGCATAATGATCAAGGTTATTTAATGATAGGCCCTCTTAATTATCCAATATGTTGGATACCAAATCTGAACTTAGAGAAGTTAGTCCTTTTAAAGAAGAACATGTTCATACTGCATGTTCATTCAGAAACATTTGTCATTTGTGTCATCTAGATTATTTTATTACCATGTACATTAAAAACAGTGTTGCTTTAAATCTTATTTTCATTATGCTCATACTTGCTGAACCTTTTACTATGGTGTTGTATCCAATGGATAAACAACTCAAATGAGCAAATATAAGCGGTGTGAGAAGGACATTTCCAAATAACACATAACATTTAAATTTTAGCTGAATAATTTTACAAATACAAATTGTGCACTTGTTCTTGTACCTAACTTTAGGTCTTTCAGATATAAAAAAAACCGTTGCATCTACCTAAATTAATCATTGATTTAATTGCACCACTCAACCAGCATGCCAAGTGGCCAAAATCAATCACACCCAAGCTGTTATGAACAGGTGCATTCTGGGTGGCTAATTGCTAACTGCTAATGTGTTCTTATTGGATCTTCTAGCAGTGACTTCTGCGTTCACTGAGAAACTTGTAATTAAACCTTCCTTACTCTATTGACTGCGAGAGAGCCTTTCAGCTCAACACCTTTAGAATGTGAGGAGTAAGGTGGGACAAAGTGGACTATTGTAATTTTATAATGAAGAAGCATAGACCATGGGCGTAGGAAGCCTCCTCAATCTGGGTGGGACAATTTGACGGGGGGAGGTGGGCAGGTGGTGGACCTCACCTCCTCTAAGGGGGTCCGGGAAGATTTTTTTTTAAATGTTGAAGTTAAATGAATCTATCTGGTGCACTTTGAGAGCAAAGTTAGGGACTAAATCTATGGATACATCTCTCAACAACACCCATGTGAAACAGTACTGTTTAAAACAGACTTACTTTTTCTTTATGCATAAATGATTTTTGTTTTACTGTCCTCTATGAGTTGGAATGATTTCATACATACCTGTTATTCTCTTGTTTTCTATATTGATAATATTAAAGGTGTGCCTTGGAAATACTTTTTTACATGAGATAACTTAGACTAAAGTCAACCATTTAAACACTCAAGAGTCCTTTACCTCCCTGAGCTGACATTATAAGATTTGTCTGACAGGAGAGAGCTCTCCTCCTCCTTGTTGTAGAAACAACTTCTTATGTACATTAGCGCTCTCTTGTTCACTCTCTCGCTCGCTCGCTCACAGAAAATGAGCTCGTCGTGCCCAGGTCGTGCCACAGCCGAGCTATGACACACGGATATCGGATACAGCATTAAAGGTTATTCTGGGTCTTTGTGTGTAGAATAGGATACAGTGTATCCTATTCTTTTCGATGGCTTTATTGTATGATATGACAGTTGAACAGATCGCCACTGGGCTTACAACTAAAGACACAGCTATACCAAAAAACGCAGCATGTGTACAGCTCATGTGTATGGCTCTGAGAATCTGCCTTGGTACAAAGTAGCAGTGAAAACATGGTACGGAATTTCATTGATTTGGGTATTCTCTCAATAAGCAATTGGAATGGATTTGATAATGAAGCACTGACACTGATCTTTTCTTCTGGTTGATTTGCTGCCACCCGAAGTCCCAGAGTCGAATTCCGGGACTTTGGGTGGCAGTAAATCACCACCCAAAGCCCCGGTAAATCGCCAGAAGCGCCGACACCTCCTGATCACTCCACTGATCCCATGTTTTATTTTGTGTTGCCATAAGTTAGTAGGCTTATTTGAGAAAAGCGAGACAAGCGAGACCTGCTTAGACCTGCGCAATTTCGATCAACGTCTTGCTAGTGCGTTGCATGATGGTTAGTCAGTAGGCTTGTTTGAGACAAGGGAGACCTGCGCAGACCTGCGCAATTTCGATCAACGTCTTGCTAGTGCGTTGCATGATGGTTAGTCATTTTGTCCGACTTGCGCTGGAGGCTCGCCTACATGAGACGTTGAAATCTCGCGGGACAAAGACGCCCGCAGCCTTGAGAGCGAGGCGCGGCGAGGCGGCGCAGTTCCTCTCCACGGGCTGCGGAAGCGAAATGCTTGATGGGAAACGACTCGCTAGTATCTAGAGCTGAGCGCTCATTGGTGGTTTTTACCACGTGCTGGTGATGAAACTCGGCAAAAGTTTGTTGTTGTTTTGTGTCAGTTTTACGTCGCCCCCTCCATTAACATTTTTCATAATTGTTCCACAATGTTTATCATCATGAAATTAATATCTATATATTTTATACTATACTTGCACTGCTTACCGTTTTCATACTTTACATATCTTAGCATATTCATACACACTGTTCATTGCTCACAGGCTGCTGTGTATATTCATACCCCTCACTGTTTATTCATCATTCAATTCATTCTATATTTTATTCTGTAGATTGTGTACATTACTTTTCACTGTACTGCTTGTTGCACTCCTGGTTGGAAGCCAAACTGCCTTTCGTTGTCTCAGTGCCTGTAATCTAACAATAAAGTTGAATCTAATCTTGAGCAGGAACAAATGTATTTACTTAGTACATAGTATCTGACATTAACGATTAAACACATGTGTGCATTCTTTATAAATGCAAACCGAGTCAAGCCGACTCCGGAGGTGGCGGTATGCACCTTAAAGTTGTTTGCAATCCACCATAAAACCGAGAGAAGAAGAAGAAGAAGGCGAAGAAGAAGCCGACTCGGAGCTGTCCGACTTCAGGCAAGCTTTTTGAGACCTCCCCCGGCTGCGATCTGCTATTCTCGTCTACTTTCGAGGCGAGCCGCAACGCGTCTCAAACAAGCCTATTTTGTCCGACTTGCTCTGGAGGCTCGCCTACATGAGACGTTGAAATCTCGCGGGACAAAAACGCCCGCAGACTTGAGAGTGAGGCGCGGCGAGGCGGCGCAGTTTCTCTCCACGGGCTTCGGAAGCAAAAAGGCTTGTTTGAGACGAGCTGCGGCTCGCCTCGAAAGTAGACGAGAATAGCCGATCGCAGCCGGGGGAGGTCTCAAAAGGCTCGCCTGAAGTCGGACAGCTCGTCTCAAACAAGCCTAACCTCTCTCCCTTGATGCGCTGGGCTAATGCTAATAATGCTAATAAAGCAAATAAAATGGCGGCTTCACAAAAACTTTTCAGAGTTTTACGGGGCGTGGTTTGCAATTCGCCCAGCCAATCCGAAATTGGAAGATTTTTCTCCCCAGGAAAGTCCCTGCTCTCTAGCAGGGACAAAGGGGTGGAAAGGTTCGCAAAAAAAGTTCTAGTTCCAGATATTTTTGGAGTGAACGCAGAATCCCAGGAACTATCCAAACTAAAAAAGTAATCCGGTGTGAAAGCACCTAAGGAGTGGACGAAGCATGTACGTCACTGATGTGGAACTTTGCTTTGCAGACTGAGCAACATCCCACTGTGTATTTGGCTCAACTGTGGATGTGTGTGTTTGTCCCGTGTATTACAGGTATGTTTACTTTGAGCCAGTGCTTGAATTGGAATAAAAAAGGTGCCAGTACTCTAAATCAGCAACAAGTATTTGGCACAAAGTCATAGTATATCCTATAATGCTGGTGGGTTTGTCTCTTTACTGTATATTTTAGAAAGGCTCACTGTACTTAAACAAAATGACTCAGGGTGCATCTGAGATTAGAGGGGGTGCCGTGGTAAAGTGCTATTTTTATAAGTGGGGAGTGGACCTGACACCCTCTAGTCTAGGGGGGTCCGGGGGCATGCTCCCCCGGGAACATTTTTTTAAAATATTGAAGTTAGATGCATCAATCTGGTGCACTTTGAGAGCAAAATGATATATGGATACCTCTCAACATCCATAATGAAACAACTGTAAACAGATTTACTTTTTCTTTATGGATATAAAAGAAAGTAAAGCTTGACTCCTACTGGCTGGTTAAATGACTCCTCGTCCCTGAGGCCACTAACAGTTTTTTGTGCCATTTTGCTGGATTTATTTGTCAATAGCGTTGCTGCACAAAGTTATAGCCCTCTAATTTAAATCTACTACCCAAAAAGAAACATATGGAGATGGGTTACTATTTAAAAAAATTGCAAAATGTATTTGGGAACAGTGGGGCCGGGCCTCAAACCCTATAGGGGGGTCCGGGGGCATGCTCCCCCGGTAAGATTTTTTTTTTAAATGTTGGACTTAAATGCATCAATCTGGTGCATTTTGAGGGGGAAATAAAGAGACTACACCCATATGAAACAAAAATGTATACATTTAAATAATCATAAAATCATAAGTACATGGCCATAACCAATAACATACAATATCCAATATGAAAAAACATTGAAACTTGTTTATTTGTTTTTGGTTCATTTATAGTTGTGAGTGTGTCTGGGCTCCTGAATCGGCCTCTCCTGTCTCCCTCCTCTCCCCCCTGGTCCTCTTTGAGGCAACAGCAAAGACTAGTTTTAGCTCTCAACAAGTTTATCTTACCTTTTTTCACCTAGTTAACATTTTGTTTGTATTATTCATGCATATTTTACTAATCACTACCCCCTCAAATGGAAATATGTGTTTACATAAATGGTGACCGAACCGTTTGAGACCCACTGAGATAACTTAAACTAAGTTAACTATCTAAAGACTCAGAGAGTAATTTACCTCACCAGAGCTGTAGTTTTCAGCCTCTCAGTCTGACAGCAAAGGACTTTCCCTCCACCTTGTTGTTGAAACAGCTCATTATATCCGTTAGCGCAGCTAGCTAGCACCAGATGCTAACAACAATACACGTAACCGGTGCGCGCGCTTTCTCGCTCGTTCGCGCCACACATACACCAACACACACCCTCCCGAGCTTGAATGACACGCAGAGACCAATCGAGGGCATTAGTATGATCTGTATGAAAGTGGCAATGTCGGCAGGCCACGTCATGTAGACAGCCAGTCACCCTCTGTGAGGCAGAGTCAGACCCACATTTGCGCTGCGTTGTGTTTACAATATATACGTATATTGCCGGCGGCTGAGTACCGGCATTTTACTGAGTACCGGCACCTTGCCGGTACTCAGTAAGAAGTGCCGGTACCACATGGGTACAAATCAGAAGTGCCGGTACTGCATACCGGTGAGTACCGGCCCAATTCAAGCACTGCTTTGAGCTTGTTTTATTGAGCTTTAATTTATGTGTATTAAATATGACTGCTATATTGTGTAGTTATCACAAGATGGCAGCATAGCTTTAATTTAAACACAATTGTAAATATTAGCTTAACCCGTGAGTAGCCTACTGTTCATGTAGGTACTATGGTGCCGAGAGACGGGACTCGGAGGCGGGGTATCAAAGGTACAAGCTATACTTTTATTAAGCATCTGCAAACACATGTACAACACTTCAAGCCCGGGAAGCGAAGACCGGCAGAAACAGGAAGTCCGGCTCACTCAAATGTCCGTGCAGAACAATACCCCAACCCATAGATCCGTGGGTGAATAATGTCAATCGACACACAAGCCCCCCCAGTATTCACCCATAGTCAAAATCCCCGTCCCTCGGAGGAAGTACCACCCGACCCCGGCGCGTACGGACCACAGGGGCAGAGGACGGCGGGGCCGCAGGCGAGGGCAGGGGCGCCAACGAGGGCGAAGGCATCCCCACAGGGGGCGGGGGGCGGCCCCGACGTGGGGGCAGAGCCAACTCCAACGGCCTGGAAACGTCCACGTGAGCAGGCTTAATCCGATCAACGGACACAGTCTCAGGCCTGCCACCAATGTCCACCACCAGGCTCTTGTCCAAGTGACGTATGACCCTGAACGGACCGTTGTAAGGGGCCGCAGGGTCGACCGCATTAGTCTTGCCAGCGATGTGTCGTATGTCCGTGGTGTACTCGGAGATGTACGAAAGCTGGCGTTGCTGTCGGGCAGACCACGGCTCGGCCACCTTGGACATGCAGAAGGTCTGTGGCTTGTGATCCACGAACGCCGCAAACTCCCAGCCTTCGAGCAGGAAACGGAAGTGGCGAACCGCCAAATAGAGACCAAGGAGTTCTCTGTCGAAAGCGCTGTACTTGCGCTCCCTGGGAGTCAACTGGCGGCTGAAAAAGGCGAGCGGTTGCCAGGCGCTGTCGACCCATTGTTCATGCACCGCGCCCACTGCGTAGTCAGACGCGTCGGTGGTGATAGCGATGGGGGCCCTGTGTGACGGGTGAGCCAACATGGCAGCTTCGCTCAGGGCGGCTTTGGTGGCGTTGAAAGCGACCTCCCTTTCAGCCGACCAGTCTATGGCCTGGCCGGGGGACTTGTCCTTGAGGGCCTCGTACAGCGGGCGCATGGGGTGGGCCGCCCGGCGCGTGAACCGGTGATAAAACGTCACCATCCCGAGGAACTCTCGGAGCGCCCGAGCTGTAGGCGGTCGTGGAAAGGCAGACACGGCCTCCACGGGAGGGGGACGGCCCCATCCTTGCTGATGAGGTGTCCGAGGAAATGGATGGAGGACAACCCGAACTGACACTTCGCCGGGTTGATAATCAGGCCGTGTTGGTTGAGCCTCGCGAAAAGGACCCGGAGATGTGCCTGGTGCTCTTCGGAGGAGGAGCTGGCGACCAGGATGTCATCTAAATAGACGAAGATGAATGGCATGTCTCTGAGCGCTGAATCCATCAGCCACTGAAAGGACTGAGCTGCGTTCTTAAGTCCAAACAGTATACGCAGGAACTCGAAAAGCCCGAACGGCGTAATTACCGCAGTTTTGGGGACGTCCGAGGGGTGCACCGGCACCTGGTGGTAGCCCCGCACCAGATCCACCTTGGAGAAAACCAGCTTGCCCGCTAGGTGTGCAAAGAAGTCCTGGATGTTAGGGACCGGGTAGCGGTCTGGCGTAGTGGCGTCGTTAAGGCGGCGGTAGTCACCACACGGTCACCAGCCACCGGCTGATTTAGGGACCATGTGAAGCGGCGAAGCCCAAGGGCTGTCTGAGCGGCAGATGATGCCCAGACGCTCCATGTTGACGAACTCCGACTTGGCGACTGCCAGCATGTCATGGTTGAGCCGCCGGGCCCTAGCATAGACAGGGGGGCCTTCAGTGTCAATGTAGTGCTCTACCCCGTGTTTGGTATTGGCAGTGGAAAAAGGTGGGCTGCGTCAAGTCGGGAAACTCACTGAGAAGGTGCTGGAACCTGTAGCCCTGTGAGAGTGAGCTGGAGAGCCCGCTGAATGAGGCCTCGCCGCGGTTACACGTGAACGAGGCAAACGTCAGCGCGTCCTCCAGGCGGCTGTTCTTGACGTCCACCAGCAGCCCGTGAGCGCACAGGAAGTCTGCGTGATGTCAGCCGTGACGAAATCCCACATAAATCGTTGACCCTCGAAGCACAGGTCCACTGTCTTTGTACCATAGGTGCGAATAGGGGTGTCGTTAGCGGACGTTAAAGGTCGGCCGTGGCCTCCACCGGTGGCGTCCTCCACGGTAGCCGGCAGGACGCTCCGCTGGGCTCCTGTGTCACAAAGGAGTCTGCAACCAGAGAGGGTGTCCCTGATGAACAGAAGCCGGTTGGATGTGCCCACGCTCGCGGCCACTACCGAGCGCAGGCCTTGGCGTTTCCCGTTACCTTGTAGGTGTAGGGGGGACGGCACATCTTCGCTTTCGCCCCGTAGCATGCATGGTAATAACAGGCCAGGGCTGCAGTTGCTGACGTCGGCCCCGGAGCTTCTGCTTGGTGGCATGCCTGTACCAGGGAAGGTGCCGCTGCGTGTCGGGGCCAGCACCTCCGGGGTAAAACGCTGTGTTGCCAGGAAGAACCGGTCGGCTTCTTCGGCCAAAGCGTGGGGCTCAGTGATAGCCGTGTTAGTTAGCACTGTCTGTACATGCGGCGGCATGTGCCGAAGAAACAGTTCTATGAACAAAAAATGAGGTTATTCCGTACCCAGCAGGCTGAGCATCATTTCCATGTGGTCAGAAGGCTTGTTGTCCCCCAGGCTATGAATAGCGAGCAGGCGTCGGGCCCGTTCCGACCGTGACAGCTCGAAAGTCTTTAGCAGGAAAGTCTTGAACGCTGCATATTTATCCCGGGCAGGAGGAGATGTAATAAAGCCTACCACCCGGGTCGCAGTGGAGCTCCCCAACGCCGAAACAACGTGAAAATAGCGTGCGGTGTCGTCAGTCACTCCGCGGAGGGCGAACTGAGCCTCCGCCTGAGCGAACCATGCAGCCGCAGATGTCTCCCAAAACTCCGGCAGTTTAAAAAAACCTGCATTACTTGCCATGCTCGGTTCAGTCTCAGATCCTTCAACAAGACTTATGTCGGGGTCACCAATGTGGTGCCAAGAGACGGGAGTCGGAAGCGGGGTATCAAAGGTACAAGCTATACTTTTGTTAAGCATCTGCAAACACATGTAAAAACTTTAAGCCCGGGAAGCGAAGACCGGTGGAAACAGGAAGTCCGGCTCACTCAAATGTCCGTGCAGAACAATACCCCAACCCATAGATCCGTGGGTGAATAATGTCAATCACCACAGTACTCACTTTAGTTCATCTTTATTGTAACTCACAATTACAAACCAAATTGTTTGTTTGTTTGTTTGTAATTGTTGTTTTTGGTTTTCTTTATATTTTTATTTAGAATCCTTTTTCTTAAGAAAAATCTTACCACTATATAAGTGACCATAACAATGTCAAAGGATGCTTAGCTTCGGACTGAGCAACATCCCACTGTTTATTTGGCTCAACTGATGTGTGTGTTTATTAATACAGAATAAAACCTATATATATATATATATATATATATATATGTCTGTCGAATATCAAAAAACAAAACTAACTTCACCATGGTATTCCTTTTTTGTATTCTAAATATGGCCTTCAATACAAGTATTTGCAGAGTATATTTTAATAGACCAATTTTTATACATTTTTATTTAAATAGGTTAGGTACTTCAAAATGTAGGCCTACTTAAGAAAACTTTCTTTAAAGTATTAGTATTTAAACTTGAGTGCAATGTTCTAGTTGAACTGACTGACACCGATATTCTGCATTTCAGTAGCCAACTTTTACTTTCCTTATGTAATATCTTTGCCAGGACTTCTGGACTTTTGCTTGTTATTAAATATTTAATATACATGCATACTAAGAAATATTATTTTTTCCTCCAGTGATTAAGTAAGAGCCTTTGTGTTGTGTTGTTTATACATTTCTGCCTGAGAAACAATCCTCCTATAGGAAGGCGTGAGACCATTATCAATTATCCAAGTCCTGAAAATCCCTCAGTTAGTGTTCTTACCAAACTACAATACCACCATCTGCTGGCCACTGTTTCTTATTACATCATATCGTGGCGTTGGAGCTGAGAACCAAACTTAATACATCCCAAAGTGAAAAGAAAACAATGTTACAGCAGCATGTTAACATGGATAACTGCATTCAGAAAACTGCTTTAAAGATAAAGCGTTATCATATAGTTGCACTCACATCAGTCATGAGATGAGATTACGCATCAAAATATATCCATCAATTTAGTTTAATTGATATTCATCACATTTAAAATTCTCACACATTTTTGATGTGTGTGATGGAAAAGCTGCACTATTTGGTTCTGTCTTTCCCTTGTTAAGCTGAAAATAATTAATGAAATGCAACCTGATCTTACCATCTCTATACAGTAATTTGCCTGCTAATATTTATCTGCCATTGAGGTTCTCGGATATAATGAAACAAGGTTTAGTAAATTGGATTGTCTGAAATGTAGTTTTTGTATTAGAAACAGTTCAGTTCATGTTTTGCACATCCAAACTGATTGCATAAATGAAAATAAAGGCAAAAAGCAAGTGAATAAACACATCTAAACTCATCAGTAGCTGCTATTATTTGTTGGAAATAATCGGGAACATGAAACAAGTTTTTAATCTTCATATTTATTCCAGAGTAGTTCTCTGGTTCGCAACATATAAGCCCGTTGTACAAGGAACTTTACAGAGAGGTACAGGTTTTTAAATCTTGACCCTGTCATGTACATAGACTTTGATTTTTAGATGGTTACCCAAACAAGGGAGACTTTGCCCTTTTAACTTTTAGCCAGTGTTAATCTGTTTTATAATTTCCCCACAAATTTAAAATGTATCAATAAAGGGCACATGACACAGTCCAGAACCTTGTCAACACCGCACATGTACAATACCACCCAACCAGTCAAAGATAAGCTGTATAATCACATCATGAGGGAACACCCAGCATCATTTTCAATCATTCAAATTCCCCTCCAACAGTATCACTGGAATATTTGTCCATGCATACATAAGTATACTATATACGGTAAAAAATATAGCATTTGGAATAAATACTTATATAATTTTTAGAGCAAACTGTCAGACAATACTTGTTATATATTTTTCACGATACTGTATGTACATGTATTTGGGTACATTTACAGGAACATAAACTATATATTTAACCCCATGTGGTACAGATTTGATTTCACTTCTTTGGTGTCTGGCCAGCTATGAAACCAAATAACATCTGGGTCACACTGGATTAAACATATGGACGACATGATTTGTTTAAAGACTTAATACACAGGCACGGAAGACCAGATGTAACAGATATTTCCCACAGCACAGATCGGATCATCCTTTAGCTGTGTGACATAAGGGAAGCATACACAGACTCTAATTTATTTCCCTTAATGTGCTGAATTAATTTAAAATAAATGTTCTCTGATCCTGTGTAAATGCAGCATCATTGTTGAGCAAATCTGTGCTACTTTGTGACTCAACAAATGATGATCTGATCGCTAAGCCCAAACATTCTCATTGTGGCCATTTACTTCCATGTAATCAATGTTCTTCATGAAATAAATATATCTTCATGTCAATGTATTGTTATAACTACTCCCATATTAGCACCCATATTAATAACGTTTCAGTTGTCTGATCACACCGCAGCTCAGAAAGAAAGTTGTTAAATCCGCCCTACATATTGTATTCATGGTAATATAAATGTATTATGACTGAAGCAAAGCAACGTATTTGGAATCCATCTTTCTAAAAGTATTAAGAGCCAAGCTGTTTGAGTTGTCAGACACAGATACTGAAGAGTCTTTTAATGTGATCCACGTCTTGGACCACAATCTTGCTTCTGTGGAATATGATATATTTTCGGACTGTACTGTAAATGCAGACTGGACTGTTATCGACCATTTGGCAGTTGTTATAATGAGTGGTATTTCCCTTTAAATTCCACCTTAAGTAACCCCAGCAATTCCCAGGCAAACAGAAACCACCTTTTTCTGGTGGGTTTGTACAATCAGATTAAGTAACCCAGACAATGGCATTACAAACTTGGGGTATGGAGTATGAAAGATTCAGGCATGTACCAGACAGGGAGGGTCAAACAAAACAATACCACTTGTAGCATTATGGTAATTGGTGCATTATCCAGAGTCTTTTGGAGTTCCCTCACTTTACGAAAGTGCTTGTGTTCAAAACACAATGATATGGTATGGTAATCTCCAGAACTGCTGAACATTTGGGGGTTTCCGGTAGGGGTCACTGAAGGGGAACTGTTAGGTTGTAAACATTTTCTCAGACCAGTACGACTGTGTATTAATATACTTTAGAAATATGGGTGTAGGTTGGTGGAGAACAAAAACAAAAGAAAACACTCCCTGGAACACATCTTATCTCTAAAATGTAGGTTGGTCTTCTGATTAAGGCTATCGACCGAAGTCACTCCCCTCTTTTAATTTAAAAAATAGTATTTCATACATATTGCTTCTTTTAGGACTGCAAGCCTTTAACAACCCATTGCTTAAGGTTTTTAAATCTTTACTGTTTTCAAATATGAGGCAGGAACAAAATGAACCAGTGTGAGTAACTTGAAGAAAGGCAGATCTTTTGTACTTACTTTAAGAGATTAAGTGTCTGTAGTCGCACATGGTAAAAGATATTCAGACTCATTCCTATGTCTGAACTGACAGTCGGTTTCTCTGTTAGTCCCATGGTCCATGCCGGTATAGTTAGACTTGCTACATTGTTTTCTTGGAATGTATCACAGCCAGCCTGACATTCATTGTGCATTTTGTAGCAGTTGCATACAAGATTTGATTTTAAACGAGCAGGCGAACAAGACATATATTATATTTGTACTGAGGGACGCAGAAAGAGAGAGATGTCTGTCATGGGAACAGACAGTATTACAACATACTGTTGTTTAGTACTTTAAGACAGCCAGTAGGGGGAGTAACTGTGTATTGGCATGCAGCACCTTCCGAACAGAACAATCTTCGCATTAGAAGACTTTTGTCTTTCTTAAATCTGGTTATATTGTGGTTATAAAAAAATCATTTATTTTGTGTCATTCCATCTCCATCTAAACCATTTGTATTAAGAAAATTCACACATGACGAACACCCATGTCCCGTATGTGAAAAAAACATCAATACTATGGCACAAACAATACTTTAAATATTGTTAAATATCCACTGAATGATAATTTCACCATGAGTTCTATACTATTATACAGATACACTTTTGGAGATATATACTTTCTTGTGGACACCGATACTAATAATATTGAGGACTATTAACTGTACACAGACAATAACAATAAAAAAGTGCAGTAGAAAATACAGTTTCTGTGTTTGTTTATGATTTATAATCTGTTTAGAATAACATTATATGTATACTATGTTCTCATAATGGCTTATGTCCAATTATGGAAAGAATGATGTCAATGTCATGAAGGAAAAAAATAGAAATAATGTCATATATAATATATTTGAAAGGTAGATCATGTGCTTATAGCATTTAGCTTGATGAGCTAGTTGATGATAAGAAGCAGCAAGTTTTTCAGAATATCTCTTGCCAGTCCGTCCATCCCTGCTCCCACTTTATATTCTTGCCGTCTCTCCTTGTCAATCACACTTGTCACCATGGCAGCGGCTTAACATCTATTCAACCGGGCCGCGTTTGTTGTCCATCCACTGAGTGGTTAATGCACCCTATCCATAAAGACCCAGGGGGCATGTTGGCAGAGATGTGGAAGAAAAATATGTCTGCCCATTCTTGGACACTCCAGCCTCAGAGGTTTAAATGTAGTTCCACAGTAAACACAGCTTTTTTTCCATTGGTCATTCAGACTATTGTAAGGTGTTACCATCTTCAATTCAACCTTTTCTGTCTTGGTTGGTGGGTTTTGTAAATTGAAGGTTTGGGGGTCGGGAGGCCTTGGTGGTTTGGAGACGTAAACAGTGTTGGCTCAGAGGAGGTCTGCGTTAGCCGAGGGCTCAGAGGCCCGGGTCTCAGCGTGGGTCTTCAGCAGATCAACTATCTCTTGGTGGGAGGCTGCTTCTGCCACAGACAGTGCTGACTGTCGATTCTGAGGGGAAAAAAACCAGAACATTTTACAGTTTCACATCAACGATCATTGTAGTGACTCTTCTTATCCTGACAGTGGCAGTGTTGTGTTGCTCTTCCTCTGACAACTTATTATTATAGTACATGCGTATATACTGCACCCTAATGCAGGCAAGGCTACACTGTATCATTTGAAAAGCTGTGTTCAGTATGTGGAAATAAGTTTTGAATGTTTCTCTTGTGGATACACCAGATGAAGGAATTATCTGTCACGTTTCTCTCAATCTGATCTAATTATCTTTTCCAGAAATTACACACCAAAATGTGCAGCAAAGATCATAATAATCTGCTGCAAAGCTTCTTAGATTCATGCTGAAATTGCCTGTGAAATTGTCCAGGGTTATATAGTAAGCCTGGGTGGGGTTATGCAGAATATAATGAGGGAAAAATGGGGGGAATAATGTCGGAAGGCATCAAAGAACAAATAGAAAAATATAATGTAAATACAATCTAAATGCAGCAGCAATATGAATACTGGCATTAAAGAACACATTTTTAAAAGCTAAATGACCAATTAAAGAATTGTTTGGCTTAAGCCATTACATAGTATATATATTGCTAATCACATTGATGCTTTTAGTTGTAATGCTCTTATTAATAATTTGACACTCAAGTTTTGATTTGTTCGTTTATATTCAAAGATGTATTGATTAACAGCTGACACATTTTTAGCTGTCTCATGAAACTAATCCTTCTCATTACTTACGGAGCAAACCATGATCTACTAGCAGAAAATGCCAACCATCTCTGTATATGCTAGTTTGAGATGGGTTGTGTGATGGATACTGATACTTCAATTAAGACACAAAGTAGTCAGTTTTCAGTGCTGAGTGAACTGTCAATGCTCTATAAAGCTGTTTGTAACGAACTGCATCATTCTCTCTGTGTGTCCTTGCGTATTGTATTTATTCTTCAACTCAAATACTTGATATTAGAAATTACAGCAAACTAGACGTGACAAGGCTGCATACTGACAGACACCTCATGACTCATTGTAATACAGATGCCTCGAAACAGTGTTAATGCAGTGTTGTGTACGTTTGCACACGCCTGTCACAAAAACAGCTTGAAATGTCATGCATATAATATAAAATATTTTTGAGATGATTTGACCCCCTACCAGCTCCAATTATAGTGCATATTTATGTGTGGTCATGGAGTCACACAGTACATAACCCACTAGAGGCACATGGCTGATGGTAGATGAATCTCAATTACCCATGTGATGAAGTCAAATCCAAGTTTGACAATCTACAGATGATTTATACTACAGATTTTTAGTGATTGGGGATAATTAAGTTAGGTGAGGTGTTTTGGACTGGAAAAAGTGTTGTAGAAATGCTTCAATGGTACGGTAGTGTTGAAAGCATCGACATATTGTGTTGTATAAGGTGTGACAATATCTGCATCCTTTGGAACAAGAATCAAAGCCAACAGCTATATTCATGTGTGGAGGTCGAGCTTATGAAATGCTTAGTAAGCAGCAGGATCAGTGTTAACAGCAGTGTTTATTGGATTGTTTACGATGAGTTAGGGAAAGGTTGTGATATGGCCGTTCTCTGACGGGCCAAGTCGGGCTGGAGTGGACAATCAACCATCCACAGAAATCAATAATGCGCTAGGTATAACAATCAATCTACCATGTGTGGGCCAGGCTTCAGCTATTGTATTCTCTAAACCCTTACTGGACACCTAACAGTGGCCGCAGGAGCAGCTAAATATAGACAAATTTGAAAGTGTGTGAGGCAGCCCTTGGCCATGTGACCATTTACTGCTTGTATATATACAAGAAGCCAATAACTGCATGTTGAGATGACGCATTGATTACTAGCGTTTTAGTAAATAATTCACCCTTAAGTATGTTTTACTGTCCAAATAAAGCAGCACTGACAGGAAGTTTCAGACCTTCCTAATAACTGGGCAGCTCTGACAGTGACATCACCGTCTAACTCTGTGCTAATCCAAAAATAGGAATTGTCAAAGAAGTTGGTACCGGCCAGGTTGATGCAGAGGAGTAGACTCAAGCTACTTTCGGTCTGAGATGCCACTCATAGCCACCACGTCCCTGGTGCTATTTACTTTAAATCTTAATATAATTAAAATGGATGAGTTATATTCAAATGAACCCCTAACAGTTATACTAAAGGGGAAACATAGCTATAGAGACCAAAACCATTGGTTTATCAGTCTGTAAACATTGTTATTTCTGCTGTAACGTTGATAATTTTAACATGGGGGTATATGGAGATTGCTCCCTTTTGGAGCTAGCCTTAAATTGCCATTTGAAGCTAGAGGACCGTTTTCGGAGCTACTTCATGGGCTTCAACTGCTATCAATTGTACATGGCTACTGGTAAAGGTGAAACCACATTGAGGACATCATTTGCCTACAGCAGAGGTGCCCAGTACGTCGACCGCAATGCTGGTAGATCGCGAGTCATTCATAAAAAAAAAAAATCCAGCTCCGTTAAAATAGACAAAACAGGTTTTTGATCCCTCCTCCCTTGGCCTCCCTGCCACTTAATTCAGGAGTTTACTTGATTGACAGAAAAAGCGACCTACTGTATCGCTTTCCAGTCTGTTAACCCAGAATGCAAAGCGATGCAAAATCAGTCAGGTGCCGGGAAAACTCAAATTAAATTAGAGAGACAAACAACAAAATGAGTGCGGGACTGAGCAAAAAGCTAAAGACATACCACTTCCACACAGAATGGGAGGAAGAATATTTTTTTGTGATGTCACATTCAAAGGTTATTTGCCTTATTTGTAAAGCAAGCGTCGCTCTGCCAAAGAAAGGTAACGTGGAGAGGCATTATCGGAGTGTTCACAAGGCATATGACAGTGATTTCCCTCCGAGTAGCGAGTTGAGAAAGAGAAAGGTCATGTATTATTGCTAAACAAACATTATCTCGCAGTCTTAGTGTCGCCAACTCGTTTCTAACATGCAAAAAGATAAACAAATGCGTATATAGTCGGTGTATTTTCGACCTTTCAAATCCAGACCACATCTCTCCCGTCTGTGTGCGAGGGGGCGGGGCAGTTTACACACACACGCAGCTGCTACATCAGCACATGATGCAGCAACACACAGAGGAGATGGCGGAGAGAAGCGCTCCAAGGTGTGGTTAAATGTTACCCGTCTTGAGGTGGACAATGCTCCTTGCCATTGGTTTTGCAAACAGCATTTCTGTAAAGTATGTGTATTCAGCAGTATTCCCTTTCTCCACTAAACGGCTCGCTGCAGCTCCCCCCCCCCTCCCTGTGAGCCTAGTGTGCTCTGATTGGTCGGTACGAATCGCGTTGAGCTCCGTGGAGGTGTGATTTCTTAAAAACGTGGATGACCTTACATTTTTTTGATGTTAAACACGACCAAAACTGAAGTTATTGTACTTGGCCCGAAGAATCTACGAAACAAATTATCTAAAGATATACTAACTATGGATGGCATTCATTTGGCCTCCAGTGAGACTGTAAGGAATCTTGGTGTTATATTTGATCAGGATTTATCCTTTAACACCCACATAAAATCAATTTCAAGGACCGCCTACTTCCATCTACGTAACATTGCAAAAAATCAGGCATATCTTGCCTCAAAACGATGCAGAGAAACTAGTCCATGCATTTGTTACTTCAAGGCTGGATTATTGTAACTCCTTATTATCAGGGTGTACCAAGAAATCAGTCAAGTCGCTTCAGTTGATTCAAAATGCTGCAGCTCGTGTAATAACCAGAGTTAGGAAAAGGGACCACATTACTCCTGTTCTGGCTGCCTTACACTGGCTCCCTATAGAACACAGGATAGAATTTAAAATTCTTCTTCTCGCCTACAAAGCCCTTAATGGGCAGGTGCCATCTTACCTTAAAAGAACTCATTATACCCTACTGTCCTACTAGGGCATTGCGTTCCAAGAATGCAGGGTTGTTGGTTGTTCCTAGAGTCTCTAAAAGTACAATGGGAGCCAGAGCCTTTTCTTATCAAGCTCCACTTTTGTGGAATCAGCTTCCAGTTTGTGTTCGGGCGGCAGACACCCTATCCGTTTTTAAGAGTGCGCTTAAGACCTTCCTTTTTGATAAAGCTTATAGTTAGGGCTGATTAGATTCAGCCCCTAGTTTTGCTGATATAGGCTTAGTTTGTCGGGGGACATCTTACTTCTTCCTTCTCTCTGTCTATACCTGTGTACTCTCATGTTCCGATTAACCCAGCTTCCCCGAATTTCTTTCTTTTTGGTGTCTATATACGCCGGGATCCGGAGTCATGGATGATCCTGCGGTCCTGTGTCATGGATCGCGAGTCCTGGATCTTGAGTCGTGGCTGTGGTCCTAGATCATAAGTCCTGGATGGATATCCTCGTGGATTCATCTTCCTATTATACACACATGCATTTCCAAACATTTGGACTACCTATGTTGCAAATGTATTATCTTTTCAATTTACACACGGCATCTATTGCACGTCTGTCCGTCCTGGGAGAGGGATCCCTCCTCTCTTGCTCTCCCTGAGGTTTCTCCCATTTTTCCCTTTAAACTGTGGGTTTTCTCAGGAAGTTTTTCCTTGTACGATGTGAGGGTCTAAGGACAGAGGGTGTCGTATTGTCATACTGATATTCTTTACAAACTGTGAAGTCCACTGAGACAAATGTAACATTTGTGATATTGGGCTATATAAATAAACATTGATTGATTGATTGATTTCCTTGTTTAGCGATACACAGCCAAACTCAACCTGAACACACACAAAGTCACAGCCGAAATAAAAACAATAAGTGTGGCTTGATATTGAGTAAGAAAAAGGGTTTATAGGTTGATAAACGCTGTGAGAATGGGTCTGCAGAGAGAATTTCGCCACGATCCCAACTGTCTGTTATCAGCCTGCAGCCAGGGAGGAGAAATCAGCAGAGCTGCCTGCATTGAGTGTGTGTGTGGATTGATCAATTTGGACCAATCAGCGGGGGCTTAACGTAACGGCTCCGCGGACGTAATGTAACGGCTCCACGGATTGGCCCATTCAGTACGAAGGCACGTACCCGCAAGAATCAAATGGATGATGACGTTTCAACAACGAGGCGTTTAGGGGAGGTATTTTCTGTGTTAGAGTTTTACTCGCTTCAGGGTGTACTTTAAGGGTTTTGACTCTGCACACCGTTTACATGCAGAAAAACCTTCATAACACACAAGGGGACAGGTAATAACCGGAAAAGCATGACATGGGACCTTTAATTTTGTCTTTGTATTGTATGTACATGTCATTAAGCACAGTTGGTCTGGATTGAGCTGCTTTCTGATTTGATGCAACATTTTGATTATTTTTAAACCTGCCGACACAGCAATGCAACAGCTAACCCATGGGATTGAAGGCTTTAACATGAGTGCAGTGAAGTGCGAAAAACAAAAATGCCTCGGTTTATGTCGTTTAAAAAATAAATAAAAGAAACCAATTCGAGGACAAAAATACAGGATATAAATTCTGGAGAGAAAGCATGGGAAATCTGAACATGATTTCAAGGAGGTCTTGTATGTCAGATAAGAGAGAACACATACAGAAGGCATATCACCTTTGATACCTTCAAACAATCTTGGATGAGAATCTGGTTGTGTAATTTCAACAACAGCATACCTTATCAATGAGGCTGATGTCACAGCGACCCGTCTCCAGCAGCATACGAACGATGTTTGTGTGTCCGTGTTCGCTGGCACACATCAGGGCCGTGGAGCCCTCGCGATCCTGGGCATTTACATCCGTACCACAGCTCAGGAGCAGCTTCACCATGGCAACGCGGCCGTGGCTCACCGCAAGCATTAGGGCCGTCTGGCCCGCCTGGACAATAAGTGAGAGATACAGTGAATTCAAATTAAACGGTGAGATGGAAGTTATAAGGGGGAGATAAAGAGATGCAGGGTTGGAGATGAGGGAGGAAATAGAGGAAGATAAAGAGGACATGTAGAAAAATGTACGTTAATGTGGAACATTTAAATATATTCAGGTGTTCTGAAATTGAACCAATATGTATGTACTTGGACTATAAGTCTGCATGCAAGTAAAAACTGCCAAAAATGATCACAGAAGTTATTTAAAAATGAAAAGTTTTCCTAAGACAAATTATTCCAATAGAAAGTGGTACAAATAAGGGTTAAGGGACACTTGGGTGTTTCTATCCAGGAAATATGCTCTTATCACATTTATACATTTTGTTCTGTTCTGTGTATTCCTATAGAGTCATCTGCTTATAAATTCTAACATGGAGTGATTTCCCCAGGGTATTTTAGAAATTCCCAGGCTTACTGTGCCTTGACAACAACTTCCCGTACAACAATAAAACCTCAACACAGTAAAAACCGTTGATATTGGGACCCCAATGAGTCAATGCGAGATAATAGATTACCTGTCTAGAGCATGCATTGACGTCACCCTGTCTCAACAGTTGTTGTGCCACCTCCAGGTCATCGGGGCTCTCGGCAGCCGTCAGTGCAGCCAGCATCACTGGAGTATAGCCTGCCTTGTTCACATTGTTTGTCTCACATAGACCTGAAGCACACACAAACACAATGTTTTATCAGAATAAAGAGGATTTTGTGCAATTTTGTGCATAGTTAAGCAGCCTCATCTGACTACTATCTTTGGTTCAAATTGTGTTTCTGTCATTGTGTGCATCTTACCAGTGTCCAGCAGCAGTTTGACCACAGGGAAGTTTGAGTGTGACACACTGTAGTGGAGGGCCATATTCCCATTGCCATCAGTCAAGTTAACTACATATGGCAGGAGAGTTGGTGTGGTCAAGCCCACTTGTCTCAGGTATAATCTGACAGTATCGGCTTGCGAATCTTTCTGACTGGAAATCTTGAACCACTCCTGGTAGAGCACCACTAAAACCTGACGCTGGAGAGAGAGAAACAAAATATATAAATGAAGAAGGCGCCTGTGGCAGAATTGTTACTGTTCCCTGAACATCATTTTTTATGGTGTGGGCTATTGAGTGGGGTGCATTGTCAGCCTGAGGAACAGCACTGTAAGCCTTTTTAAAGTCAAAGAGCTATAGCAGAACTTTAACCATGAAACTGAAGCATTTTCCCTCAAGAGAAATCCATTTTATAAGGGTCTGAGAAACTCAATAACCATTCAATAACAAAAAAAAATGCAGTCAAATCCGATTTGATGAAGAATATAGAATCATTTTTATAACAAAAAAAGCAGCAGCCAAAAGATCCTCTTACCATTTCTTTATCTGGGGATGAGACCTCTTCCATGCGGTCTTTTACATAGAAGCAGGCATCTATGAAGCTTTGCTCCACTTTCTCTCTGCAAACAAAGACCAGAGGCCACATTAAGTATTTTCTCCCATCCTAAGTCATTTTTCTAAATATTATTTTAGTAAAGAACTTTCAATTTGACCCGGAGTATCTGGAAGTGAAAAAACAACCCAGCACACTCCACATCTGTTCTTTCCATTGTTTTCTTTACTGTTTTTTCAGCTTTCATGTGGAAATGCCATCAAGTCTTCATGGCTAAGAGACGGCTACCTAGGTTCTTGTGTAAAGTCTGTCTGGGATAAAAAACTAAAGATAAAAGATACGTAGCAGGCCTGAGTAGCGCACGCACACATCTGTCAACATGCTGGCACACGGATGGCACATGCAGACCTCCTCAACGTTTAACACTGATTCACTGCCAAATATGATCCACCAGGTGCTCATACTGTACATGTCAAGCTGCACTAAGCCCGAGTGGATCACATTCACTGTGTACTGTACTCCAGAAATAACACACATTATTTTATAAGCACACATGCTTAGGAATGATCAGACATAAGCTGAGTGATGAGTTAATAAGTCCTGCCTTCTCCCAGGGGCCCCATCTACGGTGTGGCCCAGGGCCCTCTGCTCTGTCCACATACCTGAGACTGATAAGTAATCAGTCAGTCAGTGACAGAGAGAACAACACTACTGGTTGTTTTGCTTTTTTATTACCAGACCCCTGGCCCTTTTGGGAACTAAGCTTGTCTGGGTGTCCGTCTTAGTCCTCTATAAGAGTGAGAGCAGCTTTTACTACATTGTGACGGAGAAGTTGTGTGTGCTTGTGCGTAGTGATGGGCGATATGGCCAAAATCTTCAATCACAGCATACTGTAGGTTATCTCATATCTTGATATTAATGTAAGTAGGTTAGGTAGTTTTCTGTTAATTCAATAAATAAATGGTCTATGTAATTAACCACATGGACAAATACTATTTTTATATATTCCAGTGTGAATTAAATAGTTGAGGGTTTTCTCATTTAAAAAAACGTCATTGCTTACTTAGTCAACATAACGGACAAATAAATAAAGACCTATATCGATAGAAGTGGTATAGGAAAATCTATACGATATCTAAAATGTTATATAAATATCTAAAGTCACCAGCCATACCTGTGGTTTGCCCTTCTGTTTGTGGAAACAGGTGTATTTAGTGTGAATATTTATGAATCAAAGGTGAGTGTGGCAGTTAGTCTTTACAAGTTATCAAAAGATAAGCATGGTTGTAAGTGTAGTAGTGGGGGGCTGGAACGGAGGGGGTTGTTTGTGTGTGTGTGTGTGTGTGTGTGTGTGTGTGTGTGTGTGTGTGTGTGTCTGTGTGTGTGTGTGTGTGTGTGTGTGTGTGTGTGTGTGTGTGTGTGTGTGTGTGTGTGTGTGTGTGTGTGTGTGTGTGTGTGTGTGTGTGTGTGTGTGTGTGTGTGTGTGTGTGTGTGTGTGTGTGTGTGTGTGTGTGTGTGTGTGTGTGTGCGTGTGTGTGTGGGTGTGTGTAGCCCACTGTATATTAAAGCTTCATTCACCACCTGTCTCGGACAAGTATCTGTGCTGTTGCTGGATAACAAAGCACCCTATTGTCCTTCCCTGGCATCATACGTCACACCGTCGTTTTCTATGGCTGTATTGTGCTTTATCTGATTTTTGTTTGACGCAATAACTGTGAACTTTCATTCACTTTGATATACGCTACAGTGATCTCACTTTTGCCATTTCTAAATTTATGAGACTACTCTTTGAAGTTTCCATGTTTACTTTTCTTTATCCAATGTGAAGGAGAGCATGGATCATAGTAACAAGAAGATTTGCAGTTCAGATTGGTTTGCTTTGTGTGACAGAAAAAAGATGGATGACTTTTTGCCCTAATGTATTTTTCACTATCAATAACATATACCATCAACAGAAAGCAGTCCATGCTGACCAATCATAGTTAATTGGGTACCCTGTGGTATCTCTACAGCATGCCCTACAGTGGTATCATGTGCAGTATAGGCTCCATAGCTTTACTTAAACTCTGACAAACCACTCCAAGTGAAGCTCTTCTGTCTCACCCTTCTTCCTGTTCTCCCAGGAGCTCCTCACTGCCCTCTGGATCCAGCAGGCCTTTTTCAGCCTCCTTCTCTGCAGCCACTGCACCCCCTCCCTCAGGGGCCACCTCTGCTTCCTGCTGCTGGTTCTCTGCTCCCTCTTCAGGCTTCTCTTCTGGCTGAGGCTCCGTCTCCTTTTCCTTCTCTACCTCTGGTTCTGAGCTGTCTTGCTCCTTCACTTCCACCTTCGACTTCTCATCTCCACTTGACTCTTCGCTGGATGTTGACTCATATCTGGAGGTGGACACAAACAAGTGGACATCAACACCATTTTCAGAGACACCAAAAGCATCCATAGTATGCCAGCAATGATAAAGCAACAATCACAAATTCATGCAATTTGAGTTTTGCAATGTTATGTTATTGTGATACTGTATTGGTTCTCAAACATACTATCAATTTTAAATTAAATAGTTTACATGAAAAGATCCAAATTGCACAAAAACTATTGCTACAGTATGATGTTACAGGGACTGTGATAAAGGCAAATGCAGATTCCACTGTTCTGATTGTATTCAGGTTTTAATGCATATAGTCATGTGTTTATATACTATGACAGTTTACTATGACAGATACTTGTTTACATTATTGCAATGTATCATGATCGATATATCTCATGACCAAAAAATAGCCCTCGCAAAAAATATGAAAATACTTTTTAGAAAAATCTTTATCCATCCTATATTATACATGGACTTGAACATTAGCTCATGTTACAACACTGAAAGGTATGTACAAAAAAAACAAAACGTGTGCAGTAGCAGCCACATCACAAACACCTCAGCAGGTAAAACTAATATGAGAGCATTAAAGTCAACACAGGCCAAGGCTAGATAAATACTAACAGGTCATTACCCTCTAGACCTGGAGCGTGACATGAAAAACAAGCTTGTCTAATGCAACCTTGGCCAAATATCCAAAACATCCCTCACACAGTGAAACGTATACATTAAAATCCAATGGCATGTTTGCACACTCATTTATCAACCTTGAAGAAACCCAACGTTGTTCAGTGAGGAAAGGCTGATGATATATTTAGAGCTGTGGGGGTGGTTGTTGGTGTGTGTGATCATTGGGGTGAATAATGAAGGACCCTCTGTGAGGCCAATGATCAGATAAGTCTAATATTGAATGCCTCTGATTCAGGCTTATTTGTAGACACACACACAGCCCACCACATGAGGCGTTCAGGGGCCACAGCATTCCCTGGATTCCACAGGAGCTCAAGGGAGAGCAAAGATAGGTTAGACCGTCCAAAGAGAAGAAATACAAACAGCAGCCCACTTCCTGTTGTGGGCAGAAGACTAAAGATAGTCAGAGAAAATAGGGTTGTCTGACATGTTTATCTCATTATAAATAGCATCTGGAACAAATGGAGAGAGATCCAGGTTACAAACTCAAAAGAGACAAACTAGATGTAGACAATCTTGTATAACATATCAATGTTATTGATCAAATCTTTACAAACGATAACATTTCAAATTCATTTGTTCTGGAGAATGGTTTTTCGGTTATGTTTGCAGAGCGTTTTCTAAAATGGGGAGGAAGGAATAGACCTCATACAGCTCTGACAAAACATAGCAAAAGCGAGCAGGTCATAAAACAGTGACGCTCAGGAATGTAAGAACAGCAACACAGAAATAACACACACCTAAAATACACAACTGAGGTTATTAGTTTGAATGTCAGTGTGTGAGTTTAGCTCGGTGGCTATGTCTTGTCGGTATTCACATTTATGAACATAGTAAGGACAAAAACTATGTGTCCCATTTGCCAACTGGTGCCTGAATCTGTTCCCTACAACCAATTAGCACTAGACTTGGTTTTGGTTAAAGGTTTAGGCTAAGGGTTACGATTACACATGTATCAGGTAAAGTTAAAGGTGACCTATCATGCAAAATGCACTTTTGTACGGCTTTTATACATGAATATGTGTCCCCGGTGTTCCAGGGAACTCACCAAGTGTCAGAAAACACAACCCTCTCTATTTTCCTCCATACCCAAATCTCTTAAAAAGGGGCTGCAACGGATCTGATACAGACTGATCCAGATTTGAATACTTCTATGACGTCACAGAAGTGGCGCTACGGCTATTGGGCCAACTCCACCAATCAGGAGGAGACAGCCACGGACATTGCCGTTCAAAGCGCTGGAGACGCTGTAGTACATATGCCAGGCCTGTAGATGGTGCTGTTCTCACAGAATCAGCCCATGCAAAGACATTGTTAAATTGAGCGAAATGAGGAATGGCTAAAATGCATGATCTGTTTGGTATTTTGAAAAATAAAAAGTATAAATATGCATTATATAAGTATGGTCCTACACTATATTATTCAAATATAGCATGGTAGGTCCACTTTAAGGTTATGGTAATCATCCAGCGAACTCCTGTCTGTCAATCCTCACACAGTCCACCAATGCATGTCTGTGTTTGTGTGTATCCATGTGCTTCATGTTATAACTATAAACCAGGCAGCTAACTGTCAAAGCTGCCATAAATAATAATCTCCCTGCTTTGAGACACACCTTTGTTCTTCCAACCACTACTACCTGCTTACCTAGAATTCATCAGCTTTTACGAGGGGATGCTCACACTGCATTCAGCATCAGCAAACGCTGACATAAGCACGATTGCACCAAGAACTGAGGTATCATCAATACTGACAAAATCACAATGTACAACACCTTTTCATACACAAACAAACATTCACACTCCCGGAAGCAGCAGTGAGGTTAAGTGTGTATTCAAGCTAGCTTTGACAACTGATATCATGAAGCAGATGCCTGTGTGAGACACAGCCTGTCTTAGGTCAAGCACATACATCTCAATAATATAGCTTGTTGTAAAGGACTTTTTAGAAAAGTGTATACTTCAATTATATTAGTGCACTGTCTACTGGTTATTCTGAATGTAGCCACTTTGACAAAAGACACCTGAGGGAATTATTCTGTAGAAAAAGAAAAAAAAACATTCATGGACACACAAAAAAGGCAGAAGAAACACTTTGTCACGCACAGAGAAAACGAGTCAAACTGAGAGATTGGACGCTGATTAAAAATAAGTTTTTACCCTCCATTCACCCCTACAAACTTCAGGTTTTTCTTGGCTCCCTTGTTCCCCTGCTTGTCAGCAACACCATTTTTCTTCATAATAGATTTTAGACCTGGAGGAAAGGAGGAAAGAGAAATGGAAAGAAAAGGGGAGGGAGGGCGGTTGGTACAATTCATTAGGCCTTTTTGGAATGTTAGTGTTTGTGTGTTGTCTACGTGTGTGCCCAAGATGACCGGACATTCATATTCTGTATCATTATTAAGATGTTCTCATACTTCAAAATACGTTATTTTTTTTTGTGAGTGACTCGTATTATAATTTTTCAGATCTGCCTTTGCTAGATGCTTCAAAATAAAGGCATTATCTATCAAATAAGAATGTCTAAAGGTGATCTGATGTTGGTAGCTCATGAGACTTCAGACAATAATGGTTTGCACATGTTGGCTTTGTTTACAGAAACAAGCAGTGTGTCAATGTATGTGTAACATTTTTGAGGCTGGATGATATTAAAGAACCTCTGGATGAAATTACAGTACAAATAACTGTAGCTGAACAAATCATGTAGATTCCATGTGTTGGCATAGATTGTAGCTTGGGGCCAATCTTTAGACTCTACACAAGACAAAAATAAAACCAACTTGAGAGAACAGTACCATACAATTAAGCAAAATAACTTTTCTTGCAGAATACCTGATAAAAATGTGTTTTAATGTGAGTTCATTAAGTTTTTAAGGATTATGCAAGTGAGATATACTGAAAACAAGACTCTGAAGAACTTGTTCAAGTACATTAACTTCATCAGATTGACTGGCTATTGGAGTAATTTTGGCTTTTAAACGTTCAGCACCTCGGCGATCAAGGCGATGTTCACAGGTGATGATTATAGGCCATTATGACAACATACCACCTTGACATTGGCAGGCCTACTAATGTGTACAACTGCACTGTAATTGATGCTGCATGGGCTCCTTTGCTGACTCCCCTTGGCTTTAAGCCCAGTATTGCTTTCTTAGTGGTTCCTGACAGCGAGACATGATGCAGAGGCACTTTAATGTTTTATGCAAGGACATAAGGATGTGGCTTTGAGCCAGAAACCACTAGCTGAGACCACCATCTAGGAAGAAGAATGCTTTTAGATCCAGTATCCCTGAGGAGATAGCCACAGTGGGAGGGAGAGTTTAAAACATACTTTGCATTTTAATATATCCTCCTACCATCCTCTAATACTGTAAATAAAACAATGGTGTAGTTTAACATCCCTTTAGTCAGAGACGCTGAGATATTTAACTTGTTCATACAAATCTCTTTAAGTCTCTGGTGACTGGGATACGTCAGAATGCTCTACACAACAATAGAAGTTTATTTTTCTAATATTTAAAAAAAGTTAAACATTGAGTTTTCTTCTATTACTATATATTACTATAACATAATTAGTCATGCTTTCTCAAAATCTACTTCAAACAACTTTTGTATATTGTATTCCCAAGATTGAACTTAAATTGAACTCTGAATATAAAATATGTGCGATAGCAGAGTGATTCTGTTCTTCAGCTCCTGGGCCAGAAACTGAACAGTGATGCTTTGATGTGCTTCAGTGTCCATTTGAGAGTGCTTTTTTGTACTTCCCTGTGAGTTTGTGCTTCTAATGTGCAAGAAATACATACATTGTGAAAGTCCATAACATCTGTCATACCATTGTGGCAATGTTTGGCTGTTTCTTTGGAGTATTTTTTTTTATGGAGAGAAAATTAAGACTCAAAGCTACTGCGTTGTACACTTTAATAAAGATTTAAGACTTCTTGATCTGAAGAACACGTTATACAGTATTATGTGGCAAAGAGAGAAGAAGAGGATCATTTCTGTGAATACGGAATTTGGAATTGATTCTGCTCATTGAGTTGATTACATACAGGTAGGCAGGTTTAAGACAGACAAATAAACAAATGTGTAGAGAGTATAAACCATGTGCTACTAACTGAACCACAGGCCTACCTTGTTCCTGCTGTTTGCTGGCTGCAGCAGCTTTCTGGCCTGGTGAGTAGAAGGCAGAGAGGACACTGAGGGAGCTGACCAGTTGACTTTGAATGGAGCTCATTTTGGAAGGACCAGGCTTTCCTCCTGGTTTTGCTGTTGTTGCTGCAGGGACTGCCTTCCCCGCAGGCTTGGTTTTTGCTCCCTTCGCTGCCTCTGTTTTTTTCCCTGGTGTCTGTTTCTGTGTGCTGGGGCTTTCCTGCTGGCTGGCCGTCTGTTGAGTTCCAGTGCTGCTCCCCAGTTGTGCCCACTGCTCGCCCAGAAGCCCTGTTAATCGGGTTACAACATGGCCCAAAGCGGCAGGCGATGTTGGTGACTCACCGGAGCCTCTGCGAGAGGGCTCTGCCTCCCCAGCATCCCGACGTAAGGCCTGGGCTTCACTTGAGTTACGACGCTGAGCTGTCTCGCTGGAGCCTCTACGTAGTGATTGGGTCTCGCTGACATCTTTGTGAGGGGGCTGAGTCTCACTGGAACTTCTACGAGAGCCCTGAGACTGAGGTTTGGCGGTAGATGACCCCTGGCGGGTTGGACGGGTATGCGCTTCTCCTGATCCACTTGGTGCTTTTGGCTCTTTTGTGTCCCGTCGAGCTGCAGAGGTTTTAGGCTGTGTTTTAATGGTTTTAGGATGGGTTTGTACGTCAGTGGAGCCTGGAGACAGGCCCTGAGTCTCAATCTGAGGTTGTGCTTCAGATTGCTTCTCACTAGACTCCCCAGGAGGCTTCTCTGCTGGGCTCTGGTCCTCAACCTGAGATAGAGATGAGGCTTGTTGTTTTACCTGTTGTTCAGATTGCTGTATTGGGGTTTGGGCCTCTATATGAGGTGTACCCTGTACCTGCACCTGGGGCGGATCATTTGTCTGGGACTCCTGGGCTAGAGTTTCACTGGACCCTCTACTGGGACGGACAGGTGCAGCCTGAGGTTGAGGAGGTGATGGAGGTGATGGAGGTGATGGAGGTGATGGAGGTGATGGCTGTGCTTGCTCCGCTGAGGGCCTTCGGCCTCTCTGGGGTCGGACAGGAACCACTGCCTTTACAGCTTCATTCTCTGCTGCTGCTGCTACAACCGTGTCAGTGACCTCAGTTTCTTTGATTGTTGCGCTCAGAATCACATGTTCTTTTATTTGTTTCTCCTCTACAATCTCCGGTGCAACCTGTTGTGTTTTAATTATTTCTGTTACTTCATTACTTAGGGGCTCCATTTCCTTTATTTCTGAGTCATTCTGTGCCATAATCGTTTCAATCTTGGATTCTGTATTTTCTATTTCTGCAACAGGTGGATTGCTACTTCCTTCATCCTCACTAACAATTTTCGGAACTAGAATTTGTTCAGCTGTGCTTTCTTTAGCTGTAATTGAAATCTCAGTGACAACTTTCATTACCACACTTTCACTGTCTGCACTGTCATTTGCTTCCTTGTCTTCCACTCTTTCAATGACCACAGTGTCTGCACCTGCACATTCTCTCACTTGACTATTTGCTTCTGCACCTCTGGATGGATTGTTATCCTGTCGTCTTCCTATCTCTGTCTCAGTCTGCTGGTCTGTCCTTTGTGCCTCCACTGTCTCGGTCACCCTGTCGACAGTGTCCACTCTCTCTGTCACTGTACCCCTCTCTACGCTGCTGGCCCTTGGTCCCTGTGGATGGTCTGTTCCTATCTCTCCCTCGGTTTCTGTGACTTGGTTTACCCTTTCCGCTGTAGGCGTCTCAGTCATCTGATCTTGAGTAGCGATCCTTTCAGTTACTGTGCCCCGTTCGATGCTGTTGGCTCTGGGTCTTGGTGGGCTCACAGCAGCTGCTTCTGCCACCATCTTTTCTAACTGTTCAGGTGTGTCAACTTGAATACTCTCTGTTCCTTGATCTATACTTACAGCCATTGGTTGGGGTACACAAATTGCAATACAAATTCTATCTGTATCTGTCCCCTTATCTACCGTACCAGGAAATTCTGTCTCTGTCTCTTGGTTGGCAAAATCTAATTTTTCTGTCTCTGTCCCTGTGTCAATACTTTCTCGTCTTGGCATGCTGTATGCTTCTGGACTGTACAACTCCACTCTCACTCCATCACTCAGTTGTAGTATTTTCTCCTCTTTTACCTTGTTCTCATCTATTTGTTCTTTCAAAAGAGTATTAGTTCTCTCCAGGTCTTGGCTAGCCTTAGTAAGTTTAGCCTCAAGTATCATTAGCTTCTCCTGCAGATTTGGCATACTGTTTGCGTCCTCCTGTTGTCCACCTTTTGCTTCATCCCCATCGCCAATACTGCTAGTCTCTGCATCTTTTATAGCCACTCTAAGTGATGTTAATTCTGGTCCTGCAATATCCCGCGATAGCTTTTGCACTGCATGCTTAATCGGACTCTCGAATGTCTCTTTTTGTTTGTCTGATATTTCCGACTGTTTTCTTTGTATCTGTGATTGTTGCTCTAACAACACACTGATTTCTACATGTGCTGAGGAACTTTTCAAAGATTCCTGATTTAATTCTCCCTCCTTTTGTAAGACTTTATTTTTCTCTGTAGCCCCATGTTTCCCTTTCCCAGGGACCAACTTTGTTGACAAACGCTCTGAAGCACCTAAGTCTCCAGTGGGTTGAGTCTTCAGAGCTAAGTTGAGCCCTTCTGTAGGTCTTTGTCCCTGTGCCTGAAAGTGTGTCCCAGAATCTGAATGTGATGCTATTATAGAGGATGATGTGGAAACCTGGGCTTCGGCTTGGGCCTGGGCTTGGATCTGGGCTTGGATCTGAATCATAAGATCCTCCCTCTCTTTTCTCAGTGAACTGATCTGGGCCTTTAGTTCAGGGATTGTTTTGACCTGCTCTTCCAGCTCTCTGACCCGCTTCAGTGCCACTGTGATCTGCTGGTGAAGCCCTCCCCGATCCTGAGGAAGAGACCGCCTGTCTGTTATGTCCGGTGAAGCTCGAAACATGTTTTCTGTCGAGCCACTTTCTGGTGTTCCCGCATTACGGTCTGGGCTGCTTGAATCCGAGCCTTTCCGCTGCTGTAGAGTGATAGGCATGCTTGATGCTCTGAGCAGATTAGGACGACTTTGAAACCCGACAGTTTTTTCTTCAACAGCCAGGGCACCAGCTCCTGATTCATCTTTGGGCTTTTCTGAAACATAGACAGCTCCCTGACTGCTTGTCCCCCAGCTGCTCTGACTGGATTTCCCCCCTTCACTTGCTCTAAAGTCATAGATCTGTTGGACCTCTGTCACCCGTGATTTAGGTTTGGGCCCAAGGGTGGACGTCCCAGACCATGTGCTATCCTTTTCTCTGGGGGTTGGCCTGGCTCCATGCCCAGGAAGGCTGAAATTTCTGGGCAGAGTACTGAATTTGGCTGGGCCCTTGACCCTTCGCTGAATGTGGACCCTTTTGATGGTGTTGCCTTTTTCAATGTCGTCAACATACTTGAGGAAGTCCAGGTCAAGGTGAAAGCCATAGGGAGTTTCCACCGAGTAGGGCAGCTGCTTCCTCTGAACACCGCCCTCACCGGCCTTGGTCTGAAAGCCGTTGGCTGTAAGGAATTAACAATTAATCGAAGAATCCTTCCCCTACTATAAGACAATTGACAATAACAATAATGGAAACATCACGACTATGATTTGCGAAAGCAATGTGCAATGGCTTGATGAAATGAGCCTATATCAAATCATTATTATTCCTTTGCACCCACTTGTTCAGACAGTCTGTCCTGAGATGCACACTGTTGCTTCATTATGTATTACCATATCAATTACTGGGAAGTGATTATGCTGTGATTGTGTAAAAACAAAACAATCAATATGTTAACTTTGGCATAAAATATAAGGCTGGACGGTTATCACCTTTAGCCAATAAACCCTTCACTGCTTTTGGTCAGAAAAATACATGGCAAGTTACATTTTGGGGATGTAAGGGGATTGTGTGTTTAAAAACTCACCACTTTTCTTGTCCATCATAGGAATAGGAGTTCTCAGTCATCGACTATGCCACGGTTGGATCTGGCAGCCTACACAAAACAGAAATCTTTGTTAAAGATTGTTGTAAAATATAGCAAATCTATCCATTATTGTTGTAAGTCAACATTCTGCCATCTTGATTTTTTTCAAATGAAATAAGTAAGAGTGTCTGTCTGGTCATTTTGGATAAGGCTCTTGAAAATGCACCCTAAAATGGCTAGAATGTTTATTTTTGTTGAAATAAATTGGCCTCCAAATGTAACTCAAAGACAAAACACAATAATCATTTGCCTGTTTGAGTAAAGATTTTCAATAAGCCACATAAAACCATACTTCAGCCTAGGCTTGGTTGCCAGGGACAAAAGGGTACAGAATATGTGAAATACGTGTACACAACAATACATGTATTGAGATGTGTAACAGTATTTAGGTAAACCCTGCAACATTATGTCAAATGTAATACTAACCCTATAATACTTTAAAGGCACAACAAAACACAGCAAATGATACAATGAAGTATACATCAGGGCACCAGTTTTAACTGCCCAAATTGTTATAGTGAGGAGAGGAAAAGCATTATAATGAATGGATAATATGCAGCTATGACATTAAGTGTTACAACAAAGGTAAATATGCAGTTAATTATTTTGCAGTCTCAGCAACAAATCTTACCAAACAACAGCAAATATTAATGGTACAATGAGGGGGAAAGCAGCACTATTGTATCCATTAACCTTATTTAATTTGCTGTGCTAAGCCAGACCTTTAAAATATATTTAATTGTCGACACAACCCTGGACAGGCCCAGAGAAAGGAAACACGTTCCATCTGGAGCCACTGTATTTCATTTGTTCCTCTTGGAGAAGCAGAAATCAGAGCTGCTTGCCCATTTCTTTTTTTTCTTTTTTACAATAAGCTTACTGAAAAGTAGAACTAAGTGAGTCAAAAAAAAAAAATTAAGAGAGGGGAGAAAACATTTGAGGACTTTCGAAAAGCCTCCTAATAAAATATCCAATATATCTAAAAAAAAAATTAAATACAGCAAGATTTGAGTGAGTTGCACAGCTCGGTTCCATTTTAAATGAACACTTAAGCCCTGGGGGAAAAATATCATTTTTTAGACTCAAGCAAATAGGTACAAACTATTTTTGCAATTTCCATGCAAATGTTGTCACTTGAGACAAATGTCTGCCATGAAGAAATCATATAGCACAATGAACGGAAGCTCTGGTTTAACAAATTATTGAATTCAAACTTCAAGATGTGAGATGTTAATCAGCATTTACATTTCCCTAGGTGGTATACAACAGTATTTCATTGTGCAGAATATTTATTGAAACAGGCACAACAGAAGGATGCTTTAATGCATCATTTGTTAGGATGCCCCTGAGTTAGATGTTGCTAACTATATTATAACTGATGTTATATTGTGATGCAAATAGTTGCCACAGTGCAGGTATGTGTAACAGTGTTTCCTCTGTCATTTGTCAATTTCTCTCCTATTTGGTATCAATTTAACAGTCAAAGAAGATAAAGTTCTAGGGGGAATATCTTAAAAAACAGTCTTTAGAACACTTTTTCCAGTTGAAGTGGCTGTTTTATTGAGGCAAAAGAATCAGAACATGAAATTCCAGACAATCGTTTGTTATACAAAAGAAATGTCAAATGCATAAAGACTCTGGACAAACCATTTGGTATTTTCTGTGTATCAGTTCAGTTCTTTCTTCTAAAGAAACTTTTAACTGACCCGACACCGGCTCCAGTAAATGCTGAGTAGGTTTATTTCAAAGCAAGGATTGCATGAGCCGGCAATGCAATCAATCAAAATGACAGCCAGTCCAGCAAGCAGCTTAAAAAGGAACTGTGACCAGCTGTACTTGGCCCCTATACCGTCTATAATATAGATAGAGCCCTAATAATGAAACAAACTGGTGACCTGGGGCTGAAATGTTGTCTCTTTTACTGATGAACAGATATCTACACACGTATAAAAACACAGAGATGAACTGACTGACAGCCTTTGCACAGAATCTGACACCATGTGATTGTAACCATGGTAACCATACTTCAATTCACTATTAGCCCCTGGAGTCAGGAGAGCATAAGCATTCCTGACTCCTCCTGACAATTAATGCGACTACAACCGGCTTGCTGTCCTTAAAGGCTTAATTAGCCGATCTGGGAGCAGAAGAATGCTGCATGTAATTGCTGAGTGAGGTACAGGCAGACCCCACTGGCAATTATACACAGGGGGCAGGCAACAAAACCCTTCTTAATTAGATCATTACCAAAATGGAGAGGCAGAGGTAGAGTTGGAGTGAATGGAAAAGAAACATGGGAAACTTTAAAAATAAAGGCAGGGAGAAGAAAAGGAAGAATAGATAAAGAGCGGAGAATATGTGAAGCTTCCGTTTGGCAGGAGGGTACAAAGTAAGTGACAGAAGGGAGGATGTGGGAAAAAAGTTACTTGAAAGAACTGCCAGAAAACAGTACTAACCTTCCCCACAGTGATGTAAACATTTTTTAAGTATCCTCCTTTTTAATTAAAATCACTCTCATTGCTTTTTTGACTAATGAAAGGCCTCAGGGCAACAAAATAATCCTATTGTATTTGGTAATGTATTTGTTATATGGATCATTTTCCATAAATGATGAGCGATAGCATAAGTCTGTTAACAATTCAATAAAAAGCACACATTTGTATGTGTTAGCTGTAACAGCACAGTAAGTTGTAAATGATCCATGTTAGGCTATTGATTAAATATTGGAAGCCCCTTATGATGCATGATCCATTCTGGATTACAGTCATAATGACTGAGCAAAAGCTCATAAAGGCTCAGCTTATCCAAATACAGGCTACACAAGGCTAAGGTAGCCGCGGGTATGTGTGTAGGAAGAGTGTGTGTGCCGGCATCATTTTAGACACTCTGAACGTTTTTTTCAGTGTGTGTGCACTTCAATTGCTTGCAGTATGTTGATATATGTGTGTCTTGAACAGTCTGCCACATGCACATAATAACCCCATAAATGACATGCAGTAATCACTCAACACCAATCCAATAATCATGGCAGCTGGTCGAGAGGCGAAGACATTGCTAATGCGAAGCCCGGAAGACAGGAATAATGAAAGTATAGTCAATAAGCTCATATTGACAGACAGTTTTCATTTGCCATCAGCGTGGAAACCTCAACCAAATGTGTACCGTTTTTGGGGGGGGTTCTTTGAAGTATAGATGTGGGAACTCAAATAAATGGTCCACGTTGTTGTAATATTTCCAAAACTCACAACAATCACTCAGAGAAAACTGCGATTTCTGCAAACACAGCATGTTATGGTATATAGATTTTGGGTACAATGGCTACCAAGCTATTGTTAATTAAAACTTGCACCCACTCCTCGATTCACACACCGTAAATACACGCAAACGCAGCAAATAACCGCTGACCAAACCAACCCAGGAAAGGGGGAAGAGTTAATTGAATGTCATGGGTCATTACATTGGTGTGCCTGTGCACTGGATATTGAATTAGTCTGATACACTGACACAGAGCAGGCATGGATAGAAGACAGGCCAACAGGAAATAAGATTTGAGATGGCAAGCAGGGGACAGGAGGTGGGCGGTCGGGAGAGAGAAAGCGAGTGAGAAAGTGAAAATGAGGCAGAGATGGGAGTGGCAGCTGTACTCACTCACATCTCAGACAAGCAGAGCAGCTTTACCGTTAATTTATCCAACTCTTCAGTCATTTTCTGTCTCATACTCATCTAATTAAAAAGAAAAAAAGAACACATGATTGCATTACAATCTCACGCACGCACGCACGCACGCACGCACGCACGCACGCACGCACGCACGCACGCACGCACGCACGCACACACACACACACACACACACACACACACACACACACACACACACACACACACACACACACACACTGCACACACTGCACACTGCACACTGCACAATGGTTGTAGATATAGTAATTGTGTTCTTTAGCTATGTGAAAGCAGCAGCAGGGGGAGAGAGAAACAGGCAGTGAAGCAACAATAACCACAGTCTCAAGTCGTTATCACAGCCCTGACTGGGACCAGCTATCTCTGTTTACCTATGTACTACCTTGAGAACGAAGACAGAAGTGTCCAGCTTTTATACGCAGACTCTCAGCCTGAGAGAGACACAGACAGATTCTCAAGAGCACATGTGCAGACAAACACAGGGACACCGCTTCAGACACAAATGCAAAGTACTGGATCTCCGGTTAATGCCTACTGCAGCACAATCTTACAGGAGTGCAATTTCAACAAAGCAAGAGAAGATTGTATCCCAAGGGCCAGCACACAGAAATATTACTTTGCAATCTAATGTGGGTGTTTAAAGGTAGCTCATTAACATTTAAAGCAATTTGAGGAGATTTAAACATTTAAGGGATAATCAGTAGCCTATTTTCCACATTTGTTTCTAAGTTGTACTCCTCACCAGATTAATTGTTTCAAAAAGAGGCAAGTTTGCAAGGTTTAAAAGCTATCGGTAAGCATGTTTAAATCAATCTAATCTTGAAAGCATTATGGTTAAAAGCCAGTCATCCAAAACTTTGATTGTGCTAGACCTCATCTTTTTGTTGTGGTTAGGGTTATGTTGTTGCATTAATGCCAATGGAGAAAGGAGGTTGCATCAGTCAATAAATGTGCATATTTGATGTTATGGATTACAACTACTTGCGCACACCTTCATAGAAGCACGGACATAAAGTGCAGTTTTTCCTGTGGTATTTTAAACTCAGCAAGAAAGACATTATAGAGTATTACTTCTACAAAGGTAAATGGAATTTATTAGCAACTAAATGCACCATTGCTTGATACAATACACGTTTCTGTCAACCATTTAGTTAGTCTGGTTTGACCAGTTGTTTATGGTAACTAACGCTCAGCTTTAGACAGATTGATAGACTGTGTAACTATGTGCAATTTTGTTACTTTTTACTGGAGGTTAATGTAAACATCATATTTGTGGTATTTGGTATTAACTGACTCCGATTTCAGAGGAATTTCTGATGACAAGACAACTGGGAGCTGGAAAGTTTCTGATTGCCGTAGCAGATCGAATGAAGGACACTGTTGACATAGAGAACATGAAGACGGACTAAGCACTGAGATATCAGATAAATATCTCGAGTGCTCGGCGGGAACAGATCAATCCCTCTGCTCTACAAGAGCCATTTGAGCAGAGTCTCTTCCATCCCACTCCAATCGAAGATTATCTCTGTCTACATTACAACGACACTCTTCTACTATAATAAAGCTTGTGGACCAATTTGTCTTTAATCATCTCTACTCTAGATCCGTCTGGCCCCCTCTCATCATCTATAATTCTTCTTTCAGTCCTAATCCAGTACGATCTAGTCTAGTCCAGTCCAGTATGACAATGTCTGCATTCACAGGCAGCCAGATTGTTCCAATTGTGCTACAAAACATCTGGCTATGAACCCCAGAGAGAACATGACTGGGAGCTTCTGTCGATGAGCTTCATTAAACACTGGCTAAACCCTCCCGCAGGGCTGTTCAGAGGAGGATACTGTTTTATTACAGGTCAGTTCAAACTGCCTTTTCAATGAGGAACTGCAAGTGAAGATAAGGGTTTGCACTGTGTGTTTAAAGAGAGTGTTAAAAACTTCAAACATTTCTGAAAGCATATAAAACAATATTTCAAAGCTCACTGCAAACGATAGAAAATACTGCAATACAAAGAAAAAGCACAAATTGTTGGCTGTAATATGTCTATCTGTTTTTCATTTGCGAGTTTCCTTTGACTCTGTTTGAGGAAACTACTTGTTAGGACATCAAACACTACAGGGCCCAAGGACTTCACTGGTGTTCAGAAGGATGAATAAGGATGTACAGGAAGCATGTGGAGGGTGACCTCCAGTCTCTTTCTCGTCAACTTGGAGAGACTTGGTGAAGCTGCTGCTGAATATAACACCTCTGTTGCTTTGTAGCATGTGATAGATACACTGATCCCATTGATTTACATGTCAACATGTCAGTCTATAGAGACAACCAATAAAAGCAACAGAATTTATGTTTATCATTTTAGCAGGATATCTGGCCCTTTATTTGGACAACTCACAGTGTGTAGGGCCTTTTTCAAAAAAAGCCTTAACCAACACAAGCAGAATCACTTTGCACATGGAGTCATATCGTTCTTTTTTTGAAAAACATTGATGCTTTACCTTTTAGCAAGGACTATGGGCACTCGACATAACTCAGTTACACTATATTGCTCCTCTCAAAGTATAAATTATTTGAACTTTAACTTAAAGTGGACCTATCAAGCTATATTTGAATAATATATTGTAGGGCCATACCTATATAAAACATGTCTGTGAAGTTTTTTTTTTCAAAATACCAAACAAATCATGCATTTTATCCATGCCTCATTTCGCTCTATTTGCTCTTTTCCAGCCTTGTCTTCACAAGGGCTGATTCTGTGGCAAATGAGCTGCAGCTGACCACGCACCCTGCAAAGGAGGGGGGGCGAGGCACGAGCGTCAT